>NC_063155.1:9619653-9930827 GCF_020921035.1 Rhodamnia argentea
CAAGAATCGACTGATACTGGTAACAAAATCTTCTCTGATACTTTCAGCATTGGGAGTCTATTATTATCTTTTGATGCTTTATTGTCTAGATATGGATATCTGTAATATATAGTTTGATTTCATAAGTGGCTAGATGGTTCCATTTGTCGTTAGAGTATCAAGCAGTTGTTGAAAATGTCATTAGTTTCAAGTAGTCATTGACATGTCAATTGTTTAATGAGGTGGCAACTGCGGGAAGCCACTCTAAACAGTAAAAGATAGAAATTGAAACAAACTATTAACTGTTGGCAAAATGAATACTATCAACATTCTTTCTTCTGACTTTGTGAACTTGTATTCTCCTTTCAGCCATTTTGGAGGGTTGTGACCTATTCAGATAGCAGGGGTAGAGGTGTTGTTGGTGAGAAGCATCTTCGATCTTTTTTCACTGTGTGTTTTTTGATAAAGTGCCCTTCCTTCATCCTAATCCACATTGTTTTCGAAGGTGTTCTGGAAGCAAATTTTATTGAACCAACTCATAACAAGCAAGACTTTGAGAGAACTTCCCTTTTTCAGAAGCTGGAAGTTCGGTTGAAAGAAATGACATGGGAATACTGGTAGGCTACTTGTTATCCTGGTCACTTACTCTAATGGAAGTTGTGCTATAGAATTGGAACTTTCCATTTTATTTATGCAACATGTTGTCATTTCTGCTTGTTTTTTTTTTTTTTCATCTTTCTTTGATTGACATTCAGTGTTTTGGTTCCTGTGAGCGATATATGTCCCTTTGCTACTTTATGCCACAATTGGAGAATTGCTTAAAGAATGTCTTTCCTGACAACCTACCTCCCAAATAGGCTCAAGCAGTCTTTCTTTCTGTTTACACCTTGAGTTGCCAGCTATAGCAGTTTTGGTGCCCCTTTCCCAACCCTTTATATCTATGTCCATCTAAGTAGCTTTACATGCGCTCTTCAATACTTTGAAAATGATGTGTATCTATTACCTCTATTTAGTTGAGTGGTCCCTAAATGAATGTTTCTGAGCTTCACGCCTACACATAAACTACAGTTGCCATAGTGCAACAAAGTTTCAACCATGACAAGTTCTGCCTAATAGGAGTTATCACTTAACTAAGTGCTCGTCTCCCCATGTGCTCATTTATGTTTTCACGAAAATTTGGCTTGATCTTCTTCACTTAACCCTATTTAGATGAGCTTATCAATGCCTATCATCATGGGGATTCCTGACTCTTTCGAGATTTTGTTAGTCACATTTGATGACCTTCCTCAGACTCGGTATTGAGCAATCCTCTTGCATCATGACATCTTTTTGTCATCACTTCTTCAGTTAGGAGGGAACCTCCAAATCAGTTATGCTTTAAGGCTGGTAGATTTTGTGTGGGTCATCTTTTTGCTATCCCTTCTCCAATTGACCGTTTAAAGGTAAAGGCTCGGAGATGTTATGTGGTCTGATTAGGACTTGTCTGATCTTCTTGTGCATATCTAACTTCTTCAGGGACTATCATTGTGGACTGATTGGGTATCAGGTTAAGAAGAAGGTTCGAGCATCAGTATTTGCAGAGAATTCACCTCGTTCTGTTCCTCATGGTGGTCTTGAAAAGCCTGTTCTATTGGGACAGAATTTACCTTCTAGGACTAGCATATCTGAAGCGTTTGGTGAGGTACTCAGAGATAACTCTAAGCAAGGTAAACTTTTGAAGATGAGCTACTGGCAACTTGTAGTCATAATTTTCTAAAGCACAGGACTCCATGAATAAAGGGTCTGGTTTGAAGCGCAAGGCTGTCGAGCTAACAGAAACCGAAAGGGCAAATATGCAGACAATGGGAGGGGCTGGCATTGATGCTGATTGGGAGGTTGAAGAGATACAGGTCTATCTAGAATTTTTATTTCAAATAGTGGTTGGCTTTGTGCACTAACTTATTTAAAACATGTGTCACAGCCTATCAATATCCCTGGAAACCAGTTAAAAGACGATGAGGCTGCAAACATGGTGCAAGAACACAAGAAGCTACTTGCAAAGTGAGTGGCTGCCCTATGGTTTTGATTTTCAAGTGATTGTCATGTGTAAGAAACGATGTAGCTGTAAGAACATCTGGATACGCTAAAGCATCATTAGTTGGTTTTTAGTATCCATGAGTTTTCCTTGCTAGGTTTCAACATTGTCCATAGTACTTCCCTGCACCAATATACATTGCTCTTCCTTTTTCCTCTGATAGAGGGTGATGGTTACCCTTGCCTTATTGCACAATAAGATATGTTCCTGAAATGCTAAAGTTGGCATTATATCTGTCGTTACTTTGATCATACATGATAAAGAAGCTTATTCTCAGTATTTACCCACGAAATAGGGCTTAGTAAATTAATCCTTTTACGTCAATGTGCTCTGTTCTGTACATGGACCGTGCACTAGACATTTATAAGCTTCTTGTGATTGCTTCCAGATGTTCGGAGTATGAGAAAAGCGAGAAGGAACTACGCGACAAGGTTTTGGAATGTTATTTGATGCTAATATCTTGTCATCTCGGTTGATGATATGATGCCCTTCTGAAAGGATTCCCTGTTTTCGAATGGTGCAGTTGGCTTGGCTTAGAAGTGAATTAGGAGAAGCTCAGCTCGAGTATTCTCGACTCTTGGCCGAAGTACTCTCCCTCAGCTCAATCAAGAAAGAAAATAATGCAAGCATGTCGTCTCAGTGAAAAGCTCTTCGGCTATCCAGAATTCTCTAGTGCCATGGGCCTGATCGCCGGGAGAGAAACCTCATCACCCTCGCAGATCTTTTCGGGTACCTCATCAGTTTCCAACAGCGGTTTTCATCTGGAAAAGTTGTCATTTTGGCTAAATGCGACCAAGAAGATTATCCTCTCGTCAAAGGGAATGTTCTTTACCTGAAGTTTGTTCATTTTTTTGTAACCTGAAGTAGATGTGTACTTTCTGTAACTGTAGGGTGTATGTTATGATGCATCTAAATTTAGCTCAGTCCTTTTTCATTGTAAATCACTTTTGTCTTTTCAATAATTTTGTACGTGATATCTGCAATTTATTATCAATTTGAATGCGGAAGTAAAATAAACACCATGAGGGGCTTGGTGATGGCGAGTTGAGCAAGACCATCCGATCATGTTAAAGTTAGAAAGAATGAATTCTTGCTCAAGTTAATCTTTTCTTCATCGTTTTCCTATTTTGTTTATCCGTTTGCCAATCACTAATGCATCTTTTGTGAAAAAAAAAAATGGAAATACATCTATTTATCTATTCAATGTACCGAAAGAGATTTTTGAAGGACATACTATGGATGTCACTTCGTCCCTCGTTTCTTCTTCTTTTGTTTTTGTTTTTTTAATCTTTCCCTTTTAACCTTCATTTCACTGAATTTACATCGACTTTCACAGTTACCCTTGGTTTCTCCTCCTTTCTGTCACTTTTTTTCCATGAACTTTTTAATTTACTTAATTTTTCAAGCTATATTATATAATTTTTACTTTATAACTTGCACGATTATTTTTACTTTTTTTCCATAAGTGCCAGAATTTTTCTTTGGAGTTCCTAAATAGAATAACTTCACATTATTGACATGCAACTTTGAAATATTAACAATAATTTATTAATTTTTTATTTTATGACTAATCAAGTCATCAAAACAATTAGAGTTGATGTGGGATTTCATTCAAAAATTTGCCACTTTGGTTTTATTGTGCCTATGTCTCCAACCCTGAATTTGACCCATCTTCCTACACGTTAAAGGTAATTTTGAAGTTATTTTTCCATTGGCTGATGGAAAAATCCCCAAGTATCTTAACATATGTACATAAAATTGTCTAAACTTTCTTTGAAAGAGCGTGTAGATAAATTAAGATTTATAAAGAGTACTATCAAAAATTGCAATTTTTTTTTTAAAAAAAAATATCCAACAAGCAACAATGTTAGATCTTTAGTGTAACGAGAAGATTGATAATGCGCGGGTTGATATTCTAGTATATTTTTAAAGGGGAGTCTTGGAACTTACATGAGAGACTTAGATAAATTTACATTTTTTAACTGTAAATACAAAGAGAGAAGTGTTTGAACATATTGAAATAATTTCTGCCACCCTAACGTCAAAAAAAAGCATCCCATAGTTGCGTTCTTTTGGCTGGTAGGCTTCCTAACCTACAAAAATTCGTCTGCTGCACAAGACAGGTACAGTAGGGACCGGTATCAAGACGACATAGGGACTGGTCCCGCGATGCAGAAAGATTGACTAGACAGAACGGCGATGACATAAACAAGATACATGGGGAAGCAAGTCCAAGTCGATAAGAGTTGATCCGGGACATGACAAAGCAAGACAATTAGAAAGTTATTGTGTAGGTATAGAATCCACCTCATGAAATAAACCGAAGGCAAATCAATGGCGAGGCGGGTTGTAAAAAGGGGGAAAAAAACAAGCATTGGTGAATTATAAGGAATAGATGAGGAATATGCATTTGCATTATATTTATATGCTTAGATCCCAGAAAAGAAGATAAGCTCGGTCGCCAACTTGCAGTATTAAATAACAGCGGGCAGCAGGACAAGAACTGCCCGCCCCACCCACGAGTATCCTTCTTGAAATAATTCTCATGCAAACCCTCTGCCCGGTGCCCCACACTCTCCTACCGGCCTCGCTCTTGCCCTAGAACATGCTGCTGCAAGCCTCTATAAAAACACCCTTAAACAACACCACCGTTCCTGCTGTGAGCCTCCATTGCTGCTCTTTCTTCCTAGGCCTTAGTTCTTGGCAGTGCTTTCCCCTTATTTACTTCGCTTTTGTCTGAAATCCTTTCCGACCTCAAGAAAGATCGGAACGTGTCGTGCATTCCATCTGTCGTTTGTTGTTCGCGCATTCATTTCTGTAGGAGAGCTGAGAACTTGGGCAGTAAGAGTTCAAACATCTTTCGAGAGTTCGAATGATGTAAGAGGGAAGATGTTGTCTTCTTCTTCTTCTTATGGTCTTCTGGGTCGAAATCAAAGAACTGAGTCTTGCACGTGCGAAGAACTTCCATCCGCATGCCACAGGCTTTGGTGGGCAGAGCGGCCATACTTTGCACAGATGAATCTCTTCTAAGAGAAGGAAAGCCATCTGTTTGCTTTCGTTGCTGATGTTCTTTTAGAGATTTATGTTTGACACATAAAGCTCTAAAGTCTGTTCCAGCTTACATATGAAATACATGAATAATTGGCAAAATGAACAATTGACAAAATGAATTTCTTTCTTATTCTGTGATTCTTTAGGAATATACTTGTACATGCGTGATGTCCACCTAGAAATAAACGTTCTTTCCTTTGACCAAGATCCAATTTCTTTTCCGGAGGACAAAGAGCATGCATCTTCAAACGTTTAGATTTCTATGGTTTCCATTTCGGAAAGCCAAGATAAGGTCGAGCTCGTTCTTTTCCACTATCCCCTTGTTGCTATTGAAAGAGCAACAAGGCCAGTCATCGTCTAAATATCTGGAAAATAATCTGCATATGTGACATGTAAAACCTTAGATTAGGCGGATCTCACGATTCAGATGCACCTAATCTAAGGGTTCACATGTGCCTGGTGCGTGCAACAAATCTGTAGATATTGGGCGGTGGCCCAACACAATCAAGAAGAGAGCATGCCTATTCTGGGGATAAGGAACTGACATTTGATGAATAAAGGACTCCTACAATAAGATTGAAATAAGATGTGTAAAAAGAAAAAAATCAGTTAAGTTTATGGAAGGCAACAAGTTCCTACATCAAGCTTTCTTTGGCTTACCTAACATTCTTATTGCCGTATATCTACTCTTCTCATCCGACTTATGTCCAATAAAAGCGAGGCATTTAAAGGACATTACTGTGACAAAGACTTCAATTCAATTCCGGCATGAATGGATCAAATACTAGTCCTGATCAATATAAGAATTGGAATCTTCATGCAGAAAAATTCACAATCATTTACTAGCTAAACCTTTTTCCGAGTTCAAACGCATGCATAATATCTGCAATCCTTCATTTTAACATTCATAACAAAGTGAGCATAACAACTTCCGGTCTAATCTTTCTCATATCACCACCAGTAATCTCCATTAAATGCACATAATCAGTTATCAGACTACCAATTACTCCTCAAAGTGAAACTTCACAACCAACATGCCTTTTCTTGGAGGTGAGTCATGCCTCACATATAACCAAATGCAGGATCAACTCCGTAATGATTCACTACTGGGAATGATCCATGCAAAATTTTGAGGGGTACTGCCTTTGTAACTCGAAAGTTTTGTAGAAAATATTGGAACCAAGTATGAAATAACCAGAAAACTTCAAGGACAAATGGGTCTCACAAAAGTCATTTCCCCACTGCATATAGATTCTCAAATATCCTAGCGCAGGGTCAACCCACCTAAAATATCTAGTGCAACAGTGCGGATACATTCAGAGATTCAAACATCGCAACGTCTTCGTGTTGCATGAAGTAAACAACGCAACAACAAAAGAATAGATCAGAAATAGAACCAAATGCTCCGCTTGGCGGTTTAGAATAGACAGTCATTTCTGCTTCTCTCAATCAAATAACAGATGCAACCAGACAAAACAATTTATGAGGATCTCATACATGAATTAGAACATCGCCAGCAAAAAGCTATATATATCTATATATCCCTGACTGCTTGCTGTCAACTCGACTTGATCAGGATCTAACCGAGAGCCCCAGGCCAAAAGGGGGCTCTCATACCATATCATGAAGTCAAAAAACCGCCTAAACAATAGCCCCACCTTCTCCAATCAAGTTGTGCAACTTAAATGAGATTAGCCCTCTTTAAGAATCTAATTGTTCTACAGTAATATGGCCATATCGACTCAACAAAATCCAAATACCTCTCCAGCAACCACTCTTGCAGTTCTTTCAGTTTCCTTCTAGAAAGCTCCTTGTAGTCCAAGTTCTTTACATCCACCACAGGTTGCCAGACACGAGAACGTACGTCTTCCTTTAGCTTGCCGCTTGCAATATACTGATAGGCGGTGAGGTAGTACACAGGCAAGTTCTTAACTAGTTTAATTGTCTGCTTGAAAGTGAACAAATAAAGTGCCCACAATCCTCGGAACAACTTGACATAGAGGGCGACAACAACTGGCCCCAGGATCCACAAAGGGTTCAACTCCTTTGAGACTTCACTCCCATAGGCCACATTAATAGCCAGGTACAACGGAGCGCTGCCAATACAACATGATTGAAAGTATCAGAATAAATTTTTGTAATGGCTCATGAGACAGTTGATATGGAGAGTCCACTTGCCATAAGCAAATTTTAAGTCAAAGGAATAATATGATTTACAGGATTTAAAACAGAGACAGTTGGTATGGAGAGTCCACTTGCCATAAGCAATTTTAAGTCGAAGGACTAATATGATTTACAGGATTTAAAACAAAGTCATGGGAAAGAACAGTTCCAGTTCTAATAATTCCAAAATCAAGCATGAATCCACCTGTGTCTTATTGCTTACCATTCATGTTTTTCTAGGAAGTTGTTTCCAAATTCATCTCGATGTATGACAAATCTTGGCTCAGTATGAAATATTTTTCTATTATAAATACAATATATCGAACAACTTTAGTTGAAATGTTACCCATGACTGCTCTGTTTCACAGTTTGTTCTGTCAAATCAAAAACAGATGTCTGATATCAACAGTTTGTTGACCTTCAGCAGAACGAAAAAAGGGACCCATCCCTCGTCTTTTTACTTTCTCCTTTATCCCTATGTTAACCTGAACTATATATCTATTATCATATTCTCCAGCATTTGTAGTAAAGCCTGAGAGCATATGGGATAAGCAGGGAAGGATGGCACAGATGGCAGATCAGAGAGCAAATGCCAGGAAAGGACCATGCTACTTACAATATCATGAAGGGAATCTTTATTGCCGCATCCAGACCCCAAAAATGGCACCACAATGCTTTTATAAGCTGACTCCTTTCCTTTACTGGCGTCCCAGTTTCACTTACCCCCCTTGGAGGCAAGGCTTCTCCAGAAATTTCATCAACTAGCTGACCAGGTGATCTTGTGCGCAATATCGTCAGCCATTTCCTGAATAATCTTTGGATAGCAGGCGAGCCACCAATACTTTCATCTGCTTCAGATGTATAAGAAACTGGCACATTCTGTGCCTTTGGTGATTCCACTATGGTCTCATCACTCTCATTTGGTAAGTAAGAGAGTTTAACAGAACTTTTGGAGGTTGTCCCACTGGCTCCGCCTGATGATTCATCATTTTGAGCAATTCCTTTAAAGGATGAAATCCTCAGACATTTGACTCTTGGTGCAGACAAACGAGGAGACACTACTCTGCAAAACAAGCTATCTGATCTCAATTCCAGTAAACTGAAAGAAGTTACTTGACAAAATAGAGAGCAATTTCAGGTCTAAAAGAGAGAGCAACCCAAAGCAATCTCAAACAATAGAGCCAAGATGAACAAGGACTCTACTATGACCCAGAGGAACTTGTCTGAACTGAAAGAGAAGGCACCAAAGTAAATGTTAAAAGAGCGAATTAACAGAAATCAGAGAGAAGAAACCCCTTATGTGAGGCTCGTCCATAAGTTTGAAGGTCATAATTCACTGAGCTGCTTTGCCACAAAAATGGCCAGATCATGTAGTGATAATGGCCAGCAGAGAAGTACGAGAGAGACTTTAAGGAAGTAGCAGGGCCATAAGACATCCACACTTTGTAGTCAAGCAAATTACAATTCCAAAATCTATTGACATATCGGAACATGTACGCTTTTTTCAGTTTGGAGGAAGTAAACTTGGTAATAATATTCCATGGTTTTTGATATTCCAAGCTTCTCCTGACCAACATAATGAACAAATATAGAAGACAATGTTTTGTTAACATCATCTAACAGAACATTAAGAGATTTTAAACATATCGGCAGTGAAATAAGTTCGACAATATGATAAGAAACAGCCTGTATGTTTCAGGCAATCAATTTGCACAAACATATGGACAAGACACATCCATTACTACACACCAAAGGATATCTAATCATCCACTATGCCTCTTCTCGGACATAAATAACTCCTAATAATTAGGAAAATTCTAAATAAGGGCCCAAAGTAGTGCCCTCATTTTCTCAAATAAGGGCATGAAGTGGATTTTGTTTCAAATAAAGACCTGAAGTTACATGACGGTTTTAAATAAGGGCCTGAAGTAGTCATGCTGTTTCAAAAAAGGGCCTCACTCGGCCCGGCTAAATATTTCGGCCGATCAAGACATTTTTGTTAAAGACAATTTTAATTTTAGTTAAATTAAATTTTAAAAAAATAAACACCACCTCTAGTCTACGGGGTTGCTGGCCCTCGCCGAAGTGCCGGCGGTCACAAGCGGGAGGGCTACCCTTCAGCCTGTATTTTTTTTCTAATAAATAAAATAAATGTCGAAAATGCCCTTAACTAGGAGGTGAGGTCAAGCCCTTAGCCCTTATTTGAAACAATGTCCACTTCATATCCCTATTTAAGAAAATAAGGACACTTTAGGCCCTTATTTGAAATAAAATCCATTCCGGACCCATATTTGAGAAAACGATAGCATTTCGGGCTCTTATTTGAAATTCCTAATAATTATAAGCAACATGAATTATCAAGATTCTCCTATTTTTACACAACCAAAGACTTCTAATTGTGAACTTACCAATCGTTATTTCCCACATTCAGATTGTAAATGTTCCCCAGCACCGTGCTCATATGGATAGATTAGAAGCAGTTCTGAATTTAATATAAGATGTACTCACCAGAACTTGAACTGCAATATTCAAATTTTACATGCATTCTAAGTTCCAATTCCAACTTTTGCTTGGAACAAACTTGAGAAGGATAAATTTCATCATTAAAACAACCTCGATATAAGTAATTGCATTCTAAAGAATGTTTTCATTCTTATCAATGTGTCCATACACCTCCACAGCTCCTTTATCTAGATTGTGCTGCTTAGGTAAAGTAGGCAAGTATAGAAATTAACCTAGTCAATCTCCTTATTCTCAAGCCCTAAACTTCGTAATTATCATCTCCTTCCATTAGCTTCTTCAAATGTATATTTATGGATAGTAGTCAGTAACTAGTAGGTGGTCATAAATAATGAGGTTAGGGCATTGTTAATGTCTCTCATGCTCTACATATAGAACCATCCTACATACTTTTTCAATAAGTTATTAAGCAAAGATAAAGCTTTTAAGTATTTTTTCTCCACTCTCTCTTCAAGATCCTACAGTATTTACATGGTATGACAAGACACTAAGAGAGAGGGACCAAAATTAAACCCTAAGCCATATCTTTCTTTTTTCCATCAGTCTTATAAATCGAAAGAATCCCCATTTCTGCCATCATCATTTCTACTCTGACATTGCACCCACCACCGTTTGTCGTTTCAAATCCCTTTTTTTTTTTTTTGTCCACCAGTCTTCAACATTGAGAGCAGCCACAAACAATCATCTTCAAGAGCAGCATCATCATCCTCTGCTTATTGCGGTCTCAGATCTGCTCTGGTTTCCTAAGAGCAACTCCAATGAGCTGCTGCCATTTCCGTCATCGTCAGGGGAGTTGTTGTTCGCTGCAGCCTCGTCAGTCTTTTCACCTGCATCCTTGTGCTAATGAAGTCTACACAAGTCGAGCCTCTCTATTCTCTACCTTCATTCTGCCATGCATCTTAATCCCTTTTCTGGTTGATTATGCCTTCATTGAGCAGCCAAAGTTGAGCGCCATGGGGTCATGCATTTTGGATTTCCACAATTCAAGTTGGGTTTCCACAAGGTTTTATCGAGGTTGAGTGAGAAAGAAGTATCAACTTTTATGATCATGTGTTTCTTCAGTGCTTGTCAAGTCCGGTCATGGCGTAGATTACATTCAATTTTTCTTATAAGGTCCAACTTACACAGTTGTCATTATCTTAAATGTGATTCCATGTATCCACATTTCTTGTCTAGTTTAAGGTCCGGCTTATGGCGCATTAGTCGCAGGCTTTGAAAGAAAGTTGCACCTGTCTAATGCAAGCTGGATACTCCAGCTTGACGGGTAGTGTTGAAGTATATTTCAGGATATTACTCAATAGTTAGTAGGTGGTCATAAATAAGGAAGTTAGATTTTGGTAGTGTCTATGATGCTCTATGAGCCATCTTATGTACTCTTTCATTAAGTCATTGAATGAAGATGTTACTTTTCAGCATTATCTCTCCCTCTTTTAAAGATCCTAGAATATTACAGCTGCATCCATGGTATTAAAGAAGTATCTAAGCCCAACCCTAGCCCTAGCTTAGTCTTCATCCTTCATCCTCCATCCTCCCTAGTGCTCCAAACAAGTTCAGTTTTCCCCATTATTTAGTAGATATCTATTTTTCCACATGTATCATTGTGAAATCAGTATCTCCACTCCAGCAAATCAAGATGGATACAAATAGCTATGCCCTGTGCACACGCGTGCGCACAGAGCCCAACTCTAGTACCTACTGCCTAGTGCCTGCGAACTTAACAATTCAAGTTCGACATAATCATCCACTACATTTCTATTTATGCTGACAAACGTAAGCTTAACACAAAAATACAAGACCTTACGAATATAAAAACTCTGGATCTTTCAGATTTTCATCAGTCATATGATTTTCCAATCACGCGGGCTGAGATACATAATTTCAAACCTGTTCCCCATGACAAAGTAGATACTCTATGCAACAAACATGTATGGTGGCAACAAACTGAGTAGAATCCAGACCTTAAAAGAATATGATGCTTTAGCAACAAAGGTCTATCTGTTTTCCCAACCACATAACATCGCTTTAAGGTCAGCACTTTGCTCAAGGATAAAGGTCTTGGGGGAAATGCCACGTAAGAACCCTGCATTCCACAACGAGAGCAACACTGTTGATTCAGCACAATCTAGGAGAAATACCAATAGATTTATTGGAAGTGCAGCTCCAGATCTATTTTAACTCATAGAAGAGCTGTCAAAAATCATGCGAACCTAATGGCATAAGGACTCACATGACCTGGAGACTAAACAGGGCATGTCTGATATCTTGCACCAGTATATTCTTATGGTAAATGAAAATAGTATTGAAGCATAAGCACGGGATGTGATGTGATTCAGTTCATGTATCCTCAGCTATAGCATTTCATCAATTTATCTCTTTAAAATTAAACATTGCTATACAGAAAGTCAAACACAAAATGCAGTTTCACTAAATTGTAAAATCCAATTCAGATATTTTGCTATATGTATGAAACTCTGTACGAATATATTGGTGCAAGATATATCTTTTATCACCACCTATGTAACCCATCCTACTGCAGAAATATAGGCACCAGAAGTCCTTTATCATTCAAACGTCATCTGAAAGCAAATTAAGACAGCACGAAGTACAGGTCCAGTTCAGTATAGACAAATTACGCAAGTTCTAACACGTCCACAAGAGGATAAACAACAGAAGTGAATGCACCTCATGAATGGCTCATCACCGATCTTGTGAGGTAAACTGGTACTTTGACGTGTACGCAGACCCAACAATATCCTAAAGCTAATAGACAACAGAAAAAGTTCATTCCAAGACCACACAAATGCCAATAACTAGGAACATCATCTCTCTAGAACAAATTAATAAAAGCACAAATAAGTGAAAAACCGTCAAGTTCTTGACAGAACCTGAAATTGATGGGTTACCAATGCCATCTTCTCCAATTTAAGAGCCCAACCATTTACTCAAGCAAGCCTTATCTGAAGACACAGCCAAATAAGAACACAGTTTAGCTAAAACTTCAAGTTACAATCAAGAGAAACTAAAGCAAAAGCACAAAGTCCCACTTTTATTCCAGCAGATTAATTAAAAAAGATAGCTTTCGGCTGTTACTATTTGAGCTATATGGAAGTGTTGGCTCAGCGAACAAAATTAAGCGAACCCAAGCTATCTTTGATTAAATGTACAGTTTCCCCGACTGAATTTTCCCAATCCCAGCGACAACAGAAGATCTATCATCAAGAAAACGGCCGTAAAACAGGCAAAACCAAGAACATCCACCCCAGAAAGCAATTGCCCCCGAAAATTAACGTCTCAAAACCACGAATTCCACAAGATAGACAGAGAGAATGAGTGTAGATTGAGCACTTACCTGAAGAGATGAACTTCGTGGCCTCCTCTTATCGTACGAGCTCGGCTAAATAATTGGGGCAATTGAAGAGGATAAGGACATGAAAAACCCTTCTCGCCTCAGGTCTACGGAGTTCCAATCTCCTGGTATCTGCGTACAGAATGAATGCAGAAACGAATGAGAAGGGTCTTCAAAAGGTGAAATCTTTCGGATTGCTTTTATAGGATCGTTCGTCGATTGATTCTCTTCGACACTGAGGGGATTTTGAGGATAACGAAACAAATAGGGGTTTTTTTCCCAAATTAATTTAAAAAATATATATTTACAAAATTATTTTTTAAAAATAAATATTTATACATTTGGGTCTCGTTCGGCGGTTGGGGTGCCGAGCAATGCCCATACCGGGCTTTTTTTTTTTAATTTCGTATTTTTTTAATTATTGATACTTATAATATTATAATTTTTTTCTTGTGAAATTTATCTTTATAACATAATTAGTAATAATTAATATAAAAATTTATTAAGATATATAATTAATAAATAATATTGTGATTATGTAATTAATTTAAAATATTCATAAAATAAAATTGATAAGATATATGAAAAAAATGATATTTTCATGATATATTCATCTATTAGAAAGGCGGAAATTTAATCGGAAAGTGGAATAGTGATGTATCAAGAACCGGCGGATCGGGTAGACGACATCGGATTGGGTTCAAATTCGGTCGGTTGAAGCAAAACGGCGTCCTAATGATGGATTTTTGAGATTTTGGATCGTCTAGATGAGTTTTCCTATTTTTTTTAGTATTTTTGGGATTTATTAAAGAGAAATGTGTAAATATTTATTTTTAAAAAATATTTTGTAAATATTTTTTTAAAAAAAATTAATTTGGAAAAAAAACCCTACAAATAGCGCAATGAACTAGAAGGCAAGGGTAAAGATAGGCGGTGGAAAATTAAAATTATATCAATATGGAGTTTTTATATATATAAAGGAAATTGAAATTAGCGGCTTTTAAGGAACCGCATAAGTGAAAATAGGTTGTTGTGGGCCTAGGTTTGAGATTCCTTCAATTTGGGGTATTTATGGGCTCATTTAAGCCCAAAAATATATTTCTCTATTTCTACTCTCCGTACGAGTTTTTAAAGCAGAGACACGCGTTTAATAACGAGTACAAAATTTATATTCTCAAAACAGAAATTTGTTTGATAACAATATAAAATTTCTACTATTGTCGATCGGTGAACAGTAGTAGGAATGCGAGAGAGGCCACTAGTGGATGGTGGACGAAGACCGGCGAATGGCGCATGGCGAAAAGCGTAGGGGAGCAGGGTAAGGGCGAATGGTAGCAGGCAAACGGCAGCAAGGACACAAGAGAGGGACCGACGGCCGGCGAATGGGGATGTGAGAGAGAGTAGGAGTGAGCAATGAATTTTTTTTATTTCCTTTTGTGTTACGAGAAATAAAAAAGTAGAAAATTTCTACTTTTTATTTTTGTTCTAAACCTACTCCTAGGCCAAAAATTTGTCTAAACAAAAAAAATTACGTTAGCAAACGAATTTCTGTTCCAAACTTATTTCTAAAAATAAAAAAATAAAAAACAAGAGAGAGAAATAGTACTGTAGTCCTGCTCGCCCTGAGTCTCATTTCCCGTCTCTTTTTGAATTTTGATTTTGATTTTCCTCTCCTCGATTTCGATTTCCGTTCATGTTGGTTCCAGCATCGTGGTTTTTTTTTTTTCTGTCCGAGAAGGGAACTTCGTTTGTCAACGATCGCCGTCTAAATCCAAGGTCAGCTCGTCTGTGCCCGTAAACATTTCTTTAGCTTCCTTTCGAACAACCTCGTTTCGAATTTCACTCTCTATTCAAGTCAACATTCAACGAGACCAGTCTTGCTTAGATTGTGTCGTGATAGGTAGAGGTGTCAATACGAGTCTTTAACCCACTTTCATTCATTTAGATCAAACATGGGTTTGATAAATTTAAAATATAAGTCAAATATGAATTTAGTCTTATAAAGCCTATTTAAATATGGGTTTTAACTCAATCCATTTTTTACCCACTTTCGACCCGTGATCTATAGTTTCGCAAAATCACTTTTATTCAATTGTAAACCTTTACCTCCCACCGCTGCTCCCCTACCACCGCTCGCTAGCCACCACCCGCCGTCACCGCTCGTTCGTCCGCCTTTGCCGCCACCACCACTAGCCTACGTGCCCACCACCACAAATTTAACCCGTTTTCACCCATTTTCATACACTAAAAATTTTATGACCCATCCCCGCCCTAACCCATTTTATTTAAATACTTATATATTTGACCCAATAATGAAATATTTGTTTCATAAAATTAAAAAAATGTAAAAACTATTTCATTGACCGTGGCCGCCCATGGCTCGCCTACCATTGCCCACTCGCCACCACTGTCCACCGCTGCCATTGTGGCCCGCCCGCCCGCCCGCCACCGCCACCCACCGCCACCACCCACCACTACAAGACGCCGCCACAGCCCGAGACAAGGCAACCTATGCACGTGACGTCATCGTGAAGCTTTGAAGCTATGTATCTAGTCACATAATCCTTGCAATACGCATGATTGCAACCCTTAATACGAAACAAGTCACTGTTGGTCCTCGTCTTGATGCAAATTTCACAGACAAATGAAGGATCGGGCTTAGAATTCGATGCCTTATCTGGTTCGGTGATCGAGGAGCCACTATATGGCTTCTTTCACTTTTCCGAAGACGATGACTGAGTTCCGACGGGAATCGAGTCCAAGTTCCTGCCGGTAGGCAACAACACACGGGCGAGTAGCGGTGGCAAATGGGGCGGCGGTGGCAAATGGGTGAGCAGTGACGGCAGGTGGTGGTGGGCAGGTGGCAGCAACGACGGCGGGCAGCAACAATGGGCAGCGATTTACAATTAAATAAAAGTGGTCTTGTGAAACTATAAATCACGGGACGAAAATGGGTAAAAAAATAAATTGAATTAAAACCCATATTTGAATAGGCTTTATAAACCTCATATTTGACCCATATTTTAAATTTATTAAACCCAAATTTGACCCAAATGAATGAAAGTGGGTTAAAGACCCATTTTAACACCTCTAAACTGTCAAAAAGTTACCTGAACAAACAACTCGGTACGTTCAGAAATCGAAAGAAGCGGTGTCCCTGCAAACATCATCAACCTTTCAAGGATTCCGGTTTTTAGCTGACCTTTGATTCTAGGAAATTACCACAGCGCGTACGAAAACCGAAGCTGACTCCCCAAAACTACATTAGAAAATATAATGTATAATATCTCATAGCTCATAGACATGCCCAGACACTGCAAATAATCGAGCCCAACAAATTAGCCACGAGCCGCAATCGGCATGGCTAGCATCCAGCAACAAGGAATGTTTATCAACAAGAAGTCATCAACAAACAAGCTATAAACCAGAATCCACCACAAATCCCACATAACTGCTGGGGCAGATGGTGTCCTATAAGCTCACTTAGCACCTAAAAAGGAAGTCTGATCTAAGTTGACGGCTTCAGTCTCTATGCCTCATTGTTAAAGAGCAGCG
The DNA here is from genome assembly GCF_020921035.1 of Rhodamnia argentea. NCBI lineage: Eukaryota > Viridiplantae > Streptophyta > Magnoliopsida > Myrtales > Myrtaceae > Rhodamnia > Rhodamnia argentea. The sequence continues at coordinate 9,636,342 of NC_063155.1, forward strand.
AAGCTATTGGCTAATCAAGTACAAATGTCAAGGGAACATGTGAAAAGATCCATTGAAGAAAAGACCATGACCATATTAAATTGTGCAGAACAATGCGTTTGTAAAAACAAGGTAAGGAAAGAAGCCCACCACATATGTCAAAACCAACCCATATCAACCGACTATCCGAGATGCATCTGCCACGCTCTCGACCTGGACAACCATTCACATGACAAACCATCACTCGAGATGGTACAGCAGCCTACCTCGTCCGCAGTAATCAGCAAATATCAATACCTGAAGGCACAGGGGTATTCACCAATCAAGACCAGAGGAGCCGGAACACATCTAGGACTCTACATACTCTCTACTACTTACAGTCAGCATCAACTTGGCCAGTGCCCACAATCCTCGTAACCACTTGACATAGAGGGTGACAACAACTGGTCACCTGATCCAGAAGTCACTCCCATAGGCCACATGTATAGCCAGATACAAAGGAGCGCTGCCAATACAACATAATTAAAAGTACGAGAATAAATTTTCATAATGGCTCATCAGACAGTTGATATGGAGAGTCCATTTGCCATAAGCAATTTTTAAGTCAAACGATTAAATATGATTTACAAACAAAGTCATGAGAAAGAACAGTTCTAGTTCTAACAAATCCAAAATCAAGCATGAGTCCCACCAGTGTCTTATTGTTAACCATATATGTTTTTCTTGGAGGTTCTTTCAAAATTCATTTCAAATTATGACAAATCTTGGCAGAGTACAACATATTTTTCTATTATATCCACAATATATCGAATAACTTTAGTTGAAATGTTACCCATGACTGCTCTGTTTCACAGTTTGTTCCATCAAATTAAAAAACAGACGTCTAATATCAACAGTCTGTAAACCTTCAGCAGAAAGAAAAAAGGTGCCCATCCCTCATTTTTTTACTTTCTTCTTTATCTCTACATTTTATTATATTTTGCAGCATTTGGAGTAAAGCCGGAGAGGATATGCGATAAGCAGGGAAGGATGGCACAGATGGCAGATCAGAGAACAAATGCCAGGAAAGGACCATGCTACTTACAATATCATGAAGGGAACTTTTTCTGCCACATCAAGACCCCAAAAATGGCACCACAATGCTTTTATAAGCTGGAGTCCCAGTTTCACTTACCCCCCTAGGAGGCAAGGCTTCTCCTGAAATTTCATCATTTTGGGCACTGCCTTTAATGGATGAAATCTGCAGACATTTGACTCTAGGTGCAGAAAAACAAGGAGACACTACCCTGCAAAACAAGCTATCTGATCTCAATTCCAGTGAAATAAAAAATATTAATTGGCAAAATAGAGTGCAATTTCAGATCTAATAGAGAGAGCATCCCAAAGCAATCCCAGACAATAGAGCCAAGATGAACAAGGACTCTACAGAGGAACTTGTCTGAACTGAAAGAGAAGTCACCAAAGTAAATGCAAAAAGAGCGACTTAAACTAACAGAAATCAGAGACAAGAAACCCTGTATGTGAGGCTCCTCCATAAGTTTGAAGGTAATGATTTCTGAGCTGTTTTGCCACAAAAAGGGCCAGATTATGTAGTGTCAGTAGCTAGCAAAGAAGAAAGAGAGGGACTTTTAAGCATGCAGCAGGGACACAAAACATCCACACTTAGTAGTCAAGCAAATTATAATTCCCCAATCTATTGAAATATCATAGCATGTACACTTTTCTCAGTTTGGAGGAAGAAAACTTAGTAATAATATGCCGTGATTTGTGATATTCCAAGCTTCTCCCGACCAACACAATGAACAAATAAAGAAGACAATGCTTTGTTGACATAATCTAACAGAACATTAAGTGATTACACACCAAAGGATATTTAATCATCCACCCCGTCTCGACAGTGAAATAAGTTTGACAATATGAAATGAAATAGCATCTAGGTTTGAGGCAATCAATTTGCACAAACATATGGACAAGATGCATACACTATTACACACCAAAGGATATCTAATCATCCACTCCGTCTCTTCTCAGACATAAATAACTCCTGATAATTATATAACCAATATGAATTATCAAGATTCTCCTATTTTTACACAGCCAAAAAGACTTCTATTTGTGACCTTGCCATTTGTTATTTCCCACATTCAGATTGTAAATGTTCCCCAGCACCATGCTCATACGGATAGATTAGAAGCAGTTCTGAATTTAATATGAGATGTACTCATCAATACTTGAACTGCAACATTCAAATTTTAAATGCATTCTAAGTTCCAATTCAAACTTTTGCTTGGAACAAAGTTGAAAAGGATAAATTTCACCATTAATAGTGACTGCATTCTAAAGAATTTTTTTGACCTTTAGTCAGTAGTTAATAGGTGGTCATAAATAAGGAAGTTAGGATTTTGTTAGTCTCTCATGCTCTCTAAATGGAGCCATATTACGTGCTCTTTCCATGGAGATGTTACTTTTCAGTATTCTCTCTCCCTCTCTCTTAAAGATCCTAAAATATTTACAGCTGCATTCATTGTATGAGGAGTATCTAAGCCCAACCTAGCAGGCTAGCACTCGCTTCATCTTCATCCTCCATCTTCCCCGGTGCTCCAAACTAGTTCAGCTTTCCCTATCATTTAGTAGATACTCTCATTTTCCACATGTATCATTGTGAAATCAGCATCTCCACTCCAGCAGAACTCTTTGCAGCATTATTGACATTGAGATGGATCATCACTTTTTCCCTTTGAGTCAAACTTATATAATTTCCGGATTTCCCTTCAAAGATCATACTAACCGCCAAATATTCATAGATAGAGCAGTGACTTTGCCCCCAATGGCACTTTTTATCAAGGCCTTTTTCTCTGAAAAGGGAGACAAATAGCTATGTCCCGTGTGTAAGCACACGCAGAGGCCCAACTCTAGAACCTATGCTACCTAGTGCCTGCGAACTTAACAATTCAAGTTCAACATAATCATCCACTACATGTCTATTTATACTAACAAAATTAAACTTAATGCAAAAAAACAAGACCTTAACAATATAAAAACTCTGACCTTTCAGATCTTCGTCAGTCATACGATTTCTAATCATGCTGGCAGAGATACATAATTTCAAATCAGTTCCCCTATGACAAAGCAAATACTCTACACAACAAAGATGAATGGTGGCAACAAACTGTGTGGAATCCACATCATAAAAGAATCTGATGCTTTAGGGATGAAGGTTTATCCGTTTTCCCAATCACATAACACCACTTTAGTGTCAGCACTTTGCTCAAGGATAAAGGTCTCGGCGGAAATGCCGCATAGGAACCCTGAATTCAATAGCAAGAGCAACACCATTGATTCATCACAATCTAGAAGAAATATCAATACAATTTTTGGAAGTGCAGCTCCAGATCTATTTTAGCTCATAGAAGGGCTCTCATAAATCAGGTGAACCAAACAGCATAAGGACTCACATGAGCTGAAGACTAAACAGGGCATGTCTGATATCTTGCACTAGTATATTCTTATGGTAAATGAAGAGTATTGAAGCATAAGCACAGGATGTGATGTGATTCAGTTCATGTATCACCAGCTATAGCATTTCATCAGTTTATCTGTTTAAAATTAAACAGTGCTATACAGAAAAGTCAAACACAAAATGCAGTTACACTTAATTGTAAAATCCTATTTAGACATTTTGCTATATTTATGAAACTCCATAAGAATATATTGGTGCAAGATATATCTTTTACCACCACCTATGTAAACGATCCTACAGCAGCAATATATGCCCGAGAAGTCCTTTATCATTCAAATGTCATCTGAAAACAAATTAAGATAGCATGACGTACAAGTCCTGTTCAGTTTAGACAAATTACACAACTTCTAGCACGTCCATGAGAGGATAAACAACAGAAGTGAATGCACCTCATGAATGGCTCATCACCGCCCTTGTGAGGTAAACTGGTACTCTGACGTGCAATATCCTAAAGCTAATAGACAATAGAAGAAGTCCATTCCAAGACCACACAAATGCCAACAACCAGGAGCATCATCTCTCTAGAACAAATTAACTAAAGCAAAAGTAAGTGAACAAATGACAAGTTCTTGACAGAACCTGAAATGGATGGGCTGCCAATGCCATCTTCTCCAATTTAAGAGCCCAACCATTTACTCAAGCAAGCCTTATCTGAAGACAGCCAAATAAAACACAGTCTAGCTAAAACTTCAAGTGACAATCAAGAGAAAATAAAGCAAAAGCACAAAGCCCCACTTTTATTCCAGCAGATTGATTAAAAAAGATAGCTTTCGGCTGTTACTATCCGAGCGAGAGGGAAAGTGGCGGCTCAGCGAACAAAATTAAGCGAACCCAAGCTATCTTTGACTAAATGTACAGTTTCCCCGACTGAATTTTTCCAATCCCACCGACAACAGAAGATCTATCATCAAGAAACGGCCGTAAAACAGGCAAAACCAGGAACATCCACCCCAGAAAGCATTTGCCCCCAAAAAATTAACGTCTCAAAACCACGAATTCCACAAGACAAACAGAGAGAATGAGTGTAGATTTAGCACTTACCTGAAGAGATGAACTTCGTGGCCTCCTCTTATCGCACGAGCTCGGCTAAAGAATTGGGATAATTGAAGAGGACAAGAACATGAAAAACCCGTCTCGCTTCGGGTCTACAGAGTTTTAATCTCCTGGTATCTTCGTTCACAATGAATGTAGCGACGAAGAGAAGGGTCTTCCAAAGATGAAATCTTTCGGATTGCTTTCATATGATCGTTCGTCGATTGATGCTCTTCAACACTTGAGGGGATTTTGAGGACAACGATACTATAGCGCAATAAACTGGAAGGTAAGGTTAAAGATAGGCGGTAGAAAATTAAAAGAGGGGCTTTTAAGGAACCACATTGGTGAAAATAGGATGTTTGGGGTATTTACGGTCTCATTTCAGCCCAATGCAAGCGCACACAAAGTCTCATCGTCTCTTTTTTCCTTTTTGATGTTGGTTACAGGATCGTGGTTTTGATTTTTGTGACGATCCCCGTCACATATCGTCCGACGTCGGGTCCTCTTGTTTGTGTCCAGTTACATTTCTTTAGCTTCCTTTCTAGCAACATTGTTTCGAATTTCGTTCTCTATTCAAGTCCCGTTCGGGATAGATCGCAAGTGTTAAAGATCACAAGCGTTAGCCGAACCAGCAACCCTACCGCTCCCAACATGGACACCGGGTGTATTTCCTAGATCTTACGCATAACACATGAAACATAGAATTGCTGCATTGCATGCGCGATGCTAAAGTTCTTCAGCTGCAGTAATCCAATAGTGATCTGAATGACAACTCGGTCTGTTCAGAAATCGAAAGACGCTATGACCATGCAAACATTATCAACCTTTCAGCGATTCCAGTTTTCAGGTCATCTTTGATTCTAGGAATTTACTAGCGCCAGTTTGAAAATCAAAGTGACTCCCCAAAACTACATTACAAAAGATAAATGTATAATATCTCATAGTTCATAGACATGCCCAGACACTGCAAATAATCGAGTACAACACATTAGCCACCAGCCAAAATCTGCATGACTAGCATTTTATCAGCTCCTAGACATCAATAAACAAGCTATAGACCAGAATCCACCAACAAATCCCACATAATTGATGGGGCAGATGGTTTCATATAAGCTCACTTATCACGTAAAAAGGAAGTCTGACAAAGCTATCGGCTGCAGTCTCTATGCCTCATCGTCAAAGAGCAGCGAAGCTGTTGGCTAATCAAGTAAAAACATCAAGGAAACATGAGAAAAGATCCGTTGAAGAGAAGCCCATGGCCAAATTAAATTGTTCAGAACAATACATTTGTAAAAGGTAAGGTAAGAAGCCCACCACACATGACAAAACCAACCCATATCAACTGAATATTTCCAAGACGCGTCTGCTATGCTCTCATCCTGGACAACCATTGACATGACAAACCATCATTTGAGATGGCACAGCGGCCAACCTCGTCTGCAGTAATCAGCAAATATCCATACCTGAAGGCACAGGGGTATTACCAATCAAGACCAGAGGAGCCGTCTACAACAGAACACATCTAGGACTCTACTCTCTACTAATTACAGTCAGAATCAACTCGACCAGTGCCAACTTGCCGGTCTGTATAGTTCCCTCCACCACGCCTGGAACTGCCTTGACCACTCTTCTCCTTAAACTTCATGCCTGTACTTTGAGAAACATCTTTGGATCCTTCGACATGGTTTGATCTGTTGTCGCTGTATGTCCCCACAGGCTGATATCTGAAGTGTGAGTTGGGCCGCTGTCTTTCCCGATGTCGGTTATTTTCCTGCCCACTTGAGTTCCAATCTCCATGAGATCCATTGCCTCTTGCATTTCGACCACCCTGGTTCTTGTGGAACCCTGAAGGAAATTGGGACTCGTGACGCACATCACCAGTTGACCTAACTGGAACCTGTGTCGAAGAATGGGTACGGACTCCAATTGCTATAGCCTTCATTTCCATCTTATCCTCTACCTGCCCTGCTTCATTTGAATAATCTTTTCGGGAATCATGTTTTTGATTGTCATTGGTGGACAAAGCATCACGATGTTCCATTTCATGCTGTGCTAAAGCGGGTACACCACCATGAGGGAGCTCTGCATCAATTCCACCACTGTCGGCCTGAATATTTTGACCTCCAGTCATCCTACTTCCTCGAGAAATATGAGCAGAAGATGAATGGGATTTGGGTTGCCAATGAGAAGTTGAACGTTCAGAAACAACATGGCTTTCCTTTGGAACAACTGGACTTCTTTGGATCGCCTCAGGAGCCAAAGATTGGTTTTGACTTTCATCCATTTCCTCAATGCTTTTCTTCTGATCACGATCTACAGTAACCCCTGTGGCTTTATATGCCCGGAAAGCATGACGCTTTCCTCTTCCTGCAACTCCTTGATCTCTGGCAGGATGAATTGCGACCTCTGCAGCAGAGTTGGAATCACTTGGAAGGTTTGAACCATCACCAGAACCCAGCTCATCAAAACATTTTGGCATCTCATCCACTGATCTTAGTTCACGTTCCTCAGCTTGGTGATGCCCACTCAACTTTTGAACATCTTTACCTATGTCCGAGGTATAAGATTGTCCATCCACCAAATCATGCAAAGTTGATTCCTTTGGCCCACGTTGGCGCCATGATCCATGGGCTTTTCCTGGCTTATTTAACCTACCATCTCCATTCCTAGATGATGCTCTGGCAGGTTGAGCATTTTCAATGCTTTGCAAACCTGAACCTCCTCCCCCCTCAACACTAGCATCTCCAGAATTTATACTGCTTGAAGCAACCGTATGTTGATGGATACTTCCTTGCTGAGCCATTTCTTTGGCAGCAGGCTTTGGAACATACCTCTCGATCTCTGCCCTCTTATTTTTTGGATTGTTCTGGACTGGATTGTCGATCTTGACGGTTGAATTAACACTCTCAACTAGTGCCCTGTCACTAGCTTCATCGGAAACCTCAGTTTTGTTCTGTGATCGAACAGGCGCCCATACAACAGATTCACTACCGTGGAGCTTATCTGCAAACCGGTTGGCTTGTTGATTTCTTGGTATCCTGCGAGAATGCTGTGACTTCCACTGATAATTTACTCTAGTATGGACTTCTTCACCTGCGACAGCAGAGTGCCGCTCTGAAGGCTGTTTGGCATCTCCAGAATCAGGTAGTGACTCGACCCGTGCAGAATCCAAATTGGACTCGGGAGACTTTAGCTGAATGCTTTCTTCTATGGTGTTCGGCACAATGATCTCTTTAGATACAAGTACAGGTAAAGCAGATAAAGTTGATGACTCATCCACCTTATGCTTGTTCCTACTAGTCTTGTTGCCTTTTCTTCTTTGCTGAACAGACTCAACCATACCATGTGGATTGACAGGAATCCTATCCTCACAGCTTGGAGTACTCTCATAGGGAACATCAGCTGGTTTTGTGACACTATCTGCTCCATTAGCAACTTTGGACGGCTCAAGAGTGCACTTCTCATTGAAGTTTTTTTCTGATGAAATGTGTAATTTATGTTTGAATCCCATACGCTTCTGCTTAAATGTACGACCATCTTCAATAGGGTCAGAAGCACCACCAGTTTTGGTGTCCTGCTTCAAAAGCCCAGACTGATTGCCTACCAATGCATGTTCCTCACAAGCACCATCAGGTGGTTCTTGTGAAAGATTGGGCGGAACAATGGATCTTACAATACCATCACTAACTTGAGAAACTGTAATGGTACTAGAAACAGACTGAGAGCTTAGCACTACAGACCCAGTAGAAGATTTTGTCATTTCAACAATGGGCTGCAAGTTATGTTGCTTATTCAAAGTAGCACCGGTTGACACATTTTCACCTTTTCCAATTGAACCATCAATAGCTTGTGCACGTCTGTTCAGTTCTTCCAATTTCATGCGTGCCTTTGCCTTCTGATCTCTAGCTCGTTCTTCCTCCTCGAACTGCCGCTGTTTCACCCGTTGCTTTGCCAACTCTCTCATCTTAGCTCGCTGAGAAAACATTCAAATTGTAAGTCATAGAAATTTGAGTGGAGTAGAAAACAAACTTTTCAGAAGAAAATATGTTACCTCCGCCTCACTCTCGTTGGGATCATAAGCAATGGACACAGTTCCTCCGTCATCCTTTCCTTGGTATAATGGTGCGCAGATATCATTAGCCTTCCCAGACATATGCTGGGGCACATGAATGTTAGAAATCTCTAGAGATGCATCTGGTACAACAACTAATTGGTCAGGCTCCTTAGATCTCTTCCACCGCTCGTCGACATCTTGAGTACTTGATCTTCCTTTACCACGATGATAAGATTTTCCTTGTCCTCCATGAGGATACTGCCTGCGAAATTGCAAAATAGCTTATGAACTTTCTAAATATCCCCAGCCAAGGGGGTGAAAAATCTTAACTAGCATAAATTGAAGTCCGCGAGAATAGTAGCAAACCTAGGAATGGTTGCCTCACTGACATCAGCTTGCTCGAGGCTCTTACGCCCACTAGGAGAATCCATTTCAGATAGGCTAGGTTTGGTCACCTTACCAGCATGAATTCTTTCAACATGAAGAGCATCAGAGCCAATTTCTTTTGTAGAATGGCTAGACATGGTGTGAGTTCCTTGAAAGTTATCATCTTCCTCTGCCCTATTGGAAACAAATGTATACTCATGGCGATCATCAGAAACCCGAGCTTTAGCATTTAATCCCTCAATTTTCCGGAGTAAACTTGAATCCTTTGGGGCAGCGACAGAAGATTTTGGAGCTTCTGGGACAGAGCTCTTATACGGTCCTCTCGCTGAATCAGTATCATCAGGCCTTTGCACGTTTTCAAATGCCTTTACCTTGGTTGGACCAGGACCACCCCCTCTATAATCAAACTTCTGAGAAGCCTCCTCAACTGGTTCTGCATTTTCTAGATCTTTCTCTTCATTGATGCGATCCACTCTCCAATGGTTCTTCCATGATGCTTTGTTGCCAGGTTCTCCCTTGTCCAGAGATGACTCATCCTTTGTAACACTTCCCTCCCGTTTATGCCCTTCACCCTTTCCATCCCAACTCTCTTGTTGCTTCAAGAGGACTTTGTACTGCCCCCTTGTACCATGAGGATGACCCAAATCCACTTCCTCACCATCTGATGCTTTATTAGTGGAACCATAGCCACCAGATCTATGTGGAATATCAGGAGCATTTTGGCCAGGAAACCGAGAGGGGCCAGCTGCCATCCCCGCATATGCAATATCTCGTTCATTTGAATTGTGGTAGTTCATTGGAGGACCAAAATAACCCTCATAGGTCATAGGACCAGAGTAATACCCAGGCCTAAGAGGCATACCTGGGCGAATAAAACCATCGGGCATTTGAGGTCTATACATATCTCCACTAGTTGAGTGGTGTCCCCTAGGTCCAGGACCTGGAGGAGGAATGGACTGCAGGGTGGGAAGAGCAGGAGGTGGAATTTGAGGACGGTAATAAGGAAATGGTTCCACAGGAAAGCCACCATGTGCAACAGGAGCTCCATAAGGGGGGCCCCCTGGAGGCCCTCTGAACCAAACACCGCCTGAAGGATTGTTAACTAGAGGACCATGCCAAGCATTAAACTGCTGAGGGAGGATGCCAGCATTTTGGTGAGGAGGATGATCCCCACGCCACTTGTCTGCATCAGGTCCACCATCTTCGCCACAGGGAGCATTGTCTCTTCTCCATGAGTTCTCGACTCTATTCCTTGGATCAGCATTGACAGAGCTGTCACCTGCAACACGAGAAAAATAGGCAGATTTGTCCTTCAACTAAGTATGAACAATATCAAAGATGCAATAGATCTCAGAACACAAGTAACCACTGCATGAAGAAAAGGTACCTTCTTTCACCGATACGACTGTATCAGAAGATAACTCAGAACCTTGAGGAGCATGCTCTGCAAAAAGGCAGTCAGGTCATCAATCAAACGAATTGCCTATAATCCGTGACACATAGTATCCACAGGTCCTTAATATAATCAGAAACTCACCAAGCAAGAAAACCTATTTCAATTAAAGTGATTCATTAGAAGAAGCTGACAACAGGGTCGATGCAAAACACAACATCTATACATTCTTCATACTAGAAAGTCGACAATAAAATTGATGGGTACTCATTCCCTTCAGAAAGAAAAAAGAATTATCATTGAAACATGCAAGGAATAGCAACAAATAGTGGACAAAAAAAAAGACATTGATGTATTCAACCAAATTAAGCACATAATCACCCCACACCGCTATTATGGCAGAGATGTTACCCATCTATCTAGGACTCAATAATATAAAAAAATATCAGGACGTTTCACCTTGTGAGCCTGCACTTCTCCCACAACCATTTTTCTCTGAACCAAGAACTGGGAAGTCCCCAGAACTTAAAGAAAACCTGTCATTCTTAGAGCATGTCGGTCCCTACACATATAACAGCAAATGAGCTGAATTAGCCTTTTCCTTTTCACACACGTGGAAAAGAAAAGGTTTGGAACTTGCAAAAGATTAGATATTTATGTATCACCTAGCTAAAGCAAACGTTAAAAGTCAGACTACAACGATTGGAAAAGGTTGCACAAGCCTCAATCACTACATATATCATCAGATCCTGCCAGAAAACCAATCTACACATTCTCTTAGACATTAGCTTGCTCTGAAAACAATGAGAGGCGAATATTGCTAATGTAACTTCGACAAACAGCCATAGTCTTACCTAACATTATCATGGAAAGATAAACTAATCATGTCATAACTAAGTAGAACTTAGAAGTACTTCTGTCACTGAATCAAAGAGAACTGCTGGTTCTAAACCTCCCCTCCCCCTCCCCTCCCCACAAAAGAGAGAGAGAAAGAGAACAAGAACCAAGGTGTCATGGGAAAGGCAGAATATTTGATGGAACTAAATATACTTTTTCTGAAGTTCTCAATTTAGATTATCCCTTCCCATTTACAAAATACAATCATTACGTAGTTAAGATTGCCCTCCTTTTCATTTATCAATAGATTTCTCTCAAAGTACAAATTCTCCTCATGAGAAAAGGAATTATATCTTTCTGTTTGTATATTTGATAAGCGCAAAAGATTTAGCGTCTCTCCCCATAATTTCAACTCCTTGCATAAAAGCTTCCATCATTACAAAATATGGCAACAGGATCTTACCAGTCTTTCCACACCCCCAGCCACTGAATTATCAAGCACAGAGTCTGCAAAACGAGATAACTGTGAGCTACCAGGCCTTGTTTCTGCACTTCGAGGACGTAATGATGCTAGTGATGTCTGACTGGATGACAATGCTCCAGAAGCAGAAGATGGCCGAGAATTTGAGCCCCATGCATTAATAGAATCAAGAGCCCGGTCGCTTCCCGCAGTAGATGGTCGGGTGCCACTTTCACCCGATGAAGGCCGAGCACTGAGGTGGCTCGGTGAATTTATACTACCGTCAGCACTGGGGGAGAGCAAAGATGAACCCCATGCATTGGGCGTAGAGGCAGAGGACCTGCTACCCCAACTAAGGGTACCCCTGAAATACATGGTGGCAAAATAGAGAGAGAGATATCTTTAACCAATGCTGAAAACCCTTTGTTGTTTGAACATACTAGGATAAAGCACAGACGCACATAGATTAAAAACCCCAGTGTCAGAGATGTATACTTACTTTGGAACTATTTCCACATTTGGGTCCAAACCATGATTTTCAAGCCTTTAATAGCAGAAAGAAACGAAAAGATTCAGCGGCAAAGAAAGTGTCAAGGAGATATGGGTATAACATGCGGACGAAATCCCGTACCTCTGGCTGGGCAGGTTTATGGGTTTAGGAACGGCGACTTTCCCCAAGACTGTCATGTTGCTTCTTCTTGCAAGAACCCGCCTGGAGCAGTATAACAATTTAGCCAACCTAAATACATCCTTGTGAATTCATTATTCCTAATGCTGTTAACCTAGTGATGCAGAAGCATAGGAGAAAATATGTTAATTTATTTTCTCCAATTAACATTCGCAGTTACTCTCGCTAAGATTCAATTTTGATTTTAAGGTCTTTACTTATGTTTAAGAGCCCCAGTAGGGAATCCAATGAATAATGGTTTTTATGCCTATTTATACACATTAAGTTGTTTTCAGATTAGAGAACTTTCTTATTGAGTAAAGTTTCTTTCACAAAATTGTCCTTTTTTCCCTGGCATTGATGTCCAGAAGACAATCTTTTAAATTTGGCGATTCCTTGTGAATTATTCCTTACGGTTTTCTTCCCTCCATCACCTAGGTAGCCCACAAACTAATGGGGGATTTTCCTTCATCAGGTACCAAAACACGACCAAACTGAAGCAAAAACATAGTAAAATCGCCACGAAGGGATGATGTTCTCAGTGATTATTCATACGCACCTGACATGGAAAGAAGAACAAAGCTTAAACTCACATAAACTCAGATGATAAGAAGGTTATTTCACGGGTCATGTACACTCAATCGATGATAGTGCTAACTACTAACCAACTTCTTGTGCTTTAATACTTGCTATCAAACATCTTTCCAGCAATTAAAAATCAAAATCAGTTACATTGACCAAAAATGCCACATTAACTTTTTCTCTTAATAATTTACTCCCACCTTGCAAGTATAATTAATTTTGGCCACCATCTCCAGAAAAAGAAAACAGCCTCAATGAGATAACATGTAAAGACGTATATACAAATTTTACAGTCAAAGTTTTTAAAGAAGGGTAAAAAAACACCCGGGAACCCGAATTTCCATGTGGAATGATATCTGTTAGCCTCATTTGATAGACACTCTGGTTTTTTATGCTGAAAATACATGTCATGTACATGAGAAGCTGTGATGAATGTGTTATCTATGAAGGAAAAGGAAAGATCCTACACACATCAACAAAGGAAAAGAAGATTGGCAGATATCCAGAAGTTTTCCAAGAGCCCCTTCAACTTCCAAAACTCTAATCATGAAACTTGGAATGTACTTCACATGCCATTAAATTTTTTAATTAACTAAAGGCTGATGAGATTCAAGCGGACACTATTGCAGGCCATTTGATAAGCTTAAAATTGCTCATTGAAGTTCTGATCTATCTCAAATAATTATCATTACTTCGAAAGACCTCCAGGAGGTAATGTGGTTAAACTATCATACCTTCGATCTCCAGTTGTACCTGATGCCATGGTTTAAAAGTTGTTCCAAGGTCATCCAAGCAAATTGGACAAAACCTGGATACAAGCAAAAGAACGTTATTCTCATCAGGTCATCAACCTCAACAAACCAAGAACAAAAATGAGAGTATCAGCTACAAAAGACGAGAAAAAGAATGAAGTGGAAAATGGACACCAGAACAACATCCACAAGAAAGTATTTCCAAAGAGCAATGCCAGACTCACAAAGATTGGTCTAGAAGATTAGTTTACTAGGTAATATGTCAATCTGTGAGTACTAAACAAGTGGGCACATTCCACAACCTATAGCAACTGACATGTCAGATAGTAAATTAATTATGTAAACCAGTTATAGTAAGTATAGCATTTCTCATTTCCGGATTGCAAAAAAATTCTTTGAAACAATTTTTTGCAAATGAATTAAAAAATATGACATCAGGAAGTTCAACAAGATAAGTACATGTAGTCACAGTTTCAAAATGATAAAACGGGTCCTCTTTTTTTTTTTAAAAATCACACGACACCGCTTCTGAATTAAAAAATTTGACATCAGGAAGTTCAACAAGATAAGTAAATGTAGTCACAGTTTCAAAATGATAAAAAGGGTCCCTCGAATTATCATTACTTTAATAAATACAACACAGACACCGGCTTTCTGATGTCAAATGACATGGCAACAAATGAGTGTACAGGTCATATCTAGCATCTACCTAGAAACATTATAATCATTGGAATTAGACTTCAAAAATCATAATTCTTCCACATACACTATAGAATAAAAGTAGATGAATGTTTACCAACCTCAAAAAACGACTTTGTGAGTTCACAACTGGGTAAACATGTTAGTCGTAGGATAAACAGCTTAAGAACACCTTAAGACATTACCATAATCGTAGAGTTGCTAGTACTCATGCCAAAACATAAAATAAAGCGCTTTGTCGGAAGACCATCCTATAAATTCGTTAAAGACAATAGAAGAACTAAGCTTCCATGTCTTGAGAAGACATTCTCAAATTTCATTCTACTGTAAGGAGCATGTTTTGCCCACATATATTAAAGAATTTAACTGGTCTAAAAACTCTGCCTTTATGCACACTAAGCAAGGTTTCAATTCTTTTGTGAAAAAGCTTCAATATTCAACACTACTCACGGGCCAAAAAGTAACAGTACTCAAGATGCAGCCATGAACCACCATCTATTCTGCCACAATCAACACTCTCAGCTATTTTAGGAAACTATCATAGAACTTCTGGTGGCAGGAATCCCCCACACATAAGGGCTCACTATTTCATAGCAGTGAGCGGCTCCCAAGAAACCTCCCAGAATCACGCCTTGATCACCTACACAATCTGCCCATACAAATCCAGAAGTTCCTTTCACGTGTCCGAAACTCCTATCCCACGAAACCGGTCAATCTAGGAAGCCCGGTCCAGCATCTCCCGTCCAAATGGCCGCAGACAAACCAGGCGAGCCTGGAACTAAATCCTCACCAGTAATTACAGTAGCTCCGAGAGCCAAAACTCAGAAAAAACAGAGAAAAAAAGGTGAAATTATCAGCTGATCGCCATTGGCAGCGGTATCGCTTGCGGCCAACCGCTAGCGGCAACCAAAACACGCCACGAGACGACACCAGAACGCCCTAGAGCGAGGGAAATCACTTGCCTTGACCGACACAGCACCTGGTGCGAATCGTCGAAAACCCTAGACGGCGAGAGAATCGACGGGCGATGCTTTCTCCGACGGAAGAGAGAGAGAGAGAGAGAGAGAGAGCGCGCGCGCGCTAAGCGATCGAGTATGGAGATCGCCGAAGGAAGTAACGAAGGATCGGCATTCACAGGTTGAGAGAAATGGAGAGAGAGGGAGAGCGATGGCCCTCGGATCGGACGTGAGTCAGAGGAGAAAAGCGAGACAGAAGGGAGGGAGGTGAAGAAGAAGCGAGTGAAAAAATGAAAAACCCGAAAATGGTCGATTTTCCTCTTGATCTTTTATCACCCCTTTTTTTTCCCAAAAAAGAAAGCTTTTTTGGTTTTTTTTTCCCTTAATATATACATACTTACATATTAAGATTAGGATTAGATTAGGTTAGATTGGACGGCCCCGATCGGGTCGATATATTCATCTTCGCCGTTGAGGATCCAAAAGTGATTACTAAACCCGATTATCTTATTGAGGAAAAAAGTTATTTTCGGATGTCGTCGAGATTCGATACGTATTTCCATTTTATTATGAGAATTTCTTAATAAAGAAACATATTTCGCGTCGTTCAAATAATTATCCTATATTATGAGTAAAGCTTCCGTTTCGAGTTCGTCCATTTGTAGTAACCAAATGTCATTATTGACAGGACGAGGTTTGAAAGCATGACATTGAGGACATCAAATATTATCGATGATGGTTTTACCAATAATTTTTTAGCAAAAGTGGACATACATTGTGTATGCGTTAAGAAAATCAACATTTAAATGATTTTGAAAAAATTATTTCATTTCACATTAGTGAATTATAAATTAATGTAATTATAGGCACGCAACGGAGAAAATATGCACGCGTATATAAAAAGAGAATATTGTGCCGTTTAAACTTATGTATGTGAAAATGAAAGGTTTAAATTAGAAACATAATTATTAATTTACTTATATATCCATTAATTTATCAAATAAGTCAAATATAAAATAAAAGATTGAGGAGTTTTTGGAAAAGAAAAAGTAGATTGTTATCATTGGAAAGTACAAATGTTTACTTCGCATATAAATTTCGATGTTGATGCACATACTCTCCGCACTATATATTTCCATATAGTAAAATACATGACTCAATTCGTTATAACGATATTTTTAGTAATAACACAAAATCATATATTTTTTGTTCGTCATCTCTAATATGTAATTCGATACGAATTTCGATTATCTAAATCAATCATGTTTTTATGTTTAATGCAATGTAGACTTTATTGGATCAATAACTATTTTGATCGATCATCCAATGATATTCAACATAATGGCATGATTCCTATGAGGTATTATTATTCATAACTCTATTATTAGGACTTAACAGTGCGGTACTCATTATTCTAATTGTATTTGTGCATTTGCTTAGATTCAAACAACATTTGAAATATTTTTACGAATAATGAGAAATCACAGGGAAAAAAAATATGCGCAAATCTATATGACAACATTTGAATATTGTGAAAATTTCGAGTCTTGAATTTCCGAAAATGGAATTGTATGAACTGTAAGATTTAGATTAAAACAAATACCAAGACATAAATTATTGGTGATACCGGAAATATTTTTTACTGACTACATTTTTAGAAAAGTATTTTCTAAATTATTTATTTTCACAAACACAAACGAAGCCTTAATGAATCTTATTATTGGAGCCTTGGTTTCACCGGTATTGCTGTATTCCTTTTTTTTACTGTTGAATGTTGGCATTTTTCATGCTTGCTCAGAGTTCAATTCGGTTTTTTTTTTTTTTTTATGCTTGTTTTATATCTAACTCTCCCATCCCTTTTACTTTTGCTTTGCCTTTTCATAGAGCGTGCAAATTGAACCTCACAACTATGATACTAACATCCTTATCCCCAATTTTTTTACTAGTAAAATCGATTTATTTCACATGATACTATTTCCAGATGCGTGAGCTTTTATTTTTCTTTTTTATTTCATCGTAACTTTTGGAAATCCGATTATTTTATACTTCTAAAAGGGTAATTTTTTTTTTTAAGTAATATGATGAGTGGAGTGGTTTAAAATTGGGAAAATGGCACAAATAGTCCTTGAACTTTGACCCAATGTGCAATGTGATCCTTGAACTTTTAATTTGTTTAATGTAGCCCTTGAACTTTAATTCAATGTGCAATTTGATCCCTAAGCTTTTGACTTGTTCAATGTAATCTTTGAATTTTTAGTACATGTTCAATTTAATCCATAGACTATATGAAAATATTCATCATTATCCATGATCTTAAATTAATGAAAGGACTATATTGAATATTTTCATATAATTTAGATATTTTAATGAACATGTAGCAAAAGTCTAAGAATCACATTGAACAAATTAAAAGTTCAAGGATCATATTGAATACTAGGCTAAAGTTCAAGGATCATATTGAATAAATTTAAAATTTAGGGACTATAATGCATATTAGGACAAAATCCATAGACTATTTATGTCATTATCCCTTTAAAATTCTATTTGTAATCGGTTGAGATATAAAATTCTTTTTAACGACCGGACCGTTCCGTCTTCTTCCTCCACATTCCCTCCGATCTCTCGCCGGAGAGAAAGAGGGGGGAATGAAATCATCCGATTCAGGAGCTCGCAACAGGTAAGCAGCCATCCTGTTCGTTCTCCAATCATCTCGTTTTGGTACTCCGAGATCGGGTTGCGAGCTCGATCTCGTTTGTCGCGTGATCTGTGGTCGCCATTAGTTTCTTTGCTGCTGAATCCGATTCACATTATGGGTAGAGTCGATTCCGTTTCACGTCGATTCAGTGCGTCTAGACCTGCTACGGTTGAGTTCACCGATGTTTGTCATGTTGAAATCAGGCTGCCCGCTTCGCATCCTGTGTCTTTGAGCTCGATTGCGATTTGTCTGCGCGAAAGGAGCAGTTTTTAACTTGTTATGGTTCGGAGTCGGTTGGCTCCGGTGGGCCGTGGATGGATCCGAAGTCGCCTTCAAAAGTTAAAACCTCTATCGCCAGATTTGCACATTATACGTTGGCACTGAAGATTGGTGCGGTGATTGTTCTTGCTGGGTTGTTGTTATTGAGTGGTTTGCATTTGGGCTGGAAACGTGTCGTGTCTCATGATCCTGGACGGTCCTACTTTATGGTCATTGTGGACTGTGGAAGCACCGGCACTCGCGTTAATGTGTATGAGTGGATGCTGAGAGCTGCAAATGAATGGGAGCTACCAATTCTGGTGAATTCTTACCCTGATAATTTGATTGAGAACCGGACTTCTAACAGCTCTTGTCAGTATCACTGTCTGCAAACCAAGCCCGGTTTAGATAGATTCATCGGCAATGCTAGTGGAGTGAGGGCTGCTCTGGAACCGTTGATAACCTGGGCAAAACAGTGGGTGCCTGAAGAAAGACATCCAGAGACTCCGATTTTCGTTCTTGCAACTGCTGGACTCAGGAGGTTGGCAGTTAAGGATGTGACACGGGTCTTGAATGACGTCGAAGCTGTTGTCAAGGAACATGCGTTTGTTTATAAGAGGAGCTGGATAAGGGTACTGCATGGGAAAGAGGAAGCATACTATGGTTGGTTAGCTCTGAATTACAAAATGGGGAGACTTGGAAATCATTCTAGGTCGCCCACTTTGGGGCTTCTCGACGTGGGAGGTTCCTCGTTGCAGGTAGCGATGGAAGTACATGATACAGTGAATCATGAGCAGTTGGTAAGACTGACAGTCGGTGCTGTCGAACATTGGGTATTAGCCTACTCTTTCCCGGCATTTGGTTTGCAAGAGGCATTTGACCGGACCCTTGTCATACTAACACAAAATGAAACACCAAGACAGAGGAATGGTAACTATATTCTTAGCCACCCTTGTCTGAATCCAAACTATGTGCAGAACTATGCCTGCTATAATTGCCGCACAATGAATACCCCGGAAGAAATATTTTTGGGCAGTGCAAAGCAAAAGGCAGAGTTTAGTATTGTGAATGTTGTTGGAGATCCGAATTGGGAAGAGTGCAGAATACTTGCAAGGGCTGCTGCTGCCAATTCAAGTTACTTAAAGCACTCTTCTGTAGCAGTTGGTACAAACAGGAAAGAGAACGTCTTTTACCACAATGGTGAGTTGGCAATATCCCACTTTCACTTCCATAACAAGTTCTTCTCTTGTAGCAAAAAACAACATCCCGGTTCATCCTTGTTGAGCTTTGATTTCCACGTGCTGTATCCTTTACTAAAATAGTTGGATTTAGTGGGAAATTCATGCTCCGTCTGTCCTTGCAGTTGGTGAATGGCAAAACATCATGGGGGTTGCCCAGCCTGACCTGGCTTTTCACGCCTTATCAGGATTTTTTGCTGTTTACAGTAAGTTAAGATTAGGCAATAGAGCTAATTTCACGCGGTTGTTGGAGAAAGGTCATCAACTATGTTCAAAATCATGGATCAATTCAAGCCACATCACTGAACATGGAAACTATGGAGGACAATTTTGCTTTCAGGTACCCTATTTGGCGTCGCTCATCGATGAGGCGCTTCATGTCGGCAACAGAGATATTATAGTTGGGCCAGGGGATATATCTTGGCCTTTGGGAGCTTCTTTGGTTGAGGGCAAATTTATGCAGTCGCGTCCCTTCAAAGCCAATACGGCACTGTCATCTTTTAGGATCAGAACAGTGGGCTCCATCCCATCCCCTGTTTTCCTCTTTGTTCTACTTATATGCTTGGGAGCTTTCGTTTACCGTCGCCAGATCAAGCTGCCAATGCTGCAGAAGAACGGTGCTGCTGGGGTTTCACTGCCATTATGTAATCCTAGACGCCAAAGAAGTCAATTATTTTGACCGTGGTTGCCTCGGTCTTTGTAGAAACTAGATACTCCATACGATTATGTACCTTCACTCGACCCTTGAGTTTTTTGCATCCTTCTAGGTTACAATTTTTGAGTCTGATTCATTCCATTGAAGTACAGAATCACTTTCACCAAAAGAAAAAAAAAAAAGTACAGAATCACAAATTTTTATTTCTATCGGAAGTTCCCTTCTCCTTTATTGCAATGTACCAGGTAGTTTTGGCATCGCCCTGAGTGGAGTAGCTGAAGGAGTGAAGGGTTAATTGCAGGGCATGGTTCTTATACTATGTGCCAGATTTTAAAGAACCATGAAAAGAGCAAGAGTCGAGCAATGCCTTCATCGCATAGTCATTACTTATCAGTTATCACATCTCTTTCAGGGTAACAGCTAGCAAAATTATCTGGCCACCCTTTTTGTTTGAGAGGAGGTTTCCAGTGAGTTTTAATAGTCATTTCCACCCAAGAGCTAAAACTCTCACACTTCATCATTCAGCAAGAGCATCAGGAACCGCTTGATCTTTACATCAGTCAATCGCACCGCGCGCGGTCTATCATCATTCAGCGGAAAGGTTCTACACTGCTCACACATTGCTCAAACGGGAACTTGACAAATTCATGAACTCATCAGTATGTGAAACTGGATGATATAATTCACAAGTGAGAGTTTTTACCCAAGATCCAAGATATGCAAGGAGATCTTGCAGACCCTTAATATATTTACAAGTAGGGGTCACAGAAAGACCCAGACCTAAGTTCTTGACCATAGTACCAGGACCAGGAATCTATACTAGTCTAAACAAGTCAATCACCGTGCATCAATATGTAGCAACTCCATTGAACTTGCAACCATTTGATCCAGGAGCATCGACATCAACATCGACCCAGACTTCATTAACACGGCCAATCACTCGGAAGGGAGAATTATACTGAGCGATCGAATAGGCATAGCTACTCTCGGAAGAGGTCATGTTTGCCCACGGCGACCTGCTCAAGCTGGATGAGAGCTTCTCCGCTTCCTGGATGATGTTTTCGTCCTTCGCGAACCCAGAGAACTTTCTGATTGCGACACAGTGGCTCTCCCACACGTGCGGCTTCAGGTTGAGCTCGGGAAGAGGGGTCGGGGGGTCAGCCTGGAACTTTGGCGGCAAGTAGAACAGGACAGAGTAGGCCGACGAGTGGAGCGGTCCAGCTTCAGGGACTATGCTCGTCACGACTGGAAACGTCATCGGAATCCTGGAGAAGTTCAGATTGGCGCCTTGAATGAACTGGAACAACCTATAAATAACAGAACAGGATCGATCAGCTCATCGCCTGCTTTCTAACTTGCAAGCGACAACCGACAAGTATCAGAGAAAACACAAGGACCATAACATAACCCAAGGATGGCGGTGGTCAAAACCCAGGTCAACGCAATCAAGTCCCGACAAGAATCTACGAGAATCGCAACTAGACTCGAACAAGAAGATGATCTCCAATATCAAGAGTCGCAGACAAAACAAGATTAGGCCAACTGATGCCTCGGTGAAAGATTGAACAAAACCTTAGGTTCAAAAACAAGAGCACGAACATCATATGGGCGAATTAATCGAGGGGGAGCTAAGCAGCACCGACTGAAGCCCGGACGAATTGATTTAAAAAAGAGGAAACCTGTGGAAGCCATTGAGGGTGGCCTTCGCGAAGGAGATGTCGCGAGCAGGGGCGGACATCCACGTGGATTCTCGGTAAAGCCTGACCTCGAAGTCCGATTCTTGATGGACCACCGTGTACGACGGCGATTCCGCGGCCCTACACAGGAACGAAACACTGAGCAAAAGGACGACACATGGCGCGATCGCGGACCTCGGGGAGATCTCCATCTTTCCGAGCTTCCGAAGCTGAAACTGGAGAGAGGTAAGCACGCCAGTCCACATTTAAAAGAAAGAGGCATTTGGCTGCTTTTACTATTTTACCCCCAATCGTTCTCCTTTCAGAGCATCTAGCAGAGGGGTACACTCGCCAGTCTGGTTGCATCTGTCTGGTGCTTATCGTTTCGTTAGTTTCATTAACTACCACGAGCTCCACAGGGTTCATAGGTTTAACTTGTCCCTCTTTTTTTCCTGGGAAACACTTGAAATCCCCGGGGTCCATCTCAGTTCCACTTCTATTCAAGAATGTCACCCTGTTCAAATCAAGCTGCTGCATGTGCTGGCTTTTCTTTGACAAAATCTGGTGCGAAAGATTCGAGCCCCAAGTGCCGGAAATTTGCTTGTTTAACGATACGCCATACAGAACTCACCGAAGTGGTGATCCGACCTATAAGCACAAAGAGGTGGCTATATCAGCATCGGTATTCTCACTGATGTAGTCGCTTCTGTGATCCATTACAGGATGGACTTAACAGAGCCGTCCAATCTTCGTCGCAGACTATACGAGCCATGGCGGCATTTTCCAAAGGCGTAATTCCCTTCATGAGGATAAAGACAACATTGTTCATTACATCCAAGAAGGAGCAATTCACATTGCCATGACTCAACATTATTCCGAACGCAAGCCCTCTTGACTCAACACAGTCAGGGCCACGCTTCAGTAGCTTTCTCAGATAGCGCTTTCTCAACGGAGATGCTAAGTAGGAAACCAGAGAAAGCAAAAATAAAAATAAAAATTGAGAGGTCTGGTCGCGTTCTTTATGCGCTTCTCTTCAGGATCTCGTTTGCTGGTGGCCCACTAGCATGCCGCAGGGAACGAGAGTCGATGTTGAAGTGAGGAACATGATAATCTTCGATGGCTTATCAGGCATGAAAGGAATTTTCCGTCTACAACTGCTTGCCAGAGAGCTAGCAAACATAAAGCAAGATGATTTATTTCACAAAATTGCTCAAGAATTCTACCAGCCCTTTTTGTGCAATATCCATCGAAATATGGCTTTTGTACCTGAGGGAGATGCAGATTAGATGATCAACGACGCCTCACTCCCTGAAGTCAGCTGGCAGTGTTTCTGCTGTGAAATATTCACTCCTGACTGTCTCCGCAGAGCAAAATCTCACCTTTTGAAAGAGAATCAAGTGTTCAGTAGGAATCATCATGAATTCAGCAATCAGTAATGGTCTTAGATGACTAATTGGATGCTTATTGCCTGGCCTTCCCTCAGAAGATTCATAAACACAATATTGAAAATGGTCAAACTAATACCACCTTCAAGTTTCCTATCTCGTAGCAAAGGTATATTATTGTGCAATGACACCTAAATATAGTTAGTAAAGAAAAGCAGTGCATCTAATTGAACATATTCTGACAAAAGGCATTCTTTCGCTTCATTTGATTCGTCATACTATAATCTGAAAGTATTACCAGCAAAAGCAGCCTATGATTGATAATAAAAACATACAATGGTTGCTGGATCGTACCAGAGATGCATATGATTTCAGCAGGGGCTTTGCTAGTTGCCATATCGGCTTGAAGACAAATGGGGCTTCCACAAAGAGGACTTGTCCTAACCGCTTGGGATAGTAATAGTAAAACGCCTCAAACTGCACAAAACAATGAAAAATCAACTCATCAGGCCAAACAGATTCCTCAAGTTTGTTACTAATGATTCCTCAAGCAACTGTGCTACTGTCTCTACTTCTTTAAATGGGCAGAAGCATATGAAGAATTCCAACTTTTCCCATCATCTAAGAGTACTTAAGTGTCACACTCCTTGATTACAACAACAGTTAAAAGGAAACAGAGATCCTTCAGATCATATCAGAATGAAGCTTTGGCAGTATTGAACCAGAAAAGCATCAACTCAACTATAATTTACTTTCAGCAGCAATGACTACGCTGATACAAAAAATGCAATAGAGCTCCTGCATCATACCAGAAGACTAGTATGCGAATGATTGCTCATGAAAGGTTATACTATCTTGCCTTTCAAGACTAGACATCTGCCGCAACAGCAAGTGATGCATATGCCAAATGAGCCAACATGTACCATTCTAAGAGACCAATTAAGTTCCACTTCGACACTTGATTGGATGTGGGATTCTGGATTAGCCTCGATCGCAATTTCATCCTTATCATTATGCTGATCTTAGAGTTGCATTACTTATTTGTAGTTCTTTTCCCTCTTTAATATTGACAAAATGAAACAGCAGGCCCGAATTCCAAGTATTCATGATAGAACCAGTGAAGGAATTACCATAAAGGTCAAGAACTTAAGATCTGCATTCTCAGTACCAAATCCTCGAAGGTCAAATATCCCAAGAATCTCTTCTTTTCCATCTGGAAGCTTGCTCAGTGCCTTTTCAATCAAAAACACACACAGTTTCTCATTTTCAATAGGTTCGTGAACCTGGCCACAAGAAATACAACCCTTAGAATTTGCTCCTAAAAGCAAATAAACCAATAAAAGATCATTGTCCATCATTGATAGAAGCAGCAGTCCTTCCAGGAAGGTTACGCACAATATATTCTAAGGAAGAATAGATTAAATCAGATAATAATATCTACAATCAATTCGAATACCCCAAGAAAGGAATGGGACGGTAAAGATGTTATGTGAGTAGTTGGAGCCATCAACTTAGTTACTAAGATACATTTCATTGAAGATAAAAGTACATCAAACCCATATGAAGTTTTACCATGAGCAGATTGCATCCATTGGGCAAATATAGGTTTGATTAAGATTTGTTCCCGCGGAGTACCAAAAGCAAGCATGACATCATTATGAACATAAAGCCTCAAAGTGTGGAATCCCAAAAAGAGGCTGGCCCAACTTAACTGGGATAACATAGCTTCTTTATGGTCTAACATTCTTGCCAATATTTTGACCCAAAAAAAAAACACATTCTTGCCAATACATTATCCTCATTGTGTTCCGGATTGTAATCTCTAATGAAAAATATAGCACCATGAGCAAAAGCCCCTATCATTATGATTCCTGCAATGTATTGGTGATGAGTATATAATGCAGTTTGAGTAGTAAAGTCTTGTGCTATGAACGCATAAGCAAGTAAAGAGATCACTCATATTTCTTCCAAATGAGGAACACAATCTAACATACGTCGAACTCTTTTGCACAAATATTATTGATATTTAAGATGTTAAGATTAGTAATGAATCAGAAGAAGATATAAACTCTGAATTCAACAGTTTTCATTTATCTACCAGTGACTAAGAGGCAATTGGGGTACTAGAAAAAGAAAGACGACAAAGGTTGAGGACTAAATTTGTGCATAGTTTCAGTACTTACGGCAGGAAAGTGCTTCGACGCCACCACTAGGAGCACAGGGCGGTCATTGACATCAAGAAAGTCATGCACATATGCCTTTCCAGTTTCCGCTATGCTTTTCAAGGATTCTTCGGTCAACTCGGACACTTTGAACTCTTGACGCCATTTCTACATAAGCATAAGGATAACTTATAGATCATCTATCCATCATGCGATCATTTTTCTTCCGGCAAGCATGATATCCATTGAGGGTACTGGCCACATGAGAGAATGAGAAACCAAAACATATCATCTCATCCCTCATATAAAGCACAAGCACAACATCAATTGAAGGAACTGGTGGCATGTGAGAATGAGAAACCAAAAGGAATCACATTATCCTTCTTATAAAGCGGGGTCATCACAGTGTTCAGGTTTCTACTGCTAAATTTACTTGTCGCCAGAAGGAGTGAACAATGCATTCATAAACTTGGAAAGCACGGGATTCATGAGGATACAATAGCTTTAGTCAGCTTCGCAACCGCATCTTCGACGACAAACTTCCTGTCCTTCAAGAACCAGTAGATCATGTCTTCATCATCTCTTCCATTCTTACCCACAGGAAGACTGCAGCAATCTTTTTCAAGCTTCTCCTTTGCTTCCAAAACCAACTGCAGATTCACAATTGCCGTATCATAAGGACCAGACGGAGAGCTACTTTGCCCATAATGTCAACTCTGATCTAGCAACCGAATTCTTCTACCAAAGCAACCCAGACAACCCAGCATTGAAATTAACGGATATCCACAGGGCCAAACCATAAAAAGGCAAGGTTTTTGCTTTTACGAGGTAAACCCCGACAACGAAGTACCCGCTAACCTCATCCTCCGAATAAGCCCGAAAGCAAAACCCAGATGAAGGCCCTTCTTTGAGCCTTCCTCATTACACCAGCTATATTACAGGAAAGGAAAGGAAAAGAAGAAGAAGGAGGAGAAGAAAAGAAAAGCAGGGAATGGCAAGAACCTTGCGAGCCTCATGGGAGTCGACACTAGAGCAGCGGACTGAGAATTTGCCGGTCCGAACGGAGGGCTTGCTCGAGAGAAGCGGTGACAAGAAAGGATGACGAAGCGCGTGGTTCGTTCGGAGAGCCATTGCTTCGACAGGATTCGGGAAACTGATATTAACTACCGTGAGCTCCTTTTGTTGTGTTTCGTGGTAAGCTGGTGAATGTCGACTGTCCGACGACTGAGGAGCCGTTTCTACGTCGCCGGAAACGGCGGGTCCTGTCGGTCTTCGGTGATGCTTTGGGCCCTGGGCTGTTTCGTGTGGGCTTTTGCTCATTTGTTGGACCATTAGGGCCCATTTACAATGCCCCGTTCTGATACCCATGGGCCTGAAATTAATGTTGGGCGGGCTTGAGCAAGGCCACTGGGTTAAAAAAGCCCGGCCCACCCGTTTGGGCCAGAGCCGATCCGGATTTTTTTAAAACAGCGCGGGCTTGGGTAACAATTTAGGTCCAACCTTAAGATCCGGCCTCACCAGAGTTGTAGGGAAAATTACCACAAAAAATTTAAATCTATCGCAATTGTGCCAATTCCCTTCCCATTCTTTAGGCCTTTAATATTACCAAAAATGCGCAGGCTTGGGTAACAATTTAAGTCAGACCTTTAATATATATATTTTTTTTGGTTTTATTATCTTTTCTATTTTTTATTTTATTTTTCCTTTATCTTCCCTTTCTTCAAAGGGATGGCCAACTGCCAAGTTCTGGCGATTGGCCAGAGGGACAACTGGCCTTGCCCAAATCTGGGCTGATGAAGAGAGCCTCGTGGTGCTCTCTCCGATTGCCAAGATTCAGCAACCTGCTGGAGGAAGAAGAGGGGAGGAAAAGAAAAAAAGAAAAGAAAGAAATAAAGAAATATTAAAATATCATGTCACCAACAGGTCGACATCCACGTCGATACAAATCGGCTAAAATTCGCCGAATGGACTCAATTTGCGCAATTACAAAAGACTTACGACTGAATCGGCCAAAAAAAAAAAATTATGGCTGAATTGGCATAATTGTAATAGGTTTAGGACTTTTTTTGATAATTTTTCCCGAGTTTGTCTAATGATCGTGTTTGTTTGCAATTGGGTTATGTTTTCCGCCAATTTATACATCTGTTTGACGGGGTTTCGAGTATAAACATCACCCGCGTCTAATCTTAGTTAAGTTCGAGTGTCGATAATGTACATAACTTGCAACCTACCAATTATCCGAGTAATGCACTTTTGAGAGTCCCCGTCCTCCTCCTCCTCCTCTTCTTCTTCTTCTTCTTCTTCTCTTTTTGCCCTTTGTGTCCGAGGAAAAAAAATGTTCTCGAGGAGTCGTCTTCGTTATCATCGCGTCTATCTTTTCATGGAGAAACTTTGTCGGATCACAATCTTTGCTCCTTCATGTGGCAAAATCATGGAATTTGTCGACTTTGGGGCTCCAATTTGGCGCTCCCTTTTTGACAATCGGGGCTCCCAAAGTCACACATCAACTATACATTCTTTTTTTGAAAGTCGACAGATTCAATTGGATTGGACCACATGATTCGTTTCGTTGACTGGCGTGTCTCGTAAGATGCCATCACAAGTCATGTCGCCATTGCTTTTTCTATTCTTAAAAAAGCAAAAAATAAAATCCTACGCCTCGCACTGAATTTGGAACAACATATGAAGGGCTTTATTGACATTTCCCATGTGGCTTCGGAGTTAATTGGGGAAATTATCCAAAAAGTTCTAAACCTATTGTACAATAGCTAATTTATTTCTATTTTTTTTTAATTTTATTAATTTAGTTCTAAACCTTTCGACGATTTGTCACTAAATTGCTTGCAATCAATTTTGGTCATTATTCACTAACGTGATAGTCTAGTCAATGCCGGCTATCTTATGTAACACGCTGAGACCGACGTGGTCAAAATAGGGAAATAGTAAAAAAAGAGAAAGGATAAAAGGAAAGAAAAGGAAAGGGCGAAAATGGTAAAAAAAGATAAAAATACAAAAATAATGTTAACGATAATTGTTAAAATCGCAAACGTTAGCGCCGGCCACGCCATGTCGGACAACTAGCGTCCCACGTCGGTGATTTCTTGCCAATTTGACTTCATTAGCAAAAAGTAAAAAAGTTTAGGGTTAAATTGATCAAATTAAAAAGTTTTTAGGTTCGAATTGGTCGTTGTGCGATAGGTTTAGGACTCTTTTGACGATTGTACCAAACCAAATTAGTTGCTAAAAGCATGTTTAATTACCAACATCTTTGCTGGTGGCCAGTGGTTATGATGTGTTTTTGACAGTTTGTCGTCGGCTTTCATGATTAGAGAAGCCAATAATTCTGGTGAACTGCTGAAAATTTGCGATTGGAATCGGATAATCACACACGAATCGATCCTTTTCGCAATCAATCTTTGCTAAAGCTAAGTGTGATTCTATCTTCTTTTGCTTTTCATCTATTTACATGGACTGATGCTAAATTCAAAGCCCTTTATTGACTTCGTCTCCTCCGTAGGAATCATTTCATTGAAGAAATTAGGAGACACGAACATGCGACAATACTAGCCATTGCATCACGAGTTTAAATCAAATCCGACATCAAATCTTGTGTGACAATGCAGAGGCATTGGCGTGATTGGACCAAGCCTTTAACTTTTTTATGACGGTATTCGGTTTTTTTGAGGACATTTGAAAAGCGAATTACGTCTCGTTTCATCGATTGAAAAATTCTCGAGGAACCGACAGCGACTCGCAATTCTACTAGGATACGCCATGCCGTTGAGTTAAATGGTCTTGAAATTTTCCATTGCTTGATATGATATATCGCAAATAGGGTCTACTAATATCCCAATAATGGGTAACTTTCGTATTTTTTTTTTAATCTGAATTCCTTTTGAAATACAACCCACAAAAGCTCGATAGTAAGTAAACCATCTAAGATGGGCTGTAGGTCATCTCGTCCCCTCATACTGATCGATGAGATTCGGACGTGTTTGAGATCGAACCCTTCAACTTGTACCTAGATCTGTCAAAATGGATTTAAATCTATTTCTTAACTCATGTATAATTGGTTGAGCTGTTATATGGATTAGTTATATTCAATAAATCGATTTAAATATAATACAATTGTTCATTGGGTTGTAAATAGCTTATAAATGGTTTATAACTTACTTAGACCGAATCCGGCTCTGTGGCTTTCTTTTCATTCTCTCTCACCCCTACTCGATCTCATGTTCACTCATTCAAGACTTTCACCTCGGTTTGGGTACGAATTTTCCTAGATCCGGTTAAATGTAAAAGTGTTTTACGAATATTGATTGGGTCGGATCGAATATGAGTCACTAGATTTGCATTACATAAAAATTGGTCAAAACATGTTACATAGGGTCTATTTTTTCTACACCGGTCTATTTGGATAGAACCATTTTCGACCCGCCCTACTTGTTTTGACGGGTCTACTCATACCGAATTCGCAAGCACCCGACGAGGCTCATAAGGGCTCTCCATACCTAGCTCCATCTTGAAACATACTTACACATGAGAGCATGATTCATGGTCGGCCTTCCACCTATTTGTGCAAGCTTCACACTCGAGCCTCATTGTCTCCTTTTCCTCTTCCTTTTCGAAAGTCGCCCCGCTTCATCCCATTTCTCCACAAACGAGAGAGAGAGAGTTGGAAAGAGATGACCCAACACATTAATTGCCCTATCTTGACTCGTCGCCTTCACATCGTAGCATGTATCAACTTCAGTGCCAAAGTCTCTTCCACGATGTGTCGCCGTCCATCGATCTAAACGCTAATGTAGGCTCGGACTTGCATGATGGGTTCCATCATACCTTCGCATAGCCGTAGAATTTTCAACCTACGTGCCGCGGGCTATTTATAGCTAGGGCTGCCATTATATGTATTTTGTGGGTATGTGAGGGTGGTAATATTTGTGAATTCAGTATAATGTTGTTTTATATTTGGGTTTAAAACGAAATTGAGCAATGTATGATGTACTTTGATGAAGCAAAATAATGGGTCAGGCCCGTCAGGGTTCTGGATAAGAACTTCATTTGCCCTCCATCACTATTGTCCTGCTCGTACATGGACTTTAAAGCCATGCAATACGTGTGCGTGTCACACGGATCATAACTTCCGTGTCCCTCAACCGTACTCGCATACCACTATGAGTGGAGCTAGTGGTGTGGTCATGGAGAGTGAGAGATGTACAGGGAGAAGATATAACTGATTTGTGGGAGTGGCGTCAGGGTGATTTGTATTCGGAGCTCTGGGTTAGAATGAATATACCCTTAGGAGTTCTGGAGGCGGGGTGGCCTTCAATGTACAAACCGATCGGTAGAAGATACAACTCTCCCGATGAGGTCATGGCAGGCCAAAATCGGTTGTTGTATTTAAAGGGTTCTCTATATCTTGCTCGATAGACTGAATGTCCGAGCTAAGTGGGGCGTGTTACGATCCGATATGAGGATGCTATTCGCCTTACTGTTCTTGGGAACATCTATAGACGGAAGGCCGACTGGCTTGTTCTTGATTCGTCGGGCGTAGCATGGGCTAATTTGGCAGCCAAATCTATCGACCCGTGGCACATGCATCCATGCTTGTATATACAGAAACCCAAAAATCATTAGATGTGTCCATGATCTCTTTCTCTCCAACTTCAATATGATGAAAAGTTTTACATCCTTGTTCCCTAAAGATTAAGGTATAATTTAGTTAGAAGCTCGTGCACGCATGTGTCTTTTACGACACTTTGGATATCCATGGTTAGGTTAATCGAATGTATAAGAGACATATGATGCTTGTGTCGCTATTTAGGGTGCATTTGCTTCACGAAAAGTGAAAATACTTTCTTAAGAATGATCGCTTGTATAGCTTACGAAAATAAATAAATGAAAAATATTCCCAACCTTCACTAAAATATTTATCTTTGTCGTCATATTGACTAATTATTTCAAGCGACATTAGAGATTATCTATTGCTAAACAAACCGAGGTGTATTCATATGTTATTTTGAGAAGGGAAGTGCTCTCTGGCAGTATTATAAAAGACAATATAATTTCAACCTTACATCCACACATCATCGCCCGTTATACACAAAGCATGTACTGATTGGGAGATCGTGTGATTAGAAATAACTGAATTTAAGACGGTGATATGGAATACCAAGTTGGGGAGATTAGGACGATGCCGATGAGATTTCTGGAAAGCAATAACGTCAAGTCCTCCTCGAGCATGCTTTTGACAGAAGAAGCTGTCATAAAGGAATCCAGCATCTTCATGGTGCTGTGGAGATGGAATCTATTCCTCTTTCTGAAGGACCAAAGGTGGTCATGGCTCCACTCTCTGCTCTTTGAGATGGGACGGGAGTGACTCCCAGTTAGAATAACGACACTCATTTCAAACTCACAGTCTCCGTTTTTTTTTTTTCTTTTCTCTGCATATGCCACAGAGAGAGAGAGAGAGAGAGAGAGAGAGAGAGAGAGAGAGAATGTTAGTGGGGTGCTTGTGAAAAGAAGAGAGAACTGCAGAGGCATAAAGCGAGAGCTTTTTCCGAAGTTGCAGAAAGCAAACCATTATTCATACAAGCACTAGAAACCCTAAAAGGATGGCCAAGCATACGGGCCCCATGACTTCGTGTTTCCAGGCATGAACAATCTCAAGAAAGATTCTTAATGCTGCTTATAATTATTCGATTTATATTTGCTAGCTCCTTCGCACGTGCTATACCTATGCCCGATTCAAGATCTGGGTAATTTTTAGCAAAGATATATGAACAGGAGTAAATAAGGATACGTGCCCCCCGAAAAAGGAGATTTGTTAGGTAACAACTCGGACATATTAGTGTATAATGCTCTATTTGCTTAGTCTATCTTGAGATGAGATGAGGGTGTTTAGTCATATGAGAAGTGGATCCATTTGCTTAACGAAAAATGAATGATTTAGAATTTATTTTTTAAAAAGTATTCGTTTGAATCACTTACAAAAAATGAATGAACGAAGAATAATTTGATTCGGACGAAATCGTTTAGATATAAATTGTTTGTCGATGATAAAAAAAAAATATTACTATTGGCTAGTTTTTTAAAGCAAATACAAAGCAAATATTTTGTAGAAAATATTTTTCGAATCATTTATTTTTCATGAGACAATTGGAGCATAAATACGAAAAAGTCGGGTTTAGATCTCTAGATGCATACATATGCAAATATCATTGAACCTTTCAGGTGGATGGACTTGCAATTGTGCAACAATTGGCCTGGGCTCTTGTTGAAGTTATTGCTTTGCAAAAGGCAATTGTAAACAAATGCATGCAGAACCAAATAGAGAAGTAAGGGAAAACGACCAGCAATTAATGATGTTTCGCCAATTATTTCTTGGTCGGACGATGGAGACACTCTTTATCACAAGTAAGATTTTCATCGGACAAATCAATTGCCAAATTATGATAACAGACTTTTCGGCTTGGCGGGGACCGTGGCACCGCTTTTAAGTGTTTGTGCTGTCTTTCAGAGACATCAGAGGCAGATCCTTCTTCAGTCCCAAACGAAATTATGAAATTTTTGACGGACTCCGGTTAGGAACTGAGTAATCAGGTCGGTTTAATTAGGGAATAGACCTAAACTGGCTTGTTCACAAGTTGAATAGTTTGGTTCTCGGTCCCAAAACCTGAGAATGATTTTGACTGATCAGTTTCTAGTTCTATACCCTGAACTAGCCGGTTCTACTCGGGGAATCTGAAATTTGGAAATTGCAAGGCCGATTCTGGGGTAGAACCTAGAATCTAATTAGTTTTGAACCGGTTTAATTGTAACCATAAGTAAGTTCTTTTACTCTTTTTTTTAAAAAAAACGTAAAATATTTGTTGAAATTGAATATGCTTGACATATTATCCCGAAGTAGAAAGAATTATATTCATGTTTTACACGTGCATATTGTATGTATAATACACTGAAATAAAGAAAAAAAAAAGCATCGGTCTATTTCCCGGGTTGATCTTGGAATTAGCCAATTCAAGTCTAGGTAGGTTCTAGGGTCAACAAGGTTGGTTCCCGATTAAAAAAAATTGGGAATCGACCCTAACAGGATAGGTTCCTAATTCCAAGCTGGGAATCTATCCACTCTAAAACTGATCACTCTTAACTCCAATGGGGTAAGGTGACATGGAGTACAACTTATTACAATGCAAAATAACAAAGCTTATGGCATGTTCATTTGAGTGCAAGAATTTCTTGCAAATTAATTTTTTTTTAGACTTTCACGCTTTTGGTTTGCCGAAAAAGATTAGTTAAGTGGAATATCTTTTACGCCCCCTCCCCCCCCCAAAAAAAAAAAAATGTACGCTTAAAGTTAGGAAAATGAACTTCTTTAACTTGAAAAGGGGAAAGACAACTAGGAAAACATTTTTCCAATAAAACATCTTCCTTTTCCTTTGTCATGAAATTTTCCTCGAAACAAACAACCCCTTAAAGACACAAGATTATGACATGCTAGCACTCTATATACATTTGACCATCAATTAACATTCTACTATTCAGAATCTCATATGCCCAAAAAATTTTAGGTTAGAAGAATGTCCTTTTTCCTGTTATTTTAATCCACCATCACTTATTCTCCACACCACCACACAATAGGTAGATTTTTGGGTCAACTAGGGGCATACCATGCATCTCTCAGTGGATCTCAATATTTAAACTGAAAGTTACTGGACAATAATAGTTGCCCATCTAATCTGTGTTTCCCTTAAACTAGGATGTGCAGCATGGGTCCTTTTGGGCATGCTGGGATGGAAGAAGGTATGGCCTAGGCTTGGCCCTTGACCACCCAATAAAAGGACAAGAGGTAGTGACTTTCACTTTCAGGCCTCCCAATGCAAAATTCTCTCTCAAAGGCATTGAAAAAAGCCAGAGGCACGTGATGCCCAATTACACTACAAACCCCACTTTTCCATTAAAGATAAAGTTGAGAGGAATTGGGCATGGGAGCTAGCATTTGAAAGAGATCATGCCTATGAAAAGGGGGATGATTATTAAAAAATTTCTAAACCTATTATAGCAGTCAATTTAGTCTCAAACTTTTTAATTATGCTAATTTAGTGTCAAACCCTTTGACAATTTGTCAATTTTGACATAAATAATTTTTTAGTACTAAACTTATTCTTTGCATAATTGGCAAAAGGGATTATATTGATACGTTATTAAAATGTTTATGACTAAATTGACCACAATTAAAATGTTTAAGATTAAATTTACAAATCGTTAAAAGGTCTAGGAATATATTGGCACAATTGAGAGATTTAGGACTGAATTGACCATCATATAATAGGTTTAGGATTTTTCCGATGTGTGGAAGTATCATTTGATGCAACCTACCAAGTAAGTTTTATAGTCACTTCAGTTCCATTCACTTTGAAGCAAAAACGAGGGAGTGAAAAAAAGGCAGACACAAACCAAGACAAATGTATCGTTAAGACACTGAGCATATCCGAAAAGGACAAGAAGAGAATGGGCAAATGAAAGAAGAAATTGGGTAAAGCAGTAATTCTTCTTCCACAATGTGAAAGCAAAGACTGAGAAGTGAGAACTGAATCCGCTGGCCACCAGTCAGTTTCAACTTCAACTTGGAGGCTAAACCCGAGTTTCTTTAACTGTAAGTAGAAAGTTGAAGCTTCGTAGATCTTACGAAAGACCCCATCAATCTCATGGATGACTCTCGGGGGCGAAATTATCGGTCAATTTCACCGGTCGTGTCCGGATTAATACGGAGGTGAAAGATAAGATAAGCTGTTTATGTCATTTGGAATAATCTCTCAAGAAGAAAAACTTTTCCTTCTGACCCCACGCCTAAGTGGGGCCAAGACTCCTAAAAGTAAAGTTTAGCCCATCCCCGTTCCATTTTAAAAGGGCTCGTGCTTGAAGTTTCTCATGTGTCAGAAGCCACAAAAACGAAGCAAAAGCAGAGCAAAGACCCAAGAATCTGCGTGTCCCTGGGGAGAAGTTTTGAGTTTGTTTTTGTTTATGTTGTTGGAAATGATGAGGCAGAGGCAGTGAAACTGCTGAAAACTCCACCTCCATTTGGTTTTTTTTTCCCTTTGTGTTCTGGTTTTGATTGGTGCTTCTGTTTTTGTATGGATCTGAAGGCAGGTTCGCTCCCATTTACAAAACCCACAACAGGCCAACCCTGCCCTTCTCACCAAAACACAACAGGACAACCTCAATGCATACAAACACAAAGCGCCCCATCGCAACAAACAACAGCAACAAGGAGACATTCCTCAGAAATGGCCTCTTCCTCTTCCTCTTCCTCTTCTTCCCCTTCCTCTTCTGTTGCAGTTTCAACGTTTGTTGTTTTCTTCGCTCTTGCCTCTATACTTGGCCCTTCCTCCTCAGCACACGCCCCGACTGGTTCAGCCCATGACCACCCGGTCAACCAGACATTTGAGCCGAGCCAACATTCACAGAGGCTGAAGAGAGGCGCCAATGCTCATCTCAGGAAGATCAACAAACCAGCAGTCAAGACTATTCAGGCACTTCCAGCTCCCTCTGTTTTTGGCTTTTGTGACTGTTCCTCATTCATTCTTGTGGAAGCTTTTTGGTGATCTGGGTTTGTTCTTCTTTTCCTTTTTTTTTCCGACAGAGTCCTGATGGTGATTTGATAGACTGCGTTCTAACCCATCTTCAACCAGCTTTCGACCACCCTGAGCTAAAAGGGCAGAAGCCGTTGGTAACTACTTCTTATGCTTTCCTCATTGGGGACAATTTGAAGAAGTCCCCAAAGAAAAAAAAAATCGAGCTTTCAGATTCAGCTTCGGGGTTACTATCAAATTTGTATTACTGATTTGTGAGCTTAAAATTTCGAATCCCCAGGATCCACCAGAGAGGCCTAGAGGAAATGAATCAGCAGAAGCAGCGGCGCATACCTTTCAGCTATGGACTGATGGTGGCGAGTCATGCCCAGAAGGAACCATTCCAATCAGAAGAACCACAGAAAAGGACATTTTGAGAGCCAGTTCCATCCAAAGATTTGGAAGAAAGCTAAGAAGGAATGTCAGAAGAGACTCAACAGGCACCGGCCATGAGGTTGGTATTTGGAATACTTGAGCATACGTTCAATTAGAATTTGAATGGCTCCAAACTGAAAAATGCAAGAGAGCCGGGAGTAAAATAGTTCTTAACTGTTCTTTGCACCTTGTTGTTGGGTTCAGCAATAAAAGGGCATATCTGCTAGAATAGCAAACAACTAATCATCTTCTTGGAACAGCATGCAGTTGTCTTCGTGAATGGTCAACAATATTTCGGGGCGAAGGCGAGCATTAACGTGTGGTCGCCTGGCGTCACGGACATGTATGAGTTCAGCTTATCGCAAGTCTGGGTCATCTCCGGTTCTTTTGGCAATGACCTTAATACCATTGAAGCCGGATGGCAGGTAAGTCTGAGAGTTATCTTGTGACAGTTCATTTTGTGGTAGATGTTAGCATCGAGTTCTCGGCAATTGCATTGGAACTCTGAGTAGCACTGCAAAATTTTCCAGCAGCGAACCTTTCAATCCGGTTTTTGGTTACCTTAAAAATTAGGCAGTTTCTTTTGCATTTTGGTTGCTGAGCTTGTGGCTTGTCTCTCTGTTCAGGTCAGTCCAGAATTATATGGAGACAACTATCCGAGGTTTTTCACTTATTGGACAGTAAGTACTATGAAGTTCTTTCATTCCATTGCGAAGCTTTCGATGTTGACTATACCATATGGAGAAGAAACCAACGAGATTTATGAAAATAAACATCGACTGATGCAAATTGCAGACTGATGCATACCAAGCAACAGGATGCTACAACTTGCTCTGCTCGGGCTTCGTCCAGACCAACAACAAGATTGCTATTGGTGCTGCAATTTCCCCGAGATCATCCTACAATGGAAGGCAATTCGATATTGGTGTGATGGTCTGGAAGGTGAGTTTTAGTCAATGTTATATACTTTTTGAAGCTCAACGATTAGTATTAAAACAAAGTCGCCTCTTTGAGTCATTCTCACTTGAGCTTTCCTCAGTTCATAGATTTACCTATAAACTAAAAGCGTTGCCCCTCCGAAGAAAAGCCAGCAGAATTAAGCATTGAACCTCCATAATATAATGCACAGAGTACTGTAGTCAAATGTGCACAAGCATGCATTGATTGGCAACGTTATTTGTTAAATAAGCTGTTGACTACAACAATCTCATTGACATCGAAGTTCCAGCTGCTGTTCAACTGTTCTTACTATTATATTCCAAGATTCTCGTCGATTTTCTTCGAGATGCGTTCCTTGTTTTGGTTAATTTTTTCTTGTTTCTCTTTGAATTGATGAAAGTATTCCATCCAAACTGATGATTCTGCTCTGCCTGGTTTTGGGGCTTCATAGAGCAAAACCAATCTAGTCATCTTTCCATTCCCCCACAAGTGGCTTTTGTCTTATGCAAGATTGCAACAAGTCAATCCAAACGACGAACGAAATCTTAAACTTATTATGTTTGCTGCAATCGACTTATCTAGGCTAGCACTTCAAACAACAGGCGATGCTGGTAACATTGAATACTGTTTGGATAGTTATATACAATCATTTGCCTTTCCAATACTAGGATCCGAAGCATGGACACTGGTGGCTGGAATTTGGTTCAGGGCTATTAGTTGGGTATTGGCCAGCGCTTTTGTTCAGTCACTTGAGGAGCCACGCTGACATGGTGCAGTTTGGAGGAGAAATTGTTAATACAAGATCAACGGGGTTTCACACATCCACACAGATGGGCAGTGGCCATTTTGCAGAAGAAGGATTCGGGAAAGCGTCCTACTTCCGAAACTTACAAGTCGTGGACTGGGATAATAATCTACTTTCTCCCTCGAACCTCCATCTTTTGGCGGATCATCCAAACTGCTATGATATCAAACAAGGGCGAAACAATGTCTGGGGCACTTACTTTTACTATGGAGGTCCTGGAAGGAATGTAAGATGTCCATGAACAGTGAACAGAATGATATAGGATAGAGAGTGTCATTTATTCTTCTTTTTTCACCCAAATTTTCAGGGGAATTAGCTCATCATCATCCCAGTATTTACATCTTTTTTGGGTCAATTTCCCTTTTTTGATATATCATTGTTACTTTTGACTGGTTACTGATCAATTGTCCCACTTTGGGACTATGTATATGGGAAATGGAAATGATTGAGATGTTAATAATACTGGTTTGTGGCTTGTGTCATGGTTCTTAAGGCTTCTGTCTTTCCACATCATATGGTTGGCACTTTCAACGGGAACAAGGGACAGAAAGAGATTAGACAGATGGGTCAAGACAGTAAAATATCATAAGCAACTGAACTGTGTAGTGACCCACAGTACAGACCTTGTCTTGGTATTGACAATTGAGAAAACCTGCACTCCTGCATAATCTATTTGTTGTTTTGTTGGAAATCCAAATTAAACTAATGTTTTCATTTGAAATCAATAACTCTCTCTCTCTCTCTCTCTCTCTCTCTCTCTCTTGAGGCTTTGCATGTGGGAAACAGCAACAAACAACTTTTAATATATCAGCCAGGCATGGGCGTGATAGCCAGTGAACCTTCTTTATAATAACTCACTGTATCTAACTTCCACCACCACAGCTCTAAAAAATAAGACAATAATGTATCTTTGCTTGATGTTATAGTAAAAGCTTTATTCATCCGGGTCAATCAGTGAATATCTTGACAGGAATGGGAAATATAAGTACATAGGTCACCGACCTTAGTCTATGAGCGAGGCTTGGCGAGGTGAAAGATTCGAATTGATTTGAAACTAGACAAGCTTGAGGAAGTTGTTGAAGAACCCATGTATTCAGACAGAATTTTGCACCAGGGAATTCCAACTGGGCAGGTTGTGGTGGTGACTCGAATGGAAAAGCCTTGGACAGATTCTTCAGCTTAAAAAAGCAACTAAGCCAGTCTTTTTAGTGGGACTACTCAAATAAAAGCAAGAGGAAAGAGTCATCTGCATCTCATGCTTGTGGTTGTGGCTGCTTTTGTTTTAGAAAAAGAAGCCGGCCTGACATTTCCATGGCTTCCATTAGGCGGTGTCCCATCCGTATCCGGATGCTTAGAGCATTCACATAATTTATTGGAGGTGACTTTCCTATCTCGCATATGCGCACTTTAGTGGTGTCAGCGGTTGCTCGATTCCTTTCAAATTCACATGCTGAGGGAGCTATACATCTGCACACGTCGAGGCATTCAGGCGTACCAGACGGCGTTGACAAGTAGATGCCAACACTTCTTTTCTAGCAAAGCAAGAGACTCTTGATGGCTAAAGTATTTCAGATTCCCTTAAGGTACTTCATTCATTACATTACAAGAAGTTTTAGAAGAAAGTAACCTCAAAGGTTCTAAGTGGGAGATAAATCTTTGCAAGGGAACATAAACCTCAAACTAATTCCCCCAAATGAATGTTGTTTTTGCTGCCTATCCTATTCAGGTTTTCAACAGCATCGTCTATACAACTCACTAGATCACCCGGAGTGCAAACCGGCGACCAACTTTTGAGAAAGTCAAAGTCCCCGAGAACATCTACACAGGCTTTGGCTGTGTAATAACTCAGAGGTGATGGTTCAAGCATCATCCTGTATGCATTGCCAATTTTAATGCTCAATTCAGAGAACTTGGGATCGCTCAAAGTTTCCTCTGTATCCAGGATATCTCGATGTTTTTGGAAGCCCTCCGCATCTTTCATTTTCGTTGCAACCTTTCTTATGGAAGCAAGGTTCAAAGCTAGTTGCTGCACTGTTAAGGATGAGTGCTGGATGGTATCATCATCGCCTCTCAGAAGGTAGTACAGTTGGCCCATGTATGCCAGGGCAAAACGCGTTATGAAAATAAGAAAGTCGTAGAAGTTCATGCCTGCGAAAGAATAGCTTCATATCAGTGCACAACAAAGAATAACCACAACCAGAGTCCAATATTGTTAATTTAGTATACTTCATACAGATTGGGGCACAAATTAAACCTCGCAGTAGAGACTACCTTGAAAACGAAAATCAGAATTGACTCAATGAAGTCTACAACAGAAGCCTAATAGACAGTAACTTGAACTAAAGAAGAACAGAGAAAGAATGATACCTGTATTTGCAGCAAGATTGCGCTGACAAAGACCTTCAAAGTCATCACATATATCCCGAATGTCCTCTATGTATTCCTTTGCATCATCGTAGTCCTTTGAGAGCAAATCCCACTGTGAGAATACAAGTAAAATGCATCATTAGCTTCACTGCATCTCTCATTTCTTTCTTGGATGCTACTATAAGGCTGAATTGGCAATACTTACAATCCAGGATAAGTTATGTGCATTGAACCAGTTATGGTTTATGGATATGGTATCCTCCTGAAGTTTAGACAAAACATGAAGCATCAAATGTACATTCATGCAATCTAAAGGCATGTAACAAGCTTTAAGAGAACTGCAGTGAAAATTAACATTCTAACAGCAAAGAAACTTTTATCCTATCTGCCACTAGTTGGAATGCATATAGTCATCAGATGAAATAGAATATCGAAGAAGTGGGAACTAAAGCCCTAGCATTAGCAGAAACACATGAGGAATAGAAGGAGAGAGAGATACTAAATTTTGAACTTGATGGTACCATCCACTGGGAACAAAGATGATCTCATTCTCCTCTTGGATGCACTCCGTCCATATCGTCTGCAGTTATTATAACAATTTCGCATATCAACTTAAGCACAAACAATTAGAAAATCAATTAACTGCTATATCTCTAGACAATTGCTACCTCCTTAAAACCAGGAAAGGTCATTTCGCTCGCATCGCTGAAGATGTCATACACACAGTTTTTCATATTCCTACAAGTGGAATGAGAAGAGATGGTGAGCCAAATAAAACCATAATTAATGAAGGTAGCAAAGAGCAATCCACAGTACCTAACATGTCTTATATCTGAGTGAGTACAATACAACAAAGAAACAGAAAACAGAGAGGGAAAGGAGTGGATGGAAGACAGTGGCCAAAAGGTCACAACAGTTGATTGATTATTCTGAAATGACAATCCCATTTCTCAATCTGTAAGAAAAAACTTTCAGGAACTAGCTAAAGGGTAAATCCTGCTATAAACCTGTCGAACACAAGGTCACACTGTGAGGGAGACAGGAAAAGCCACTGTTTCTTCCCACATACGTTCGCAGACCAGCTACATGACCTGAACACATCAGCATGAAGAGGAGTCCAAGATCCTGAGAACAAAGCCAAAGGCAAGTCTTACTGATCTGTGAATAATCAACTTCCTTCAAACACCCCCCCCCCCCCCTTTCCTTCTTTCTTCTCTGATAATGAGGTAAATTCGTGCAAAAAGGTACTTGTAACATCCATGCTCGAACCTTTTGCTCCCATGTAAACAAAACGGTAATCAGAGCAACTTATATCATCAGTCTCTTGGTACATTTCGGGATCCATATGCATACGGTAACAATCAAGATACAGGTTGAGCCAATCATCACGAAAGAATACCGGTGTCGTGTATGCTACATAGTCGGGATAGTCCTGAGATTTACATTAATGATCAATGAAAATGTCAGAGAGAAAAAAAACAGTTATATTCTTTCTGCAAGTGAACGATGCTTTGAGATCATTATTGAAGGAACAACAGAAAAAGAAGCAAAGCCCTAAATTATGTCATCTGTAAGAACCCAAAGTGCAATATGCAATGATAATCCACTATGCAAAAAAAACAAAAACAACACCCCATATTACATGCATGGTAATGCCTCAAGAGCTTAAGAAGGAGGGTCACTTCCTTTTAGATAGAACTATTCTTGTCCTTTCACGAATAGATACCATGCCAAGATCTAGTGTATCATTCAAAACTTAACTTTGTACAACTCTTAATGAGTTTTATTCCATTACATTATACCTTCACTCAAATCTTCAAATTTTAGTAGAGTACAATTCGTGCAAAGAGACACCCAATATACCTAAATAATTATTTTAGTGACAAACTAAACAGGTAATGGAGGACCCTGAACCAGCCTTTTGGTGCCCCTAATAAGACTATACTTCCATCGGACGGCTATTGATAAGTTGAATCTGGCAGTTAACACTTACTTTCACAAAATGCCAATCCTTCAAATAAAGCACAGGCGGTCTATCACTGGTTGGAATTTCACTTTCCTCCGGCTTCCATCCCATAAGCCAATGCTCAGCAAACTCCGAGACGGACATCTCCACTCTCTTCTGGTCTGTAAATTCTCTCGTGCCACAATCAGCTACCTTTCATGAAAGAATGGCTCCATTAAATATAACAAAATTGCAGGGGAACCTCCAAGCATGCAACTTATCTCCAAAATACCAAATTTCCATGACGCCGCCCTTTCAAAACGATCAAGAAATATGCATTTAGTTAGCACACAATCTCTATATCATGTAATGGGTTTGTCTTATCCTCACCACCTCAAATCCCGAATCACTGAACGACATTGAAATTGCAGATTGGTCTTTAGCATACCACGAATCCAACAATCGGGTCAATAAATCGAGAACAAACAGCCAGAGGAAAATGCGAGGAACCAATAGTCGAAGCCGATACCTGAACTCTGGATTTGCCGAAATGGGCAGCGAAAAATGGGAGATTGGGGCGTCCATCGCGGGTGACCCAATCTTTGCAAGCTCTCCAATCGTCCATCAGACCCGTGAGCACCACCGGCTGATTCTTGCGCAAGTATCTCTCCACGAACTCCTGATAAGTCAGTTCTTTGCCGTTCAACCTCTCTATGTGCCCCGCGATTCGAAGACCCATCTCGAAATCAACACAAGAAGTTGAAGCGAACAGCCAAGGCGTTATCTTTCTCTTCTTTTTGGCGCTCCGATGAGGAGGAGGAGGAGCTCAAATTACAGCAGATGCCGAAGGGTCGCGAGCAAAGTTAGCTTGCTTCGTTCTCTTGGGGACGTACCGGCGTCAAGCAGGAGAACGTGCGGGATTTTATATTCTCTCCTTTATTTTAATTTAATTTCACCAGAATGTATTAATTTTTTTTTTCATATTCTTGTTTTTCAATTTATTAAAAATTTGAAGTAATTTTTTT
This sequence comes from Rhodamnia argentea, assembly GCF_020921035.1. Lineage (NCBI taxonomy): Eukaryota > Viridiplantae > Streptophyta > Magnoliopsida > Myrtales > Myrtaceae > Rhodamnia > Rhodamnia argentea. The sequence goes on from NC_063155.1 coordinate 9,679,819, forward strand.
TTCAAATAAGAGTCTAACCTCTCTCCAACATATTCTGAACAATTTATGGAATTTTTGAGAAAAACAGTTTTAGCTTAAATTTTAGATAAATTAGACTAAAACTTTCAAAAAGAAAAGAAAAACAAGACAGATAGGAGGGCTGGCCGCTACCCCCATGTGGAGTGATATCATATTCTTTTTTGAGATTGATATGTCCACATCTTTATTTGATACTCTAAGGACATCTTGTATTTTTATTTGAAACAAATGTCACTTTAAATCATTTTTTTTCAAAATAATGATAATTTAGGTCTTTATTTGAAATAAAATACATTTCATATCCTTATTTGAAAAAATAAAATTTTTTATTCGAATAAAAATTTTTTCAAAATAATGATAATTTAGATCTTTATTTGAAATAAAATATACTTCATATCGTTGTTTGAAAAAAAAAAGGGCCTCTTTTTTTAAAATTTGCCCACTTTATTATGATTTACGTTCACTTTTTTGGCCAAAATTTGATATTTTCCCATTTTGAACGACAAAAAGGGGCAAAAAAAAAAACAAAACAAAACAAATTCGGCTTCCTTCTTTTTCATCTGTCGTCCGATAAAGATCAGTAAAAGCAATAGCAATAGCAATAGTGTATGGTCTATTCGATTTCCAAGTTTCTACCTTTTTACTCGGACACGACCACGGAGGCTACGTGCCCCTGTGTAACTTGCGGAACTACGAAGGTGGACATCAACCATTGGTCGGACCTTCGGAAGTCGGCAACAACGATGGACCCGCTCCCCGCAGCTCGTCCTAATCTCCACTTTTCGTCCTCCTTCGAAGCTCACCTGCAAGAAGTCGAAGTCGAGCGCCTCCCGCGGAGAGGAGAGAGCAACTGTTCGGCAGCAGAGCCATGGCGGATCCTAGACCAAGCCTTTCCTCGTCTTCTCTTGACGCGTACTCATCTACCGCCACCTCTCTTTCTTTTGAACTCGCTGCTCTTGAATCGTCGCATGCTTTAGTCCTTGTTGATGCTCTGGTAGTCTTTTCCCCTTGTTCTCTGTCCGTTCTTGACGCAGTATTAGTGTCTTCTCTTGATGGGTATGATATATCTGGGGTGGGGTTGTGTATCTTAATCTGGGGTTTGGTTGGGGCATGTGCTTATTGTGTAAAAAAGTGGGATTTTTTGTCGGTTCTTATTCTAAGCTCAAGAGTTTTTAAGTGGGCTTATTTTGCTGTGCTTGTTTTTGTGCTCTCTTCTCTGTTCTTCCACTAAGCATGAACTATGGAGATAGTAATTTAGTAAAGTGAGAACTTTCCCACTGTGTAGTAGAAGCATGGTCATGGATTGAGGCCCTCAGGGAGACCATTTTCTCTGGGCCAATCTTGGGGACCTTTATCTTGGTAGTTCCTGGTTCGGTGGGACAAAGGGGCTAATAGTGACCCAGTGGGATTATCAGTCCTCCAAGAGGTTCAGACATCTAACATCGTATAGAATGATCACAAGAAAAGTTCCATAAAAAGCTGGAGGCGCGCCCAAGACATGCTAATGGTCAGCCTACGGTTAAACTCCTTTTGCATCATAAAGTCACAAAATTTAATCAAGTGGTTTAGCAAACTTTAGTGTAGGCAAAACAAAATCTTGAAGCGGTACATGCTCGATTAAACTTTCGCATTGGTTTACTTGTGACAGTCTTCTACTGTGTCTCCATTGCCTCCCTCAGCGAATGTATTGTTATCTGAATGATGTCATGTCTGCTGTCGTTCCTACTTAGGTTTTTTTTTTTTTGACTTACTATGTTGACCTTGATGTTGGAGAAGTGGCAAGAAGGACTACTCCACTGCCATTCTGGAGCGTAAGAAGTCTCCTAATCGTCTGATCGTGGACGAAGCGATCAATGATGACAATTCTGTTGTTTCCATGCACCCTTCCACAATGGAGAAGCTTCAGTTGTTCAGAGGAGATACAATTTTGCTCAAGGTGGGTTTTTTCCTTCTCTCTAGCTGCTTGGAGATGGTTAAATAGTCTCTTACTCTCCCTTTCTTTGCAAAAGGGCAAGAAGCGGAGAGACACAGTTTGTGTCGTGCTTGCTGATGAACAATGCGAAGAACCAAAAATCAGGATGAACAAAGTTGTTCGAGCTAACCTCAGGGTACACCTTGGAGACGTAATATCCGTCCATCAATGTCCTGATGTGAAGTACGGAAGGAGGGTTCACATTCTTCCAATTGATGATACCATTGAGGGAGTGACTGGCAACTTGTTTGATGCATATTTAAAGCGTAGGTCTCAAATTCTCTCTCTAAGTCACCATCATTTCATTTTTGTAGTTTTCTCTCACTGCAATTTTGGTTGATAGCTGTAACTTGTCTTTTGTTGTTTTGCAGCTTATTTCTTGGAATCTTACCGCCCTGTGAGGAAAGGTGATCTTTTCCTTGTTAGAGGTGGTATGAGAAGTGTTGAATTTAAAGTAATAGAGACAGACCCTGGTGAATACTGCATTGTCGCACCAGATACTGAGATCTTCTGTGAAGGAGAGCCCATCAAGCGTGAGGAAGAGGAGAGACTGACTGAAGTTGGTTACGATGATGTTGGTGGAGTGAGGAAACAAATGGCTCAGATACGTGAGCTTGTAGAACTTCCTCTTAGACATCCACAGCTGTTCAAGTCCATTGGTGTGAAACCCCCCAAGGGTATCCTGCTTTATGGGCCACCAGGATCTGGAAAAACTTTGATTGCAAGGGCTGTAGCTAATGAAACTGGTGCATTCTTCTTCTTAATCAATGGACCTGAAATTATGTCAAAATTAGCTGGTGAGAGTGAAAGCAACTTGAGGAAGGCTTTTGAGGAAGCCGAAAAGAATGCTCCTGCAATCATTTTTATTGATGAGCTAGACTCCATTGCGCCAAAGAGGGAAAAAACACATGGTGAAGTGGAAAGGCGGATTGTTTCTCAACTTCTGACCCTAATGGATGGTCTTAAAAGCAGGGCTCATGTGATTGTCATTGGAGCTACCAATAGACCAAATAGCGTTGACCCTGCTTTGAGAAGATTCGGAAGATTTGATCGGGAAATTGATATTGGCGTACCAGACGAGGTTGGGAGGTTGGAAATTCTCAGAATCCATACGAAGAATATGAAGCTTGCAGATGACGTGGGATTCTTTCGTTGCCTTTGATGGATAAGTAACAGTACTTCTTATTTCTTTCATGAAGTGACAATCCCTGATGTCTACCTAATGTTGTGTCTCAGGTTGATCTAGAAAGAGTGGCAAAAGATACTCATGGTTATGTTGGTGCGGATCTTGCTGCTCTTTGCACTGAGGCTGCTCTTCAATGTATCCGTGAGAAAATGGATGTGATTGATCTAGAAGACGAAACCATTGATGCAGAAATTCTGAACTCGATGGCCGTGACAAATGAACACTTCAAAACTGCTCTTGTAGCTTCCAATCCCTCAGCCTTGCGAGAGACGGTGAGTCCATTTTATAGCTATCTTAGGGTTTACGGTCATATTTGTAATGTTTGCAGCACCTCATGGTTTAAGGGATAAAGTTCTTTTTCTGTCTACTTGTTCAATGCTTTTGGATTAGTTTTGTAGCTAAGTAGAGAGCAAAATTAACTGAAAATGCCTGCATATTTTGTTGGTAGGTTGTGGAAGTTCCAAATGTCTCCTGGGATGATATTGGTGGACTGGATAATGTCAAAAGAGAACTTCAAGAGGTTTGTAGATGCTCAATAGCGTTCTTCCAAAACAATTCCTATGGGATTTTCTGATATTTACATTTGTTGACAGACTGTCCAATACCCAGTGGAGCATCCTGAGAAATTTGAGAAATTTGGCATGTCACCTTCGAAGGGTGTTCTCTTTTACGGTCCTCCTGGTTGTGGGAAAACACTTCTAGCAAAAGCAATTGCTAATGAATGCCAGGCAAATTTTATAAGTGTTAAGGGTCCCGAACTACTGACAATGTGGTTTGGAGAAAGTGAAGCAAATGTGAGAGAGATTTTTGACAAGGCGAGGCAATCTGCTCCTTGTGTTCTTTTCTTTGATGAACTTGATTCCATTGCAACTCAGGTACACCCTTTGTCCTCACCTCGAATTCTACACCGCCTATTATATGCTTGTGCTTTTGGTCTCTTTAAATACACGATAAAGTAGGTCTCCCATAGCAGATTGCCATGTTTGCACTTTTGATATAACAAAAAACTTTCTTCTCTTATGTGTTACATTAGTGGAGATGCTTACGTCAATTTATGTTGATGAATGCTTTCAGCGTGGAAGTTCTGTGGGTGATGCTGGTGGTGCTGCAGATAGGGTTCTGAATCAGCTTCTAACGGAAATGGATGGAATGACAGCCAAAAAAACAGTTTTCATAATAGGGGCAACAAATAGGCCAGATATCATTGACCCAGCATTGCTCAGGCCTGGACGATTGGACCAACTAATTTATATTCCTCTGCCTGATGAGGCTTCTCGTCTCCAGATTTTCAAAGCATGCTTGAGGAAGTCCCCTGTCTCTAGAGATGTCGACTTGGCAGCTCTTGCACGTTATACACACGGTTTCAGTGGTGCCGATATCACTGAAATATGTCAGCGTGCTTGCAAGTATGCTATTAGAGAAAATATCGAGAAGGTAATGGGAGTTATTCCCCTTATTCTTGAAGTTGAAGCTTCCATCAATATGCAATCAGAGAAGTAATTGGACTTTCATTCTCTAACTTGTTGACTTAAATGTGAAAGCTTTTACAGGCTTCCAATATGGACCCATTCGCATGGGAACCTCTTAGTAACTGATGAATTTAAATGTGGATGGGTTATGTATAGCAATTAGGGCAGGTGGCATCACCATTTTTGTTAGTATTTGTGATCTAGTGATAGAAAATTAAACTTAGAGGTCTTGGTAGTTGGTACCAGAAGTTGATAGTTGAATGCATGTGTGTTTTGGTGTGTGGGGTGTTGCTCCCATTATGCTTCTTAATGTTTTTTAGAATGCATTAGCAGAAGTTGTGTTTTGTGAATTCTGAACCAACTAAATGATGGTTCATTTATGTTCTTAACTTTACTTCGCGGGTATGGTGTCAGGCTTAGATGACTTCTTTCCCTTTCCTTCTGAAATTGCTCGATTTGTGTGGTTGCAGGATATTGAAAGAGAGCGACGGAAGAGAGAGAACCCTGAAGCAATGGAAGAGGATACTGTTGACGATGTCTCCGAAATTAAGGCAGCGCACTTCGAGGAGTCGATGAAATACGCACGTCGAAGTGTCAGTGATGCGGATATCCGGAAATACCAACTCTTTGCTCAGACTCTGCAGCAATCCCGTGGTTTTGGATCCGAGTTCCGGTTCCCTGACCGTCCTGAGAATGCCGCTGCAGGAGGAGCTTCCAACCCATTTGCTTCTGCCAATGCTGCTGGAGATGATGATGATCTGTACAGCTGAGCTTTAGACAAATGCAAGTATCTCCTGCTCCAGTTTCTTCAGTTGTAAAACTTGCAGGTTCTTTCGTCCTCACGGTAGAAATTCATGAGATGTCGTAACTTATCCGATAGATTTCCAAAAATGATCAAATTCAAACCGTTGCCATTTGGATATTCAGTATAATGCTATTAGTAAACTCAGATCTTCCTATTTAGGATCATTTAAAGAGGATAATCTGACTCACATTTGTTAACCGATTTAACAGGTGTGCGGGCAGAGCTACTTCTTATGCACCATGTCAGTGTGAACCCCATTTCATAATAAACTAGCAGCACCGATCTAAGGCCTCGCATGGAATGCGATACCGTCTCCCTGGCGTTTATAACAGTGAGTAATACTTACTTTTTTCGCCTTTTTCCAGAACTGGAGTTGCTAATCTGTGTCCAGGATTGCAACTCTTGGTGAGTTTATACTTTACTCGAATGTAAATAGTAAGGACATGGGAAGTTTTTCCTTTCCTTAAGCATGTGGCCTGTGACCAATACTTGGAAAAGGTGTGAATGTTCTTTCTAGCTGTACAATAAATAAAGTGGCCCTTTTGCCAAAAGCACTGCAGCGAGAAACAGGGCTTTATGGGTACATGCAACTCTTTCTGCTGAGATCCTTTGAAGCATTCATGTGGGATACAATGCAAATGTAATTTGCATTCCATGCATGTGGTAAGGAGAGCCAAACATGAGACCCCCCCTCCATGTTCTCCAGTAGGATTTAGTAATTTACTCTGGGATTCTTCAATTCTTTAGGACCAACACAATAAGATTGTGGATCTCCCTAGTGGGGGGTCCATCCAGTCACTAGGCTGAGCCCTGTACTTTGTTTGTAACTCACACATGCGCCCCACGTGCGAGTCGAGAAAAGAGCCAAGGAGACATCTTGGTCTTTTATAGGCTTGATTGTCCTTGGTGCTTAACTACTTGTGAAAGCCAGAAGATGCTGCAACAGTTCACTGATCAAGTTCTCAGCTGAAAGCATTTCACTCTTCATCCATGTGTTAGCGTGAAAGATGAAAACTAAAGTCATGGTCACTGGATTCTTTTAAGTGTCCAAAAGAGCCCATATACAAGTGAAAGATGAGCTACGCTGTCCAGAAGATTTGCCTTCTCAAATTGAATGCAACAGGACAAATGAGTTCTAGCATGGTTTTTTTAATTTTCATGGAACTTTGTGCTTTCCATGATATTCATCTTATGAAGTCATGCATAATCAAAACAAATTTCATCCAAAAAAAAATTGTCGGAATGATTAGTTATGCTATTCGAAAGATTTGCCTTCTCGGACTGAATGCAACGGAACAAATGAGTAGAGAAACGCTGTAATAGCATGGTTCCTTTTATTTTTGACAAACTCCATATATTGCATTCTAATCTTCTATCACCTCCCTTTGCACATGGTGGGGGCTTTGAACTTTTGCATGAAATGAAGGGGGAGCTTAGCTTCATGTTACATTGTTGGGTTTTTTCCTTTCTCTTCTTTCCTTTTTTTTTTTTTTTTGCCTTTTTGCACAACCCAATCACAATTCCCTCAAATTCCCCCACCACCACACAACCCTCCATGCCCTGTCCATCTACCATCAAATCACACCAATTATTGAGAACAGAGAAAAGAAGAGGAGAAGAAGAATCGCATGCAAAAGCCAACAGTGCATGCACATTTCCATCAGCACCATCATCCTCATGGCCGCTTTCACAAGATATGAGAGAAAATGACTTCACGGTTAGGGCCAATATTTTGTTGCCTCTGTCTGTCTCTCTCTCTCTCTCAAACGCCCCACCACAAAAAAAACAAAAATAAAATAATTTTAAAAAAAAAATTAATTTTTTTAAAAAAAGACCCACCTTGGTGAAAGATAAAAGAAATTGAGGGCTAATTTTGGCCAAGGAAAGTAATGTCAGCTTTCTTTCTATTTCAACACTTTTGCTCATCTACTTATATTGAAAAGAACACTTCTGCTCATCTTGGTGTGGAATCAGCTAAAATATCAGCTGCCCTTTACTCCTAAATTGATCTTTACAATGACCTCTCATCTCATCTACTCCTAGCTAGTTACGCAAGCTTAGTGATTGGATTTTATTTCGACTAAACTAGACTTCAGTTGTCATTGGTTTCCTGATCCATAATTGGCTGAAGAGGATGAATAAGCCAGTGAGCAGTTTGAAGACCCCTGGAGGACCAGCAGTTGAGCTGGAGTCACCGACGACGACGAGTAGGACGGGACCACCGTCCCTTTCGCGGATTGGCAACTGTTTGGCTTGTGGGCCTCGGCCCCCACGGCGGTCAGGTCCTGCCTTATCTCTCTCAGCAGCGCCACGACGTCCTTCATCGTGGGCCGGTCCTCGACGCGGTTGCTCGTGCAGAGCAGCGCGATCCCGAGCGCCTGGAGCATCTCCTGCACCTGCGTGTCCGGATGGCCCTGGAGCTTCGGGTCCAGGATCTCCACCGGGTCCTTCTTGCTCCTCAGGTAGTCCCTGACCCATTGGATGATGTGTTGGCCGTCGGGAAACGACAGGTCCACCGGCCTCTTCCCGGATATGATCTCCAGCAGGACTACTCCGAAGCTATACACGTCGCTTTTCTCGGTAATCTTCAGCATGCAAGCATACTCTGCGGACACAACAATGATTCAGGATTCATTAAGACGCTGTGCGTGCTTTTGCTTTTGGGGCCTGAACGTGCACGATGCAGAAGGAGCCAAACGGGTCGCATCTCTGGGCATATAATACATGCAAATTTGCAATGTCACATCGTGCTTACAAAGCGAACAGAGACCGTCCATGCAAAAGGCATGTGTGGTCACTCCAACGTATGATTTCCATGTAATACTGCCAAATGTGCTTCTAAAGGTCACTTCTCACGGACCAAAAGCAAACCACAAAGCAGCAACACCCGATAATTGGAATAATTGCCCAAAGAGTCGTAAATTCGATTATAAATATTTTAATTATGTCAATTTAATCATAAATTTATTGACGATTTTTCAATTTAATCATAAACCCGTTATTTGGATAATTGGTTGGAATGACTACATTGGCAAATAGTCAAAGGGCTTATAATTAAATTGACAAATTGTTTAAAGGTTTAGGATTAAATTGGTACAATTGAAAGGTCTGGGATTAAATTGACAAATCGTCAGAAAATTTAGGACTGAATTGGCACAATTGAAAAGTTTAGGAATTGACACAATTGAAAAGTTTAGGATTGAATTGACCGCCGTACAATAAACTATTGACTTTTTAAATAATTTTCTCTCGATAATCTAAGTGACCAATCCTTGTTCTTGAGACCCCATATGGGAAAATTCTACTGTCATGTCATTTATAATCCGATAGCGACTATAGATTATATGCTTGTGCCAAAGAGTTTCTAAATCCTGTCCTTTAACCCTTCTTATTCCAGACAAAAACTTCGTACCGAAATTGTCAAACTGTCACGAAACTTAAATCAAATGATATGGAAGATAAATTAGGGAATGGATGTGTTACCGGGTGCAATGTAGCCGTAGGAGCCGGCGAATTGCGGGCTTGTCGAGAGAGAGGAGTTGCCGTCTTCAACCGGCCTGGCGAGCCCGAAGTCGGCCAGGCACGCCTCGTACCGATTCCCTAACAATATGTTGTGAGCCTTCACGTCGCGGTGCAAGATTGGCGGGACGCAGTCATGGTGCAAGTAGGCCAACCCCTCGGCCACTCCTAACGCTATCTCAAACCTCGTTTCCCAACCGACTGATCCCAAGGAATTACCCTCGTGCAATAGCGCGCCTAATGTGCCATTAGGCATGTAGTTGTAGAACAGTAATTTGGCTTTCTTGTTGGTGCCCCATCCTAATAATCGAACGATGTTCCGGTGCCGGATCTGGGCCAGAGTGGCGATCTCGGCCGAGAAGGCGGCTGCGGAGAACTTCTCCGACACTCGGAACTTCTTCACCGCGACTGTCAACCCGGACGGGATGGTCACCCGGTAGACCACGCCGAACCGGCCGCACCCGATCACGTTGGTAGAGATCAAGCACCTCGCCACGTCAGCGACCGACAAGTCGAGCTTTTGATACAGCGTCACTTCCCAAGGTGGGCCCATCTCCACGTCACGGTCCCCTTCACTGGGCCCACCACTGAAGCCCATTGGGTCCCTCCTCCTCGGTCCGAGGATGATGTAGAGCGCCGCGAGGAGCAAAGCGCACGCCGTGCAGAGCAGGACCACCATCGCCACGCGCGCGCCGGAGACGCGCCTGGAGCCACCACGTCCGCCGGAGCCGCAGCCGTCATTTCCGGAGAAGCAGAGGGAGGGGTTCTGTGAGAGGACGCTCAGGGGGAGCTTCGCGAAGAAGGGCGTGTCCGGCACGCGCCCGGAGAAGTTGTTGTGGGATATGTTGAGAACCACGAGGTTCTGCATGACGGCGATGAACCGGAGGTCCCCGGAGAGCTGGTTGTGGGAGATGTCCAACACGCCGAGCCGGTCGAGGTCGGCGAATCGGGCCGGGATGTCGCCGGAGAGCTGGTTACAGCTCAGGTTCAACGCGATCTCCAGCGCCGGGATCCCGCCGAGGCTCGCCGGGATACTCCCGGAGAGCTGGTTGCTGCTGAGGTCGAGCAACTGGAGCTTCGCGCAAGAGCCGAGTTGGGTGGGGATCGAACCGGAGACGTGGTTCTTCGCGAGGACAAGCTTGGTGAGCGAGCTTAGCGAACCGAGATTCGGACTCAGCGGACCTTCGATGAAGTTGTCGGAGAAGTCGACGAACTGCAAGGAAGCCAGCCGATTCAAGCTGCCCGGCAAGTTCCCAGAAATCGAATTCGAGTGTAAATCCAAGAACGTCAGGTTGCCGCAGCCTGAAATCTCGTCGGGGATCGAACCGGTGATCCGGTTAGACCCAAGGTCCAAGAAATTCAAGCTGCTCAAGTTTCCTATCTGAGAGGGGACCGGCCCAGTCAGCTGGTTGTTGCTCGCCCTGAACCGGATTAGCGACCCGCATTGCCCGATCTCCGGCGGGATCTCGCCGGAGATGTTGTTGGACAAGAGCAAGAGCTTGTTGAGCTTCGTCAACTGGAATATTCCCTTGGGGATGGGACCGGTCAAGCCATTCTGGGACAAATCGAGGGCCTCCAGATTTTGACAGTTGGAAATGGACGGTGGGATCACGCCCTGGAGCTCGTTCTGCCACAGGAACAGCATCGTCAGGTTCGTTAGATTCCCCAGCTCGGATGGGATCGTGCCCGTGATTTGATTGTTGTCGAGCTCGATGTGGGTCATCTCGCGACAGTTTCCGAGCTGCCTCGGGATCTGGCCTGAGATCTGGTTGACGCTGAGCTGCAGCTCCTCGAGGCCGGTCAGATTCCCGACGCTGGCCGGGATGCTCCCCGTGAGCGAATTCATCGATATGTCGATCAAGGCCAGGCTCTCGCAGTTGCCAATCTCGGGTGGGATGACGCCCACCAGTTCGTTCTGCCACAGCAGCAGGCTCTGCAGGTTCTGTAGGCTCCCCAGCTGGCTCGGGATCGATCCCGACAGCGAATTCTCGTACAAGTAGATGTTTTGAAGATTGGCACACCGGCCAAGCTCCGGCGGGATCGGGCCCGATAGGAGCGTGGTGTATATGGCGAGGGTCTCGAGCTTCTTGAGCTGGCCGAGGCTCGTGGGGAGGAACCCGGAGATGCTGGTTTCAGCCAGGCCTAACATGATCAGGTTGGTGCAATTGCTGATTTCTTGGGGCAATAGCCCTCCAAGGTTCTTGTTCCCGCCGGCCCTGACGACTTCGAGGTAGCTAAGCTTCCCTATCCCGGTCGGTATTTCGCCACTGAGCTGATTGTCGTATAGTAGCAGCCACGTCAAGCTTGAGAGGTTCCCTATCAGGGCAGGTATCGAGCCTTCGAGCCGGTTAGAGTTCAAGTAGAGCTGCTCGAGCTTGGGCAAGCCGCAGAGCTCACTCGGGATCGCCCCTGTCAGGGCATTGTCACTCAAGTCCAAGTACGTCAACTCGGGGAGCGAGCCAATCTCTTTCGGGATTGACCCAGTGAGGTTTGTCCCCAGGAGGACGAGCTTCTGCAGAGAACGCAGCGAGCTCAGATTGGAGGGGACGTACCCGAGCAAATCGACGTATCTCAGGCTCAACTCAATGACCTCATTGTTGGAGTTGCAAGCGACTCCGAACCACCAGCATGGAGTTTCGTCTGCCGGGTTCCAATCGTTCAATGCCCCTAGCGATCCATTTAGGCTTGTCTTCCACGAGAGCAGGGCTTGGCCTTGCGGGTTGACGGCAGAGGCCGAACGAAGGGTAGGCATGACAAGAAGCAGAAAAGAGAAGAAGCATAGGGAGGTGGAGAGAGTCCATGGATTTACAGGCATTAGAACAAGCAACAATTAAAACTATACTGCTACGAACTCCGAGGTGAGGGGAACAGAAAGGAGGGTTGTTTGTGCTTGAGCAGCCTAGGGAGAGGCAATGGTTGGAGAAATCAAAATCATGTCTTGGTGGGCTAAATGTCTTTTTTTTTGCCCCTCTTTTCCTTAAGAATGTATAACCACATGCATAGGCAATAAGCAAAAATTAAATGTTCCCAGAATCTCCGGATCCAAGAAACAGCTAGGCCATGATGTTTGTGCAGAGAGAAGTGGAATTTTAAGATTGGTGTCTGTTTCTTCTTTTTGCATTTGTTTACTGAGGTGGGGAAGGTGGGAAAGGAGAAAGACAGAGCACTTGCTGTTTTATTTTAGTTTGAATTAGGGCAGAGCAGGAGAAAAGAGAAGAGAAGAGAGATGGGCTAACTGGCAAGAGTAAGAAACAGGGTGTCTGTAATTTTGTTCTAATCTATTCATAAGTTCATCTTACAGTCAGCCTCGTAGTCACATAACCAATTTTGAAATTGCCTCTTTCCTCTCTCTCTCTCTCAGTTCTGAGACCACTTTTCACATCTGGAAAACTGTGGGATTGGATGAACCATGGAGTGAAAATGGAGACAAGGCCTTGTGTTTCAGTTTCTCTCAAAAAGTTGCCATTTTGATGGCATAGAAAAGTCAATAAGTCTCTGTTTCTCTGCCAGTCCATGTCCAAAACACACAGGTCTTGGCTTGACGTCAAAAGGGTTTTGTTTTAGGGAACTAAAGAACATGATGCAGAGCTCCATTAGAGGTCAGATTTAGATCTGAATCAATGGTTCAGAAATATGCAGACAGGGACAGAGTCTGCAGGTAGAAAACAACTGTTTCTGCTAAATTTCTATAGTTCCATGATGGGATCTATGACACACTCAATACTCCCCAAAACCATTTCCTAATTCTGTAATTACATGAATTAGGATCAACAATAATAAAATGTGAATTGTCAGAAGGAAAAAAAAAGGGAGGGGGGGTGTGAAAACTCCTTCATTTAGCATAATCAGAGCTCCATATGACAGGGAATTGAGCAGCAAAAATTTCCCAAAACTACTGGAGATCCCATCACGTGACTCCATTGTCCACCCACCACAAAATCCACAACCCTTTTCCAATACAAAAGCTAAGCAAGGAAGAAGAAGAGAAAAAGAAAAGGTGCAGTCACGTGATGTCGTGTGACTGAGCGGACATGTTCTACAGACGCTGCCTTCCTTGTGACTTAATCTGCGAAGTGCTTATGTTTTTGTAGGAAACCTTTTGCATTGTCGTGCAAGGGTGTCCACCGAGGGAATCTTGGCACGAGATGGGGAGGAGGGTCGCACATGATATGAGCTCTGAGAAAGAGAGGGAGAGATGATGAGTTTTCTTGAGTTGTTTATCGAATTACTTCACTCTTTTATCTTGGGTTTCGAATTTGATAACGATAGAATGGGAAAGAGAAAGAGACAACCACAACCCAACAAAAGCAGAGAAGTCCCCCTAACCCATACCAACGCCACCTCGCCATATCTGTGTATTGACGTAGACATTAATGATGCGCATGGTAATACTTTTGAAAGTGAATTTCTGCTCCATAAGTGCTTCGTAGACATTAATGATGCGCATGGTAATACTTTTGAAAGTGAATTTCTGCTCCATAAGTGCTTCTAGAGTAGAAATTCGTTTGATAATGTAATTTCTGAAATAGAAATCCGTTTGGTAAAATTTTTTATTTCCGAAAGAAATTTCTATTTTCGAAGTGAATTTTCTCTTCTAAAGTTTTTTTTCCCCAATTTGAGAAATAAAAAAAATTGTTTCTCAACTCAAGAAGTACTTTTTCGACCAAAAAAAAAAAAACTCAAGAAGTACTTCTCGCCTCATCATTTTTTCACTATGCCCCTCACCCTCTTTTCGATCACGCCCGCCTCCGTCGACCTCTGCCGCCAATCACCACCGCCCATCGCCACCCACCGCCCATCGCCAACCTCCACCGGCCGCCACCCACCACCACCGCCGACCATGGCCCACCGCCACCCATCGCAAACCTCCGTTGGGCCCCGCCTGCCAACCATTGTCCACCACCAACCTCCGCCGGCCATTGCCCATCATTGCCCGCGACCACCGCTGCTGCTGTCGGCCACCGCCGGCCAAGACCGCCACCCCTCGTCCGGCGACCTTCGCCGCCTCCCTCTGTGTTCTTTGAGTCATTGTTTCCGGCCGCTAGAGTAAAAAATAAATAACAACTTTTTATTTTTAAAAACTAAATAACATTTTTTTAATTATAAAAATTATTTTTTAAAGAAATTTAAAAAGTTTAAAAATGAAGAAAATTTTTCAGCAATGGATAATAATTTTTCATAAAAGATTTTGTGTTAATAATATTTCATATGTAGAAATTTTCAACCGTTACCAAACTAATTTCTTTTATCAAAAATCAACTTCTTGAATAGAAGTAGAAAAATTAACTTCTGTTTCTAAGTATAAGTAAAAAAATCAAGTTCTGACTAGAAGTTGATTTTTGAAGCAAAAGTGTTGCCATATGTGCCCTAAGCTTTGCCCTTATCATGAGATCGTGCGCATTTTTGAATAATTTACAGAGGGATGTATCAAACATCTTCTGATCATATTGATTCTTACCAAAGAAAGACAGGATTAACCATACCCATATGTTCTTTAGTCCGACCGTTTGAAAGCGATTCCAATCAAGTATATGTGTGTTTGCTAAACTTGTCATAATGGGTTGTAAACTCGTTTCTTAGAACCCATACCTAATGGACTGAGTTATTATGTGAGTTATAAATTCAATAGATGAGTCAAAAGCGGGTTTAAAAATAAGATGAGTGTTAAATAAGTCGTAAATGGGTTTACAACTTATTTAAACCTAACCCATCTCGATGATTCTCTTTTCATTTTATTCTTTTCTTAATCCATCTCGTGCTCACTCACTCCGTACTCTCACCTCAATTTGGGTATGAATTTTTCTGGATTAGATTAAATATAGAAGAATTTTAAGAATATGAGTTGGGTCGGGTATGCGTTGGGTATGAGTCAAGTGCGGGTGGGGTACATATAGAATCGAGTATAAGTTACTATATTTGCATTACAATAAAACGGTCATAAACAAGTTTAATGGATCTATTTCAATTTGATCATTTATGATCCGATCTGAATGGTGCAGGACGCACGAAGGAAAGTCCTATGTTTCATGTCCTTCCCATGATGTTTATCATTCACACACTATCCTTGTACAAGACGACGCGCATGGCATTATCCACAGTGACCGTGGAATCTGTCCTAAAGTATTCGAGAGGAATAGGCCATGTGGATAAAATTGGACTAGACTTTAATTGCTTTTTTAAGATCCAAAGGGATGTCCCTTGTTAGGTGTTTTGCTCCTCCATCTTTGCTTTATCCGCGTAAGAAAAAAAGGGTTATGTCAAATTAAAATTAGAGTGTGGTGGATAATAAAATTTAGAGTTCAAAATTCGTCGAATTGAATTTGAAACCGGCGTGGTACTGCTGAATGCTTTTGATCAATAGAACAAGAAGAGGAGCCAAAAATCAAAACCACCAAAAGCAACGACAATCAAGATACGCATGGTGATTCGGTACTAGTGCATTTTAACTACAAAAGGTAAAAAGGGTGCATTTAGTTTAACTTTTCTAATGGACTATAGGCCTCTAAATCCTCTTCGAAAAAAGTTAGGCCGCTTGGTACATTTGGTCAGTACCAATTTGGAAAAATGTCAGCATTGACAACATTTTTGGAATGCAACCTTCAAGGTTAATGAACTTTTTTTATCTACCAAAATTGCCCTCACTAGTATTTCATTTTCTAGTTTTGCCCCTGTAAGAAACTGTTCTTCTCCTCCGATGCAGCAGATCTGGGTCGCTAGTGAAGCTTCGCTAAGGGTTGCGTGAGGCCAGCAAACCGTCACTAATGGTTATTGAGGGTGGCTGAGGTTCCCGAAGTCTCACCAACGGTCACAATTTTGTTGTCTCTAGTGTGGCTGATCATCCTCTTGGACCAGCTACTGAGGTTTGGAGGGTCGCGGTGGAGTGTTGGCTGGCAAGGCTAGTTGAGGGCGGTCGAGATCGATGGTCGTGGATTATGAGATTCTAGATATGTTTAGCAAGAGTCGCTCAAATCTGTTTTGCTAAAATTTGTATCGTCACCAAGCTCGTAGAGATCGGGGCGACGTCGCGTGGGCTAATGGTGGTCCTCACGAGATCTATATGTCCGTACCGTCACGAGGCTCGCCGAGGTTGGCGCTGCCTGAGGTTGGGCGATCCACGTGTTGCCACGCCTAGGTCGTGTCACCTTTGAGGCCTCGATCGATTAGGCTCGCGACAACTCCGGTTCTAGCTCATGTTACTTCAATCTCTCTTTGTGTTTTTTTTTTTAATACTATTAAGTTGCTTTACAAAATATATCCAAAACTCAATTATTCAAATGCTATTTTCTTTCAATGGATACATGTTGAGTCAAAGATCTTTAGTAAAATAGCTTTGCATTTTCCCAAACTAGAATTTAAAGCACCCTAAGTCTATGTTTGGTCGTCCGAATTTTTAGTCAATATGGGATTAGATAGGATATGATAAGAAATTCATGGATTTTGTCATATATAATCTATTGTTTGGAGAACTACGAATATAAAGTCGAATAAGGAGAGGCAAGGTGTAGCTGAGATCGATTATGTATTGCTAAAACATCATAATGCTTTAGAAATTATTTAACCATGGGTTCTCATGAATGAGTTATTGTTGAGGAGAGATTCATGCCAATCGAGAAGATCTAAGCAAGACTAATGGTCTTGATTTGGAGTCAAATCCTTTGGGAATGACCCGTTGGCCTCACTCGTTGTCTTGTCGAAAGAGTAAACAAGTGTTGAACAATGAAATTATTCAACCTCTTTTCACAAGTTGAAGATGCACTCATGTAAGTCATTTAAGAGAGTTACCTTGAAAGTTGATAATCAACCTCTAGCTATTCATAACATGTGGAGACCCTTTTTAAATTTGAAAAGATTCAAGCGATTAAAAAACGAGGGACATAATCTTATATCACGTCAAACTATTGATTAAAGAACGAGATAGTAAAGATACCCGGCTTTGTTGCCGGAGAACCTAGCTTGGCCCAATCAAGGGGCGGCCATACTTGACGATCGTTGCGGGGAGAGAAGCAACCGAAGCGGCGGAGAGGTAACCCTACTTGAAAGAGAGACGGTGGTTGTGGAAAAAATCTAGTTCTCATCGAGTCTGCTCTTTTGAGAAATCTTATTTGGGTCTATTGCATCCCCTTCCTATATGATATTTTTATTCGAGGTATATGCTTCATATATCCCCATTTATCCTATCTTGGACCTATCAAACACGAGAAATGGTAAAACATATCATATCATAATTTTTACCGTGGCGACCAAACACACCCTAAGAGCTATTAATTTGGGCATACACCTCTCTTTTTACCAAGACAACTATGAACTATTTGGTTCTGTTTGTTTCGTAAAAAATAAATGATTTAGGAAATATTTTCTTAAAAAAGATTGCTTATATCCCTTAAAATAATTAGCCAATAAAAGGTTTTTTAAGTACCAATAACAATTTATGTCGAAATATTTTCATGGACGATGAACGTGCTTTTCGTTCATTCATTTTAGTAAACGATACAAGGAATCATTTTTAGGAAAAT
Source organism: Rhodamnia argentea (assembly GCF_020921035.1). Classification (NCBI taxonomy): domain Eukaryota; kingdom Viridiplantae; phylum Streptophyta; class Magnoliopsida; order Myrtales; family Myrtaceae; genus Rhodamnia; species Rhodamnia argentea. The sequence continues at coordinate 9,697,301 of NC_063155.1, forward strand.
ATCTTTCAAATACTTCATTTATCACAAAATAAACGGAGCCTTTATTTGAGGCACAACGTCCAACTTTCAAGTGAACAACTTCGATGAAATAATAGAAATTGATTTTTAAGTTTTTCATTGATTAAATTATACATAACGACTCTTCATAAATAGCTGAATTCTATTGTTTTGTGCCAAATAATACACATTGTTTTCCAATGCTGGTAAGACAAAATAAATTTACCAAAAATAAAAATTGCTCCATAAAGGCTAAACTTCAAGACCACCACGCCTGATATTATCTTGTTAAACTTAGTGTCAATAAATAAAAAGAGAAAAGAAAAAAAAACATAGCCCAACATAAATATGTCTATCATGCCAATGGGTATTGCATAAATTTTAATGACGGTCTTGATTCATCAATTGACGAACAATGGACTAAGGGTGGACATAAGGGTCGAGTTAAAGGCAGCAATTAGGGACGTCCATGTCATCTCGCTGGTCTAAACGATTTCTTCTTGAAGGCGGATTTATAGTTTGATAAAAATTATAAACCATGAAAACGAAGATGAAGAAGTAGACATTGTTGTGGTTATGATTAGGTTTTTTTTTTTTTGTTGTCAAATACATACTGAAGTCAACAACTCTTTGTCATAAGTTGATTTTTTTAGAAAAGAGCAGAGAAATAAATGATAAGAAGAAAGTAGCATAAAGAACAAAAGAAAAGCAAATAAAAGCGTGGGGATTAATATGTCAAAACAATGTACTAAGGAGTGTTTTAACCTAGTGAGAGGAAAAAGACCCAATAAAAATTGCTCCATAAATGGCTAAACTTCAAAACTACTCTGTTATTGAAAAAAAAAAAATAAATAACATACTCAAAAGTAGAAAAATAAAATTATGCATCACAAAGTATTAAAAGCGCATTTAACATGATATTTCTTCTAATTCCATAAGTTGATTGTCACTACCAAACAAAATTTTATTTTAGAAGTATTGTCATGCACGCCTAAGCTTTTAAATATCTTCATTAAGGAATTATTACGTTTGATTTGCCAAAGAAAAAGTCATTATGGACCTCTAACACGGAATCTGCACTTTTGACGTGCTTCGATCAGTCAAATTTAGCAGCTCGTGCTTAATTTAACTGCTCAAAAGCGAAAGCTTTTGTACCCTCCTGTGAATAATTGATAGTACGTCGAAGCTGAATTAAAGCCATGTTCAATTAATTTTTTCAAAAGCACTAATTAATTAAAACCACACGAATCGCGGGTCTTAATTCCAGTACTTTTGTTTTATATGTTACGTCCAATAATTTTTTTTTATAGGTTGCGTACAGAGAACAATGACACGTGCCATTGATTTTTCAGTGAAAAAATGATTAAATTATGCCGAATATGTGTCCAGATTTTATTCATATGTCATGGATCGGAAGATCATGTTTTGGAAAAGTTTGTGTGTGTGTGTGTCTATATATATTATATATAGTGCATTTCGGCTGCTTTAGAGAAATCATTGATCACAATAATCGGAAATAGGGCTAGGGAAAAGTTGGTCTAGCCAATGAGTAGTCAATTGCTGCATGATTTTGACCGAGGAAAAGTTTATAATGTGGCCCCGAACCGCTCGACTCAACTGGATGGTATATGCTAAATAGATCCAAATCGATTCAAATCAAAAGTTCGTTTGTTTCGCGAAAAGCGAATGATTTGAATTTTTTTTTTTGGAATAAACGACCGCTTATATAGCTTACAAAAGCAAACGAACGAATATGTTTTTTATCGTTCACGAAAATATTCTCCGTTTGTTTCGCCGAAAGTGAACGATATAGAAATTATTTTCCTGAAAATGATTGGTCGTATCGCTTGAAATAACTGGGTAAGTGAAAGATATTTTTTTTATTATCGACGACAATCATATCTCAATTTTTTCATAAGCAATAAAAATATTTTATTTTGGTTCATTTTTTGTAAGAGAAATAAATAATTATTTTTAAATATATATTTCAAATCATTTATTTTTTATGAAATAAACCTAAGTCGATGTATTTTTCGTGAATTGTGGTGCGAAGAACCACTTCAAGGCAAAACCCTTGTGCAAGCAATCCTTTCCTTGATAGCTCCTCCAACCCCTTCTCTCTCTCCCTTTTTTTCAACTTCTTTTGTTTATTTCTAGGACATTATTATCTTTTTTTATTATAATAATAGTTATGTGGATGATGATCTAATCTTCCCGTCTTTTGAGGTTAATGGCCTCATTAGCTTTTCTCCTTTCGGCACTAAAAGGGGTGTGTGTTCCCACCTGCGTGCGTATGTATAATTAAGGTGAAAAGACAGATCACGCTATATTTAATTTGTATACTTTATTATAACAATTAATTGTCACTTTTCTATAAATAAAAAAAAATCGCATGGATCGCAGCTACTGTGGAAAGCTAAATCCATGCAAATCAAAATGAAGCAAATAGAGAAGTAACTCTCTTCACCTGATCAAGGAACTCCTTTAATAGGTCTTACATATGTTTTTTTCTCGTATTTTCCATGTCATCGCCATGTCATCATGCATGACCGCTAATCATGATCGGTGTTAGAGCTCTACGTCGGAGCTTACACAAGTGAGGCTCGCCATTTGCAACCCTAGCTTTTAACTCATCAAACCGACTCCGATTATCACGTTTATATTAGCTAGGTTAGATGTTTGGCCATTTTAGTGAGAATTTTATGTATCATGATAAATATATGTTGCCATCATTGTGTCGGTGCCCAAAAATAAACAAATTTCACGACATGCAGGCTTGGCAAATAATGATAAACAGAATTGGCAAGGAAAAAAAGAGAGACTAATTCGCCTCATATGGCTCCTCCCTTATGTGCATAATGAGAATAATTCATGGAATAGGAAAAGATTGAAATATTATCATTATTGACTGAGTGGGGGGCTTGTGTTTTTACAAGAAATCTTTAGCCAACTTTCCTGCAAAAGATTTTTTTAATATCAAATGGGTTGATACTAGATTTAAAAAAAAAATGGTAACTTCAATAATTTCTTTATCCCCAACGCTCCTTAAATTCTAGGAATTCGTCACTCGAACCGTCTTCGATGGTTATATGGGTATCCAATATACAAACAAGATGGATATTTGTTGGCCCAACCATTCTTCTTAGTTCTTGTCTCGATACGGAAGGAGTATAATTTATAACACAACAAAGTTTTCGTGTTGTTGATTTCTAGGCGTAAAATGAATAATGGGGAATACCAAAAATCGCTTTGTTCTTCAAAAGCACAAAAAATAAAGTAAAGGGGAAAATGGCGGTTGACTTTCGAGGAGGCAAGCTTTGGGCGTGGACCTCGGTATTCCAAGCGAATAGAACAATGTTAGTGGTCAAATTATAATCCCCAAAAAAAAAATTAACCACAGATTCTATCGCTATCATGCATGTGGAAAGAGCATCTAAGGTTAACTTGTAGCAGCTGTTCAACTTGTGTTTGAAGAGATGGTAGGAATCAAACCTAAGTCAGCAGCTAATTAAATCTCGTAATGTGTTGAGAATCTTGTCTTATGATGTGGTGATTGGTCTTGAATCTGTCTTAAGCAAGCACATGAAGAGCTCCTTGGAGTTTGAGAGACCCTCGTTCATTGAACATGCAAGAAGAGTTGTTAATTAGGGAGCGATCTCTATCTTTCCTTGCTTCCTGGATGATCTCCTACAATGATTGTCCGGGGGGTTTGTGCCTTCTTGAACTTCCCACCTCTTTCTACACTAGTTTAAGGAACGCGAGAAGGGACCGTCTTTTAGAACTAATTGGTTAATGAAATGGGGACAGGCGACTAATTCTAGCGAACCCTTTTAATGTCGCTACGAAAGTCTCGCACTCGCTATAAAATGTTTGTATTTGAGCTGTAACTATTCCGTACCACCGGCGACCTCGAAAATTTGAGGTTGGTGATCCCGTTCTCCACAGTCTCCCCGAAGATGATACCAATCAATCGAGATGTTCGTCAACACGAGATATGATGCAATTGGAAACACGGCGTGGGTCCTCTAGAGGTTCACTCATGACATAAATCAAATTCATGATTTCATGGAAGACGCGAGATCCTTTTGCGAGTAGGCTAGCCATCGTTAGAACATATTGTCAATAGTATCATTAAATGAATCATCTTAACGAATTCCTCCATAATGTTTGTTAAATATATCTTATTAGAAACAATAGATTCAAATTTCAAGATACTGACTATGCGAAACACGAGGGTAATTGTTGCAGTTGAAATTGCAAAAATTCGTTAATTAGTTGATTAACAAGTATGTCCGGGTTACTCGTTGACATGACCCTAATTAAACCTTATGTCTCATTCATTGGTTTCCCTTTGTTGCTCTCCTCCGGTGGAAACTTAGAATTCTAAATTTTTTTCCCCACAAGTGGAGTTATAAAGACAAATGCATAAGTATATCTCATGTTTTTGGGCCCAATATTAAAAAAAAAAAACCTCCTCAAACTTTAACATTTATGATAATTATATCCAAAACTTTTTTTTGGATCATACAAAACCTTCAACTTTTAATTTTGTCCCAATTCTACATGCCTAATACCAAAAAAACCTTCAACTTCATCATATGTCCCAATTATATCCAAAACTTTTTTTTTTGGTCAACTTTTACTTTTGTCTCAATTCTTCTACCATTAGCATTTCGTTCATAATCATCAATAGTTAATTCTACGTGGCATTTTCATGTAATTAATTAATTACACCGCAGCAAAGTTGACATGAAAAAACTCTAAACTTCTCTTCTTTTGTTTGCTTCGGCTAGAAATTGTCGGGAGATACAGAGTCACTCAAGAAAGCCCATTTCGTATTCTCTTCGGCATTTAATAGCCCAAAAAATGGTTAGACATAGAGATATTTGGACAAACGATCTAAAGTCTCGCAATCCTTGAAGCTTATTGTTTCTAAATTTCAAAAATTCATTGGTAAGTTCGGTGAGAAAATTCGAGTTACGTAAGATTAACTAATGGTGATTATGGACGAAAGGGTGATGGGGATGGAATTGGGATAAAGGTAAAAGTTAAGAGTTTTTTATGAGACAAAAGAAAGTTTTTAATATAATTAAGACATATGCTAAGTTCAAGATTTTTTTTATTAGATTGGTACAATTAGGACAAAAGTAAAAGTTGGGGTTTTTTATGAAAAAAAAAAAAAAGTTTGGATATGATTGTCACAAATGCTATAAAGTTGGAGGTTTTTTTAGGCATTAGACCCATTTTTTTTTATTCTTACATAATTGTGTTCATTCCATAGGATTAGAAGAGATATGATAAGGATTCGTAGAATTTCTCATATATAATATACTATTAGGTAACTTATTAGATATAGCACTGTGCGGGATAACGATAGTAATTATTTGGTGTGATCATAATAGACTTTTCAGATTTGATAAAAGAAAAAAGAAAAAGAAAAAGAAAAAAAGGTGGCCGAAGGCGATATCGGGAGGTGGACCTTCATCGGGCCAGGCCATTTATATTGGATGCATATCCATTTTCACGACACTAGACAAAAAACAATTGTAAAGAGAAAAATCCGAATATGACAGGACATGATATGGTCCGACCTCAAGCAATATTCGACCAAAAAAAAAAAAATCTCATACAGTATAACAACAACAAAAAATACGTATCAATCGATACCGTTTCGTCGTCGTTAGAGTATTTGACTTGTGGAATCAAAGTTACCATGTTTTATGCAAACGTGAATCGAAACGAATGATAAAATATGATCCTAAGTAGAGATGGCCGGTTGCGTGGAACCGCCGGTTCCGGTTCCAGGCCGGTTCCGGTTCGGAACCACCGATTCTTAGGTCCAATGGTTATTTTTCCCCGGGCCTCCTCCCTTTAAAAAAAAAAAATCGGGTTGGAACCGGAATCGGCCCTTGAGAGCCGGTTCCTATTCCGATTCCGGGTTGGAACCGTGGGCCCGGTCAAAGGGCCAGTTCCGGGCCCACGGTTCATTTTGGCCATGTCTAATCCTAAGTGTTACCGCCCCCTTACTTTTCTCACTCCTCGGAAGCGACTCGAGTGCTGGGCCGAAGCAGCTGGGCCTACTTAGCATACCATGGCCGGCCCAAATTTTAATCGCCCGAGTCCATCTAAAGAAGCCCGACCGGCCCACTAGATTCTTTTGTTGGCCCCGTAAACTAGATTACGAGTTTTTTTCTTCTCAGAGAATTAGATTAAGGCTTAAGCAGAGGTTAAAAAAGGAGAATATTCGAAATGTCAATATATAAGTAGTGAAATAAACTCTATGTGGCTAAGGAAATGTTTCTAAGAAAAGTTCGATAGTTATAAATCCCCACATGTAATGTTACAAATTTCATATTCTTGTTAAATGCGACTTTGTATTATTGGTGTTAATTGATTCTTGAAAGATACTAATGGTGCTTTTATTTCACTGAAAAATTCACGATAAAGGAAAATGGTTAATTTTCATTTATTTGATGGCTTAGGGAAAGTGATTCCTTTCTTGCTAAAGGGGAAAGTTGTTCTCGCTCAATATGAGCTTGTTATCTTCAATCCGTGGAAAACATTTTTCGTATACCCGATTAGTTTTTTGTCATCCAAACACTGGAAAGCTGGAAAATAATTTCCCGTTTCCTCCGAACAAACGGGTTCTAAATCTAATTCAAAATTTTGTTCGATGAGTTTATCAACCGTACTATACATATATTCAGATTGGGCTGCTACTCAACCTTCCTCGTATGAATTCTTTGTTCAACCAGCTAATGGCTCCACACGTTATGCACACCAACGAACAAGAAACAGCTGTGAGCCACGAAAATAGCACACCCTATGATTGCCATAACCCGAATAAAAAACGCTACATAACAACCGAAAATGGATTGGCGCACCTAGTTTGGAATCGATTGAGCTTGATGTGGAACGACAATGATTCGGAATCCAAGTGCTTCCCCTCTAATCCTCTAACGCACAAATTATCTCACATCGAGGAATAACGCACCCATTACGCCTTTCGGCTGCAGGCCCTCTCATCACAGGCTTGGTCAAATTCAATCCACATTAGTTAGGCCCATATTTGATCGGTTAAGAATCTTTATATCTTATCTTGTTAAACCAATTTCGTTAAACGATACATATCAATCTCAATTAAGGTAAACCCACATTAGAAAAACTCTTATAAAAGCCCCTACGAAGGTGAAGGTGGGTTTTTTTTGGGACCCACGAGCCTTAGAGAATATACTTGACAAAATAATGACTACTGTCAGCAAAAAAAATCTCCTACTTTATATAGCTTTTTGTTTTTTTTTTTTTTGCGTCAAAATTTACTTTAGATAGTTGATTTTGAGTTATTTATACTTTAGTTAATGAAGCAGCCTTCCTAACTTCATCCTTTCAAATCGCCCTAGCTCGGAATTCTTACATGTGTTCTGGCTCAGATTTCTTTAAATCCAAAAGACACGTCCATTTTCGGATGTTCTCAACAGCAAACTTTCTCCAACTTAAATTCGAAAGTTCGGGGAAATTCGAAATATGAGCTTAAAGTAGAGTTTTTTCAAGAAAAGAAAAAAAAAAAAAGGGTCGACAGTAAATCTAAGTGACCAAACCACTCTCAAATATGGTCACGCGGGCATATTTTAAATTTTAATCCATGGTCGAGGGCATTTTCGTCCAAGATAATTTATTTTTTCTCTTTTTTCTTTCCTTTTGTTTTCCCCCTTTCTTCTGCTAATCATCTCCTTCGTTTTTTCTTTTTCTTTTTCTCACTTTCGACATCCGATCACACTCGACATCGCGAATTTGTCGACGAGCCTCTATATCGGCATCACTTATGATTGCTCCTCCATCCAACGGTAGCTCGACGAGCCGACAGCCGTTCTCTTTTCTCACTCTCGGATTTGACCACCGTATCTCCAAGCTCTCTCAATCATGGCCATAATCACCGTCTTCGAGCTGGTAGCTGCCATGGCCACTCTAGCTTCGAACTCGTGACGATGGCCATTCTCACTCTCTCTTCTCCTCAATTATAAAAAGTGAGCTCCATGTTTAAAGGTGAAATTAAAATGCTTTATGCAATTCATATATCCTTAAATTTCACGTGCTTCTGGATTTCAATTAGGGATAAGCAAAAGTACTAGACCGAACTAGCCGGTTCTCGCAGGAAGTAATCCGGTTCTCGATTTCTAAAAATTGATACCTATAAATATTGATTCGGATATCGATTCCAGGCATGGACCCACCCACTCGGACCGTAGGGGCCGTACCAATACCATTTAATATTACAAAACGAGAACCATAATTACTAATTGCTTATTTTTCACGGTTTACTCTCAATCTCGTTGTAAAGTGAAAACTCTAACAGCCCCTTCCTTCACTCACGCCTTTCTCTCGCCCGCGACACTCACTCTCAAACTCTTAGTCACGCTTCTCGCAGCCTCACTCACTCTCGCTCATGTCTCTCGAATCGATCCGGATAGTTCGGCCCATTTCACAAACCGGGAACCGACCCTTTTGATCCGGTTCCCAATTTCGTGGTGGGAATCCATTCACCTTGAAACGGTTCACCCTTGCTTCCAACTAGTAATACTGAACTTCAAATCATGTCAATTGATATCACAAGGATTTCAAATTAAGTTCTAGCAACCCAAAAAAAAAAGCGACTCCAAATTAACAAATTAACCGAATTAAATCGGCGTCTCCCGCGTACGTCTCATTAATCCAAGATCTCAAACGAGTCCAGTGAAAAACTTCTTGCCACAGCTTCACGAGCTCGAAGCTAGAGTGGCCATATGGTCACAAGGTCGGAAACCCGGTGGCCATGGTCATGACCTCAGAGCTCAAGCAGGCATTGCCATGGTCGAGACTTCGGAGATGTCGGGTCAAGGCTTCGAGTGAGAAGAGAGAGAGAGAGAGAGAGAGAGAGAGAGAGAGAGAGATGGCTATCAGCGTCATTGAGCCAACACCGAACGGAGGTGCAGTTGTACGACTTCATGACGCCGAGCAAGATCGAACATCGGAAGTGGGAAAAAAAAGGAAAAAGACCAAAGAAGAAGATCAACAGAAGACAGAAAATGCCTCCTGGCGATGCATCTTTCTTTCCAGAGCTTTTCACCCATCGATCCCCTTTCTTCTTCGTTTCACGGAAAGCTCCATACTGGTTTGCCAGACAAATTCGGACAGTCGAGAACTGGGTCAAAAGTAGAAGGTGACCCAGTTCTCGAACATTTTTAACGGAATATACTTTCAAGTTATTGATATCAGCAGACAGACGGTGTTAGGTTGGGTTTTCAATAGCTATTATAGACGATAATTTAACGGACTATACTTTAAAGTTATCGGTATCAGCAGACTGACGACGTTATATCGGATTTTCAATGGACATTATAGACGATACTCTTAACGGAATAAACTTTTGGGTTACCAGTGCGAGTTTAAACCCAAGCCTAATGGATTATATGGTGACGTGAAAAATGGATTAACGCAGGGGGCATGGAATTTTAGGATTTTCAGGGGATCATGCCCGGTGTAGACGGTGGGGTAAAGCACCCACCTTCAAAAGTGAATTGAAAATTCTCCTAGGGTTTTCTCTCCCCCAATTCCATGGCTTCTAACCATCTCGACGAGGTAAGTCGCTTCCGTTCCTCGCACGGGCACGTACGTAATGCAGATTCACCGGCGCAAACATTCTCATGGTTCGTTTCTCTCTGCAGGACGACGATTTCGGTGGAGATATTCCTGTAACTCATGATGCTAGGCGTTCAGGTTTTCTTACCCCCGCATTGATTATGTCTTTCTGATGTTTACGCGACTTCGGTGGCGATTTATCTTGGCGATGCTGTTTCAGGCAATAAGAGGAGTTTCGGGGACATTGAGGACGATGAAGACGATATCTTTGGATCCAAGAAGGTACCTCTCTGTGTTTGGTGTACCCGAGCGTCGAGCACACACTCCATTTCCGTCCAATTTTAGCCTGGTTGTAGAAATGCGTGCTCATAATTTGTATGGCCGAGAGTGCCAGGCATAAATTTCAGTTCTTGGAGGCCTGTGTGTCTGCTGGTGGTCGGACAGTTTCGACACTTTAAGTTGTTGGCCAAATACAAGTACTTTAGTTTACACTGGTCCAATTTGATCCTCTCAAAAAGAATGAAAGCAGGCGTGCTTGCATGAGCATGGGCATTGGGTCATGTGTTGTTTGTCAACTGTTGCTCCTTGCAAAAAATTTATCTTTGCAGTCTACTAGCTCTCTGGTTTGTTGGTTCTGTTCTGGGATACAGCCATTGAGACTTTTCCCATTGTTTCCTCACTCGAATAGTTAACTTAAAGGCCGTGTTATGGTTTTATTGCGGGTTATGTTATCTTCAAAATGTAGATTCTCAGCATCTTAAGCTATTTGACATAATTTGTGGAAGTTTACATTTCCCCTGTTTTTTACTTGCAAATGATTTTTGAGTTTCATTTGCACTCAGGCCTTCGATTTTCAAAGTGCCCCTCTGTTTAACCATCACCTTTCTGCATCAAAATTTAATTTCTTTTTCTCGTTACAGGGTAAAACAAAAGCAGAAGAAAATGCTCCTGGTGCGGCTACGGGAATGATCTTGTCACTTCGTGAGAGGTAAATAAGCACTTTAATTCTTCTGTTTTTGTTTGGTGGTTTTGTACTTTTGGCATGCTTCCAACATGTATCTCAACCTATCTAGCTTGAGAATCTCATAAATTTCATATTTTCTTTTTTCAGTCTTCAGAACTGCAAGGAAACTCTTACAACATGCCAAGTATGTAATCTGCATTAGGTCTTCATCATCTCATCCTTTGCTGCATTTTTTTTTTCTAATTGTTGGTTCAACAATTGTCGTTGCAAGAATCATGTTTATTGTGAAGCTTTAACATTGATGAGGGCCGTGCTAGAGATGCTAAAATAAATTGAGGATTGTCTTTTCAATTGTAGGTTGCTCAATGTTCAAACTTGCTACACTTCCATGTGTGACATAATTTTCGCGAATAATCCCCATCTTCACGGCATCATCTTGGTTGCTGAGAATTTAGATGCTCTCTTTTCGGTTTGACCTCTTTCATTGTTTGAAGGCACTTGTTTGTGCCGTTGTGATGGTATATTAAAAGAGTTATGGCATTTTCACTTGCCTGAGATATGACGGATTCTGCTTTTCTTGTATCTCAAGTTCCCATTATGGCTTAATGGTTGATGTCAATAGAGATCTGGTCTTACTTAGCAGAATGTGAATGTTGCATGCGATTCAATCTATGACCTATTTATTTGTCTATTTGTTCATATCTGAAACTTTTTTGGTTGTTAATACGGTTGGGTTTCCAGACAGAACTTGAAGCTGCAAAGTCTGAGATTGAGAAGTGGAATTCTTCATTCCGAAATGAGTCCTTCGTACCGTCTGGGACATCTCCTGGTTAGTTTCGTATTAATTCGGGTATTAATCTTTGGATTTGAACGTATGACACGAGCATGAGAGGGTTAGTTGACACTTATTCCTGTATATATTCTGATAGACTGACTTCTTCCTTGCAGAGCCCAAGATGATAATCAACTGTCTTCAGACGCTTAGATCTTCAGAAGAGGGATTGAGAGAGCAGGTTGGTTCTCAGTATGCTTCTCTTTCCCTTTCTTCGATTTGGCACTCAAAAAGTTGCTTGTTATTTACTGATTCAATTTTTCTTTATTAGCTGGAAAAGGCTAAGAAAAAGGAGGCTGCTTTCATAGTAACATTCGCAAAACGGGAGCAGGAGATAGCTGAGTTAAAGGTGAATCTTTTATTGTGGATGTGGAGATTGTTAGAACAGTTTGTACGTGTGGTGCTGTTTTATCCTATGTCACTTTGTTTGGTGTTTCATCGACTATATAGGCACTTAATTGATGAGGAGATGAAAACAAAATGCATATGATTCTGACTGCATTGATACTCCAGTTACCAAGATCGATTGTTTTGATTATCTTTTGCCTCCTTGGTTGTTCTGAGTGCGGATTCTGTAGTAATTATTTTAATCTATCAAGGGATATTTCTCATAATTTCTCTTAAGGTACTTTAGGGCATAGCAAAAGGTACTAGACTTTTGGCAGCAAAAAAAGAGAGTTTTTCCACAAAAGGAATAGAAAGAATAAACAGGAACAATACACTGATAGAAGAAAAAGGATAATCACTTCTGGGATAGTATATAATGGCCACCTTCACAATAGTCAGCTGGGATCTTTTGATGTTTGCTCATCACCTGCTAGCTGTTTAAAATTGCTTCCCATGTGTAATATTTATCCTGCATTTTTTCCAACTCAAAATTTCCCTTTTATTTCAGTCTGCTGTTCGAGACTTAAAAGCACAACTCAAGCCACCATCTATGCAGGTAAAGCAGGATATATCTTGCTTCTTGAAATATGTTTCTATTGTATGGTAACAACTGAATGCATATGAAACCTCAATTACCGTGTATCTTGTGTATGATTTTTCTGAGAGTGAAGTCTATCCTTTTGAAGATAATGCTTTAATTATTGCCCTTTTGAGTTTTGACATGAATGGCTTGCGGAGGTTTACTTTAAGTGTTCCATTTTTAAGTTTTGACATGAATGGCCTGTGGTCGTTTACAGTCTGCTCTTTCATAGTGACAACTGACAAACCATACATTTCTGATTGTTTATAGGACCATATACGACTTTCAGCATGTATGTGCCATGTGTGCAACTTTTTGTCCTTTTTAAATAGAACAACTGTGTGGATATATCAGAAGGTGGTTGTCCTCCTGGCTTTGATTTACTCCTGACATTTACACACGTTCTATAAAAATCTTTGAACATGAAGACAAGGAATAATAGATGTGTTCTTTTGAATGCTAGTCTGAACTATATTAGTTTCGTGTTGCTTTTAATTCAGAAGCTAATAGGCATAGGGCTATTTTTTACTGCTACTCTATTTGGTAAATCTGCTTGAATACTGATTCTTGGTTTAGAACGGGAAAGCTCAACACTGTGAGCACTGTGTTTTGATATTTAAGAGATTCAGTTGATGATCCTACTTGATTGTTAGTATCTTGGTGATGTTATAGCTTGGCCAGTTTAACTCTTGCTTTTGCACGCCAGGGTAGATTACCTAAGTGCGTGTCCTCCTAGGATTTTTCTGGGTGATGATGGGGATGAGACCTATCTTTTGGTTAAAAAGAATTAGGATTGGCTGGCTGTTGCTGTGCAAAAGATTTTCGTAATTTTCTTGATGGCTCGGAGGGAACAACTTTTGGTAACATAGACTGTTTCAGTTGGGGTAATCCTTAGGAATGGCCAATTTTGGAGCCACTAATTTGTGTGCAAGTTATCGCTATGGTGTTGGCATCTTAATTTTTGGCTTATTCGTATTTGTTTTGTTGACAGACAAGGCGGTTATTATTAGATCCGGCAATTCACGAAGAGTTCACCCGTCTAAAGGTCTGTGGCAGAACTTTTGAATTGAACATTCGTTGGATATTGAACTTAGGTTTTCCATTTTCTTTGCTATATGGACATGGTATTAGTCAGATTGTCTTGTTTGCAAGCGTCTTAGGGAAAAAGACACTCGTTGTGAAACTTGGCGATGTATGTAATTGGACAAGTACACAGCACAAGAAAAGGGAGTTTACATTTCCACGGCACATTTGCCTGAAGCCGCTTCTCATTATCTTTCTTGATAGAAGAATCCCTTTTTCTGGTGCAATGTTGACTAAAGTTAAGACTTTGTTTAGAATATATATTTTTTTTTTTTGTGGATATGTGTTTCCTGCTGAAATCTTTGCTAAAAATCTTCCGACTTTCCCAAAAATTTTACCTGAGATTTGGTTTTCGTGGTTCTAGGATCTCCTCAGAGTAGGATCTACCTTCTATAAAGCCACAAGTAAATTTAATGATTTCGTGTGCAAGTTCTTAATGGCCGCTTGTCTTTTCTTGTTAATATATGTCAAAATAAAAGAAATTACGTGACATTGCTGTTATCAAGACTCAGTTTTCATGGTCTCGAACTATCTGATTTCACGGCATCAAGGTTTTTTGCTTTCCTAGCTCTACTGTTCCTGCATTCCACCATATGTTATATGAATATACTTTTTTACCCCAAATATGCGTCTGATAATTCTGTCCTCGGTTAAGGATCTCGGGAAAGATACCTATTCATTGCTGATGCTTCTTAAATTTGAATGTTTGTTCTAATGCTAGAGCTTGCTAGAGGAGAAGGACAAGAAGGTGAAGGAGTTGCAGGATCATATTGCTGCTGTTACTTTCACTCCACAGAGCAAGATGGGTAAGATGCTCATGGCTAAATGCAGGACCCTGCAAGAGGAAAATGAGGAGATTGGGAATCAAGCAGCTGAGGGAAAGGTTCTGTATCTTTATCTTGATATCCTGCAAATTTGAATTACTGATTAATGTATTTTCCTGCTTGAGTCAAAGATCATAGTAACAGTTCTGTAGTAAACTGAGGCGCAGTGTTTTCAGAAAACTTGTTTAAGCTTCAATGCACCTTGTTTTAATCTGAATCACATAATTGAGTCTTGGCAAGGCATCAGAAGTACGGTTGCTTTGCTTGGTAATATCCCATTGTGAAACACTTATCATGAGGAACCAGAGCATTTGAGTTTAGATGTGATATGATTACTTTTGAACCATGTTGAAGATTCGAAGAGTTGTGACAAACAGAGAGAGGATTCAGGAGCGCATGTTCTTAATTCATATGCTTTTATCACACCCTTTCCATTACTATCTCTAGTCTTATGAATATAGTTAAAAACAGCACTCGTCTGTGAATGTATGGGTTCTGTCTTAACTACTTTGAGAATAAGATGTCCAGGCTTGTTTACTTGTTTGTCCACTGTTTCCGGCTTGTAGATGCATGAACTTTCGATGAAACTGGCTTTACAAAAGTCGCAGAACGCAGAGCTGCGGAGTCAATTCGAAGGTCTGAATGCGCATTTTACTCCATATGCACTTATCCTTAGTCTTTCAATTTCGTACAGCTCTTTTTGTAGCTATTAGTTCAAGAGAACTCTACATGTCTGATGTCAGTTGCAACCTTTTTGTCTTGTAAATTGTTTTTCTGTGGGATTCTTGGATTCCGAATCATCTGAGAGACAGTGCTTGCATGAACAGTTTCGCTTGTCTTTGAAGGAAATTAAGGATTTTGAGGTCGACCATGCATACAGTTTCAAATGTGTATTATCACTGCATAGAGATACAATGGTTTCTCTCTTCATGTTCCTGCAAGGCTCTTATATTCGCTACTAAATCGCCAAGTACGCCGGTGGTTGTTGCATGCAGAACTGTATGAACACATGGAAGGACTCACAAATGACGTTGAGAAGTCAAATGAAATGGTCTCTCTCTCTCTCTCTCTCTCTCTCTCTCTCTCTCTGTGTGCATAGTTCATGGGATCTGCCTTAAGTTTGAGAGCCAAGGCAGAGAGAGATTGACAGTCTTGCTCTCGTCAATGTAGGTGGTCATCCTGCAAGAGAAGGTGGAAGAGAAGAATGAGGAGCTGAGAAGATTAAAGAACGAGCAGTCGCAGCAGCAGAAAGCTACGCCTGATGCGACGAGCGTTAGAGTTTCTACTCTTGAGGACAAAAAAGAAGCAATGATGGTAGAGAGTTGATTTAAAAAATGAAACTTCTTTTTTTTTTTTTTAAGGACCGTCATAATTCCTTGGAGGGTTTATCCTCAGTCTTGTTTTTTGCTTGTACATTAGAATTTTTTTTTTATTGTCGTTTTGCCTTTTTTTGGCGCTCTAAAAACAGAAAAGAACATGGAAGTATGATTGGCTGCATGTAGGGGGTGCCAAATGGACCCGTGGCCCGGAACCGGCCCGTTGACCGGGCCCACAGTTCCAACCCGGAACCGGAACCGGCCCTCAAGGGCCGGTTCCGGTTCAGAATTGTTGGAACCGGCCCGGAACCGGCGGTTCCGGGCCGGTTCCAACCCGGTTTTTTTTAAAAAAAGAGGAGTAGGTTTGATAAAAAGAGTAATTGGGCTTTGGAACCGGCGGTTCCGAACCGAAACCGGAACCGGCGGTTCCAAACCCGGAACCGGAACCAGCTCTTCAAGGGCCGGTTCCGGTTCCACCTTTTTTTGGAACCGGAACCGCCGGGTCCTGAACCGGAACCGGCGGTTCCGTTGAACCGGCCCCCTCTAGCTGCATGTTCACGTCATTGGGTTCCATGCAAAAGCTCGACGTGGTGCGTCTCGACCAAGTCCAGGTGGCGCGATCTGCCGATAGCCGAGTGGAAAGCTCGGGTCTCCTTGCTTCCGCCACGTCACCCTCTGCCTGTCCACGACACCGGGTCCTTTGTGCCTGGGAGTAAAATTGCAGATTTGAACCGGTAGTATCGGTTGGATGGACGCAGGAGGCGACCCGTAGGGCATGTGTTGTCCAGAAGGCGCCGATCAGCTATTTTCCGGTTTCTGCAGCTTAAGATGCGTCATGATACGACCGTGTAGGATCGACTCCCTCCTTATCTCGAAACAATTGTCGGTCTTGACGGTCGGGAACTTTACATTCCCTGAGAACCGACGACTTAACGTAACCCACTAACCGGGAGTTCACAAGGAAGTCCCTACTTTGTTCATTCTCGGTCGAATCGAACATTGTCCCTTTTCTGAGTTGTTTAACTTACGACCATTCGAACTTCCATTTGCCATCATTAGGGTTGAGCGGTTTTAGTGTCGGTCCAGTTTCACCATTAACCTATCTATTAGAAGCTATCCTAGAACTTATTCCGTCCGTTATGGTTCTAGGTTTCATCTGTATTTTTAATAGAACGATCGATCAATAAGTGAATCATTATTTCTAACATCATCATTTGCTGTTACAATTCATTAACCACGACGAATGTGAGAAATTAACAAAGTAAGAGCTTTAGTCATGGATATCGCTGGGAATGGAAGTTCGGACTGGCGGTTTCAAATTACACTCTCATCATTGGATGTTGTGGAATATCGTAGAATCATGTGACGACATAGAACAATAAAAATACGAGAACTTGTTCCAAGTTCCGAGCTTGAAACCTACTCGACAGAATGGTTCTTCAATTTTGGGAATATGAACTGATCTGATTTCCGATTCTATCCTGAAATTGCCCTAGCCCATCATGCAGGAAGTGAATAAGCTCGCCAGGAACGAATCTGTTCGGTGAACGAGATGAATGCGAACCTCAATGACTTCACTGATATTCATACACTAGAATATTCTGAAGAACCCCGTTTTGCACAGCAGTTCATTAATCCAACTTTGTTCTTAAGCACATGTATATGTGTACATATACAGGACCTCGGACCTTCAGAAAATGTCGACACCATAGTAACCGTGTCTACAATCTCAAAGGAGTAAGCCACAATTCTTCCCCCTGCTCCTCCGATCTCTGCGTAACTGCAAGACCATAACCTGTCGATATATCCTGCCGGTCTTCCCTAGTAAACAGCTCCGATTTTCATGGCTCCTCCGAGCCTGACCAAGAACGCCGTGGAAGTAACGCCGCTCGTTGCTTCCGAAACGAAACCGTGGATTGCCCTCGAAGGCTCGACCTTCGTTGCGAATGGCCACCCGATACTCACCCAAGTCCCCTGCAACATAGTGGCCACCGGACCTGAGAAAGCCGCGGCGGCGGCATGCTTCGTGGGGTTCGACGCTGCCGAGCCGAGGTGCCACCACGTGGCTCCGGTGGGAAGGCTGAGGGGCGTAAGGTTCATGAGCATCTTCAGGTTCAAGGTGTGGTGGACCACCCACTGGCTCGGGACGACGGGGGGAGACGTGGAGCACGAGACGCAGATGATGGTGCTGGACAAAAACGACGTCGGTCGTCCCTACGTTCTGCTACTTCCGCTCATCGACGGAGCCTTCAGGGCCTCTCTCCAGCCTGGGGTTGACGACTACGTGGATGTTTGCGTGGAAAGTGGCTCCTCCAAGGTGACAATTCACATATGTTCATTAAACTCGACATTTTGACAGCTATAGTTAGAGATTATTCCTCAGCTGTTCAAGTTATGAAGCCTGATAATTTTCTGTGTCCTTGCAGGTGTGCAGTTCAAGCTTCAGGACGTGCTTGTACATGCATGTCGGGGATGACCCTTATGTTCTAATCAAGGAAGCAATGAGAGAAATCAGGATCCACCTAGGGACCTTCAAGCTCCTGGAAGAGAAAGACCCGCCGGGTATCGTGGACAAGTTCGGTTGGTGCACTTGGGATGGGTTCTATCTCAAGGTCCACCCGAGCGGTGTGCGCAAAGGGGTCAAGTCCCTCGTGGAGGGTGGGTGCCCGCCGGGCCTGGTCCTCATAGACGACGGCTGGCAGTCGATCTGTCATGATGATGACCCGATCACAGATCAGGAAGGCGTCAATAGGACGGCCGCCGGCGAGCAAATGCCGTGCAGGCTCATAAGGTTCGAGGAAAATTACAAGTTCAGGGACTACCGAAGCTCCAAGGCAGTGCATGAGAAGGGCATGGGCGCTTTTGTGAGGGACCTTAAGGAGGAGTTTGGGACTGTAGAGCATGTGTATGTGTGGCACGCATTGTGCGGGTATTGGGGCGGGGTCCGACCTGATACCCCGGGTATGCCTGAATCACAGGTCGTGACTCCGGAGTTGTCGCCAGGCTTGAAGATGACGATGGAGGATTTGGCTGTCGATAAGATTGTGAACAACGGGATTGGATTGGTGCCGCCCGAGATGGTGCACGAGATGTACGATGGGCTCCATTCGCACCTTCGATCGGCGGGGATAGACGGCGTCAAGATTGATGTGATTCATGTATGTTAAAGAAGTATTTCTGTGTTTACTCATATGATTGATTAGCTTATTGCATTCAAATAGGTTGTTCCCTTCATTCAGGTTACGAACATGAAATTTTTAGAACTTGGAAGGCTGTATTCCTTGCTACTTCATGTCTGTTTCAGTTCTAGGACATTTTAGAGATTCTAAAGGACAATGCCAAACGTTTATACGGAAAAGATTGAGGAGACTCAATTGAGCATCGACTTGAATTGTGAATTCGTGGGACTCGTTCTTCATGGACTTACCAAAGCACTAAACAAGAGGATCATCCTTGTGTGCAGTTACTTGAGATGTTAGCTGAGGATTTTGGTGGTCGGGTGGAGCTCGGGAAAGCTTATTACAAAGCGCTGACCGCTTCCGTAAGGAAGAATTTCAAAGGGAACAGCGTCATTGCGAGCATGGAGCATTGCAATGACTTCATGTTCTTGGGGACAGAGACGATCTCTCTCGGACGTGTTGGTACGTTGCTCACATTGAACTCAACCACGTTCTGAATATCCTCGTTCCGGAAAATTTTGGAGGGGTTTCAATTCAGAGTTTCTGATGTTCCTCTGTTCTGCTATTGGTTTCAGTAAGTTGTTTGTTTGTTGCAGGCGACGATTTCTGGTGCACCGGCCCTTCTGGCGATCCGATAGCATCCTTTTGGCTCCAAGGGTGCCATATGGTGCATTGCGCCTACAATAGCCTGTGGATAGGGAACTTCATACACCCTGACTGGGACATGTTCCAATCCACTCACCCTTGTGCCGATTTCCATGCCGCTTCTCGGGCCATCTCTGGAGGACCCGTATACGTGAGTGATCATGTGGGACAGCACAACTTCAAGTTGCTGAGAAGCCTGGTTTTGCCTGATGGGTCCATCTTGAGATGCCAGTACCATGCGCTTCCAACCCGAGACCGCCTCTTCGATGACCCGGTGCACGACGGGAAGACCATGCTCAAGGTTTGGAATGTTAACAAAGTAAGTTAGTTGGGCAGCCGATCCCTGAATCTTGTCCTGTTGTACCAGCTGATGTAACGATGAATAGCAACTGAATCAAATTCGCTTCTGCTGTGAATAGTATTCAGGTGTTGTAGGACTCTTCAACTGTCAAGGAGGGGGATGGTGCCGCCGAGCACGGACCAATAAGTCTCACTCGGAGTTCTCAAAGAAGATAACTTGCACCGCAAGTCCCAAGGATGTAGAATGGAAGAATGCAAATCCGCCAATGTCAGTCCAAGACGTGGATGTCTTCGCCATGTTCTTGTTCCAGCAAAAGAGGCTTGAGCTCCTAAAGCCCTCAGGGAAGCTGGAGTTCACTCTCCAGCCATTCGACTATGAGCTCCTAACGGTTTCTCCGGTGACCGTCCTCCCTACGAAACCCATCCAATTTGCACCCATCGGGCTGGTGGACATGTTCAACACCGGCGGGGCTGTTCAGTCAATGGAGTTCTCCAGAGGAGAGAGCTCGGTGAGAGTCGGAGTGAGAGGGTGCGGCGAGATGAGGGTGTTTGCATCAGAAAGGCCAAAGGCTTGCAAGATGGATGGTGTGGATGTGAAGTTTTGCTATGGACTGGACATGATGGTCTCCATTCAAGTCCCATGGCCAGGTTCTTCCAAATTGACTCTGATTGAGTACTCATTTTGACTCTCCTAGTGCTTTTCTAGTCCCCTGAGCTTTCTTTACCTAATCAAGTTAATGTAATCAATGAAGGTGAAGAAATTCTGGGGCCCCTTAGGTGCTGAAGAAGTAAGCCGTATGAAAAACTTGGTGAAAATGTGAAGGTCCTATATTTCATATAACCTGTCCGCTGGTCAGTCAAGAGCTTCATAGAGGCAGCTTCACCCCAAAAATAAGCTAAGATTAGCATGTTGCCTTTCATGCTGTGCGCGATTAAACGTCTATTTTTTTTTTTTTCCATCTTTCGAGAGTCGAATATAGAGAGATTTTAAGTCAGAACTCTTCATAATTCTGTTCGGGACTTTGCGTTTATCGTGAGACGTGCGCCTCGAGAGAACACGAGCATTGATGTTGGATGTTTCCAGCCATGTTCTTGTGCCGACAAACGAGGCTGGAGCTGGTGAAGCCTTCCCTTAGAGAAGCTAGAACATCACGCTCCAGCCATTTTGCCTATGAGCTCCTGCCAGTTTTTTGCTGTGACCGCGCCCGCAAGATTGACCAGTGTGCTGTTAAATGTCAAGTTTGGCTATTGGATTAGCAGACGTAATGGCCTCCATTAAGGCTCGGTTCTTCCATGATTGAGTACTCGCATGACTTCAGAGATCCTTGGTCCGCTCTCGCATCAATCTTCACATAAAATATCGTTTTGCAATTGATGGGGGTGAAGAAATTTGGGTCCTTCCTCTGTCCTTAACGTCCCCTTCCTTCTTCTGGTCAAAAAGAAACAGAAGATTCCAAGATGAGGGAGGGTGAAAAACGTGGTGAAATGAGAGTTGTTTGTGGAATTCGCAGGCCAAATTAGAAGCTCTAGTTCATCAACAGACAACCTTGTCAAAAGAAAAGAGCAAGTTGCTGATGATGTTTTCTTGGCAGCGTTGATTTCGTGGGTTGACGTAGATGTCCAAAGTGTTCTCTGACAGCAAAATGGGCTTCCTGAGCCAGCTTCCATCATGGAGATCCGCTCTTTGGAGCACTAGACTAGACTCTTGACTGCTCAACCCGAAGATCGGCTAGATCTGGCTTGCCAGCAGCTAGATTTAGCCTCGTCGGAGTTTTGCCGGAGGCTTCGCAGCCGCCCACCGGCCACCGAGTCTTGCTGGCCTCCCGCCGGCTGCTAAATCTCGCCGGATTTTTTTTTTTTTTTTCAAGTGTGATTTTAGCAAACACTATTTAAGCCAAAATTGTTTCTCAATGCACTTTAAAATTACAATTTACCAAACACTATCTGTATTTCGGAAAACCCCTTTAACCCAAAAGCATTTGTATTTTTTGAAAGACATTTTTCCAAAGTCGGAATCAAACGGGCTCGTTTATGAGCCTTCGAATGTTGGAATCCATGGACCATGATGGCCACAAATCATGTGACTTTTGGCCTAGTAGGGGACCTTCCCTTGCCATTGAATGATCCACGCTATTTCACTATTACCCACAACTTGAACTGATGATAACTGAGAAAGGACCATGTTTCATTATTGGGATGTGGATTTCAACACATACCCACCATGACCCTTTTATTCCTAGACTTTAGTTATACAAGGACCATTCTAGCTCGACGATGGCGACTGGCGGCGGCCACGACATCGACCCGCCTTAACTGCACCTGCCCCATTCGTGGATTCCCATCAAGCAGAGCTTGTACTACTCGAAGTCTCTGCGTGATATACATATACATATTTAGGTCGGATTCAAATTCGAATCGATTGAGTGTGGCAATCAAGTTCAGCTGTAAAGAAAAAGTTCGTCGTCGGATCGAGAGCTAGATCGAGCGGTACAACGGTCGAGCTCGATCCGAGCACCGAGTATTCAACTTTCGGTCGGGTCGAGTCGAGTTGGGCTTCGCCGGGTATGGATGTTAAAGGATGACTCGGAGTGAACTACGTAGTTGACTGTGATGCTGGTTTAGAATGTTTTTGTCTTTTTTTTTCGGAGATGACGACGACTGAACAGTCGATGGTGGTCCCGGAGTGCGGTGGTGGGCCTTACCTCAGCCTTTTTCAGAGTGCAGAGTGCAGATTTTGTGGACCAGTCACACCACCCTCTGATTTGAGCTAGTGTCCGGTCACCTTCCTTGTATGGGACAATTGGAATTTTCCAACATCTTTCATATTATATACAAACCCCCACCCCCACGCCCCCCCACACGTGCCTGGCACGTGGACCCCCCACCAAAGGTGGCGACCTATGGAATGGACTGGGACTAATGTCAAGGTGGGCCCCCAGCTTGAAGAACAAATTGGGGTTTTAGTCGACATTCGTCACATTATGCCCTCGTGCACTAGTAATTGTTAAATTAAGACAGCTAATCATAGTTTAGTAGTCACAAAGTAATCATTAGTACCCGGTATCTGTTCTTTTGCACTCACTAAGTCAACCCATTAATCTAATCGAATTTAGTAAGTTCGTAGCCGAGGATTCAAAGCCCCGCTTGACTTTTTCCACTTTCATCCGCCGAAACGAAAGCGAGAAGATGCTAATCATCGTGACACGTCTCGGTTAGCATTTGGAGATCGAGGGAACCCCCACTATTATGATGCTCCACTATTATGATGCTCCAATAACCGAATATTGTTGGTGGGCCCAATAGACTGTTGATTGTGTTGCCCATCGCTACTTTAGAAATATTTATTATCATTGAAGATATATGAAAATAAAGGTTTTGATTTTTCGATACAATATTAATATGTGCATATGAGAATAAATCATGAGGTGTGATTATAGAAATAATGTCGCGCCCCCATGTCCCACTACCCTATTCTTGTGAAAGTTTGAATGAACGAAATTTAAAAGTTAAATGACTTAAACGAGCTTAGTATTTCACGTTAGAAATAACGGTCGCCTCGTCATGTCCGAATACCTTAATCGTCGTGAAAATTCAAATGATCGTAATTTAAAACTTAATTAACTTAAACGGGGGATCGAAAAATTTGAAAAAAAATCATCCCCATTAATTTTTATGTGAATTTTAATGCGAAAAAAAGTAGAAAAAGAAGAAAAAATAAAAAAAAAATTTTTGGGGGGTAGTGAAAAGCGATGTAAACCCACCAGCTGAGAGTGGCACAGTGGCAGCGACTTGCAATAAATCTTTCCTTTAATTGCTTTGAAAGTGAGAGAGAGAGAGAGAGAGGAGAAGAGAAGGCGAAGATTTCACTTTGTTTTTAGCGGCAATTCCAAAAGGCGTAAACTTTCTTCTTCCCCATGACCAACTTTTGATCTCCGCGTTCCGTACAACAATGGCTGCTTCCGCTGCATTCCCCTTCCCGCCCACCTCCTCTGCTTCTCCCGCTCACGCTCCGTCTCCGTCCCTGCAGGTTCCCCGCCCCGAAGCATTTGTTGCAGTCGCCGATTCTTGAAGCGACGACGAAATCTGGTTTCTTTGTCTCGCTTTCCCTTCGCCAACAAGCTTGCCAGCCAGAACCCAGCGCGGTGGCCGCGCCGCGGGAACGGTGAAGGGGGGGCCCTTGACCGGGCTGAGCTGAGCTGAGCTGAGCTTTCCCCTTCCCTTTCTTCCTTGTCGTGAGCACTCGATGAACGAACGGCTTCGCTCGGCGTCTTGGCGTTTCTCGTCGAGCATTTCCTTCTCAGCTTGAGGGATATCCTCTGCTCTCGCGTGCGCTGCGAGGTGGGTACTTTTTGTTTGAATCGACGGCTTGTGCGTGGTTTTTCTCTGTCGGGCTGTCGAGGTCTTTACTTCGGCGAGCGTGTGCTTTTGCTTTTGCTTTGATTTTTGCGGCGGTAGAACACTACATGCAAGTATGATGGAGTGAGCGACTACTGGTGGTGTTTTTTTGTCTTTCCTTGCGTCGTTTTCATGTATGGTTGGCTGGTGGTAGAAGGAATTTGTTGCGATAGAGATCGTTTAGCTCGGGCGCTGGTAATGACATGAGTAAAGCATGACGACGACTGGGTGGATGAGTTGCCTTGCGTGTGTGGATTCTTTTAGGTGCCTTTATGGAAAAGCTTTTGCATACGCACTGTTCACGAACAATTTTCTCAAAAAGTTGAAATTTTCGTGAGACGTAGTAGCTTTTCTCCAATGTTCGACATGAGTAGAACCGAATCAATTGAACAATTGGAGAGCAGGAGCATAGTGATAGAAGAAACATGGCCATTAGAGAAAAAAGGAGAAATTTTGGGAGTTAAAACTTGCACCCGAGCTCTCAGATGATGTGAAGTGACTTAACGATCTCTGCAGAAGCATAAGTGTTAGGAAATGGATTGACTTTGGCAATCAACGATAATATTTGCACAACAGTTACCTTTTGGTACTAAATATGGATAATCTCTTCAGTCTCTCCTTCTCTCGCTCGATTGTCCTATTTGTGACAAAGAAGCTGGCTTGAGTAGCTTGATTATTGATTCTCAGTTTGGTAAATGGAAGTTTTTGTGAACTTTCAGATGAGTCCTGGTTCCTAGTTCTATGGTAGATTTTTACATAAAATGGTATGAGTGTATGCTCTAATTTTAAAGTTGCATTGTACCGGTGGTACTTCGTTTTATGGCCCTCATAACCAACAAGGATACACAAGTTCACTGAAGTGCAAGATGGCACAATTTTAGATATGTGGCCTGTTTTTTCCAAATCTGTTCTACCACTCTTCAGTCATATGACAAGTCCCGCCTCTCTCCATATAAAGTGCCATGACCTTTTGTCGACACCATTCCTGAATTTTTTGTCTTTGGTCAAGTCATTGCCAAGGGGCTATCTCATCGGAAGCTCACTTTACTGTTTCTATGTATAAGGTGGAAGTGCAGCATCCTTGGCTCAGCATTTAAGTGCTTGGGGCTCGGTCCCATACTAGAGCTTTGCTAAGTTAAGGTGCCTCACCTTGAGAACGTAATTTTTGCTAATCCCTGGCCGTTTTTATCATGTTGTTGAGTGCCAAACTAGTTTTTGGAATACGCTTTTTAAGATAATTTTAAGCAGTGCATATTTATATCCCAGTATGTTTGGAAATGTTAATGTAGAATCGCTTTATAAGCATAAAGCTGTTTGACTCCTTTGAATTTCTTAAGACAAACTGTGAATCCTATGCCCTTGCTCCTTATTTCATCAGATAAGACTGCATCCACTAACTGATTCTTTTATTCTTTGCTAGCATCCACTATATGTCAAGCAGCCTGAACTGCCAGCCTCTATGACTTTTTGAATAATTTGATGAAGATTGCATCCATAAACTTCTTCCTTTTTCCCAGCATCTATTTACTGTTTCTTTTTTGCCACATTTCCTTATTTGTATGAATAGTTGATATTGCATTTTCTGCTTATTTTAGTTAGTAATACTCTCATTTCCATATTCTTGGTTTTAGATCTCGTCTCTCGAGCGAAATGGTAAATCTTCGGTCTCTGTTTTCACCAAGACACATGTTAGTGCTTTCCGCTGCACTTAATGTGAGCTTAGTGCTCAAAATTATTCGACAAAGAAGAGAGAAAGTAAGCAGAATTTCCATGGAGAAGCCAAAAGATGCTCAGATTGCTGAAGAGTCCAAAACTGAAGCCAGTTCCATTCAAAACATGCACCCAACACCTTCACCATTGGCTGTAAATGGGGGAGATGCAGATGACGGGAGAAATGTGATCAATCTTGACCAGTAAGCCTAAACTATTCTTTTTCTAGACATACTGAGATGTGCTAGTGATGATCCGTCAATGCTTAGTACATACCTCTGCAAACCACTCTTAACATTTAATGTATTCGGTTCCTTTAACTAGTGTTCTAGGGGCACTTGTTAGAGATATTTTACAAGAAAATATTCGATTCTCAAAGCACAAATTGCAAGTATTAGGAGAAAAGTCTGTTCTTTGGCAACCGTAAAATGTCCTCGTTTAGTTGCTTGACATGTGTAACAAAATCCTAATAAAGTTTGTGGTTAGCATGTTCTTGACATGTTAAGTATAAGGTCATTCCATTTATGGCTTTTGTAAAGAATTATATTGATAAAAATTAAAATTGAATGCAGCGCTGATCCCATAAAAAATGAAAGAGGTTAGCAACAAATGGGTGCCAAAACCACAACAACGGTCTCTTTTGTTGCAAATTGACACAGAGTCATATCAACAATTCATGGCATCATATCAATGAGAGTTGGTAATATAGCTATGAGCACAAAAAATTATCACACAGATAGGACTGCCACTTCAAAAGACACAAAATAGATGAATAAGAATGTGAAAACAGCTGAAATGAAATGAGTATATACTGCAATGTTGTGAGCTGCAGACATGGCAATAATAGGATTCAAGAGAATGACTTAGGTATGGAGTATAGAGTAAATAAAGTCCCTTGAAAAGCTGCGAAGGAAAATTTAGATACAAGGTAGTGACCTTGGTAATCTAATTTCTGCCTGCTTGGAATTGACAAGGAAGATTTCCTTGTTAACTCCATGTCGTTTTGAGTAGAGAGAAATAATTCTGAAATTGCTAGTTAGGGCCTGGGATTGTGATTTTGTCACCCATTTGTTGCCATCTGACATGTCATTTAGTGTGTTGTAGGGCTGCCATGCATGCCGTCAAGTGACTGATATAAGCATAGTGTTGAGCATAGTATGAGTGTCATATCAATCATAATGATTTTTAGAAGATGAAGATAACTGGATGATTATCTCCAACATATCCTCTTCTGAAAAGAAATTAGAGGATGTGTAAAGTGTATGCTAGTAAGATGGCGAAAGATTGTGCGGGAACAAGTACTTTTGTCACGTGACAACATAGGATAAAACTGTTGTAATATAGAATTGGAATGCCGTTCATGCATCATGAGGTTTGCTACTCTGATATATGATGTAAGCCCTGAGATATATCTTACTTGAATACAGATACCACCATGGGATACAAATTTTGCATCCGTTCTTCACACTTGCTCATGTAAGGAAATCTTACTAGGATTACCATGACCTTCTTGTCTGACTGTAAATAAATATTTTTTTGAACCGGACAAGACTAATATTGTCAGGCCAATCTTTTCTTTTGTTAGTCTGATGGACGAAATGATAGGCAGAGGCAGAAATATCAACGAGGTAGAATAATTTTATGGACCAAAAATTTACTGCTTGTCACAAATTGTTAGCCTTTGCTATAGAGCTCTTGCGTCATTCCTCTTCTAGTTGTCTTTGTTCTATATCCTCATAAGTTAAAAAGGCAAGCCATTGTTTGTGGACATATTACATAAAAGCACATGCCACGGGTCTGATGCTTCTAAGTTCAACATTCCTTCATGCAGCGGCGATCCTACAATGTATGAGAGATATTGGCAAGAAATGGGTGACAAAACCACAGTGGTGATACCAGGCTGGCAGTTCACCAGTTACTTCTCAGACGCCGGGAACCTCTGCTGGTTTTTGGAGCCTGAGCTTGCCAAGGAGATTGCTCAGCTCCATAAAGTGGTTGGTAATGCAATAACAGAGGGTCGTCACATTGTAGTTGGAACGGGTTCTTCACAGCTGTTTCAAGCTGCTTTATATGCTTTCACGGCAAATGATGCATCTGAACCCTTTAGCGTGGTGTCAGCGGCTCCATACTACTCAGTAAGTGTCACATCAGTAGTTTATGATAAAGAATTATTTACCCATAGATATACAATGAAGCCATTTCTAAGTACAATATGTTCTTTGCAAAATTATTGCAATGTGAGTAAATTTTATGTGATGTGTGAGTGATTGGGATGGTAAAAGTGGTGCTCTTGACATTATTATTGGCCATAGTAGCTTGATTTCTGATCAATGCCCATAAGTTCATAAAATTTAGTTTTTAAGTGTGTCAGTTTTCATAGTATGAAATTATTTAGAAATTTACTCCATGTTGCTTATTATTCAAATGCCAATACTTGCAGTCATACCCAGCTGCAACTGACTGCCTGAAGTCAGGCCTGTATAAATGGGGTGGGGATGCACGCAACTTCACCAAGACAGGCCCCTACATTGAGCTGGTCACTTCTCCGAATAATCCAGATGGCTTTGTCAGGCAGTCAGTGGTCAATCGAAGTGGGGGAATATTAGTGCATGACCTTGCTTACTACTGGCCACAATATACTCCCATAACATCGGCTGCAGATTATGAGCTGATGTTGTTCACTGTCTCAAAATCAACAGGCCATGCTGGGATGCGCATCGGGTAAGCTAATCAGAATGTGGCAATCGCCATCTTGTCTACACTGGTAATTAGTCACAGCCCTGGGTTCCTGGGGTTGGCCTCAAGGAATTGCTTTGATGTTGAATCAAACTCAAAATCTCTTGCTTCATTAGATGTGGAAGGCACAAGCACTTTATGATGCAACAAACTACAAGGGGTTCACAATATCTTCAAGCAATATATTGTTTCTACTTCAAAATTAATTTTATATAGTCATTATTGTACACCGGTTATGATTATTCATCGTCGTTATCATCATGTCAAGTTCCTCTTTGGTCCAGTACAACTGTAGCTATACAGTACTTAATGGGCACATAACAGCATAACTGTGACAGTTACTGGAATTCCATATTCTCAAATTATCAGAAAGATTCTCTGCTAAAAGCTGCTTTTGCAATTGGGGAGTAGTTATTCACTCTACATATGACAGAAAGTAATCTAACAGACTAAAGCTAGACTGATGGTTTAACACTAAGGTACTTGGTCATACTTTAAACACACAAAGTGTGGTATTTACCTGGAGCTGCCACAGTTTGTATCTAGGTCCATTTTACCAGACTTTCAACAGCTGAGGAAGTGGAAATGTAGGCGAACACTGAACAAGATGTCTTGACCTTTTTGTGTCTCTAATTATGCCAACTTCAACATTTTGCAGTTGGGCCCTTGTGAAGGATCAATCAATTGCCAAAAAGATGGTCAAATACATAGAGCTCAGCACTATAGGTGTGTCCAAGGATTCACAGCTTCGGGCAGCAAAGGTGATGAAAGTTGTTTCTGATAGTTGTGGAGCATCAGCCAGACCCAGAGAAAACTTCTTTGGGTATTGCCACCACCTCATGGCAGAGAGATGGAAGCTACTGAGAGAGGCAGTTAAACAAAGCGGAACCTTTAGTCTGCCTGAATTTGAACCGGGATTCTGCAACTTTTTCCAGTGTCTCTTCGAGCCTCTACCAGGTACAAAAAATGTTGAAGCTGTATGGGGAGTCACTGTGCCATTTATAATGAATTCTCGGTATATTTTCTTGTGGCTTGATATCTTATGCCCCATGTGCAGCTTTTGCATGGTTGAAAGGTGAAGGCGGTGTAGAAGATTGTGAAAGCTTTCTTAAAAGCCATAACATCTGGACGAGGAGCGGGAGGCATTTTGGGGTTAGCCCTTCATATGTCCGAGTAAGCATGTTGGACCGTGATATAACTTTTGTTTGTTTCGTGAAAAGGTTATCACAGATCCATCTGGGATAATTATTAGTAGGAGCAAAATCTTTTGTACATCAAATTGCTCAACCCCAGGTCTGCAGCTAGGTTTCTTGTCCATTTATTCCAATTTTATTTAGATCCACTCGTGCCAAGTACGAGAGGGCACTGATTCTATTTGATTTATCCCTAAAACCCATCCTAGGCATGCAATACTATCGGTACCAAGATCCATCTGTGCTAGTTCTGAGTATGGGCAACCACTCATGCACACTAGATCCATCTGCATTGTGAGGAACCTTTAATCAAATCCATTGTACATGCAAGCTTGTTTCTTTCTGGAATATCTTTGGTTCAATCAAATGAAGGGATGAACTCCATGTTGTGGATAGTGGATAGTGGCAGCACTGGGCCATTCACAAATCAAGTGTTCTCTGACTGTGCATATTTAACCTTTAGCTCCTCTCATCCAGATCTGACATTCTCTAGCATGCTGGTTTTGAGAATTGTTGCTTTCCGAATATGAAGGAGTGACATTCTAATATATCTGCAAATACCACAAGAAAACCTCGCTTGCTGCTTGACGACAAAGGGTGGCAGGACAAGGAAATCATCGTGGCACATGGAATCTTGTCATGCATCTCGTCATGTGATCTTATTTGCAGTTTCATGCCTAGTTCGAAAGGGAAAAAAAGAGATGGCATAACATATTCGTTATCCGTCGGGTGTGTACGTCCGCCTCCACGGAATTCGTGAAAGCCAAACTGTGTAAAAGCTCAGTTTCGCTGAAATGGGCACCAAGCGTGACGCGACAAAGGCCTTTAGAGTCGATTCCCGGCCATTGCCTGGAGTGTTCTTGTTCATCTTCCATTTATCAACCCGCTGAAGACTCGGCCATTCCCTCCAGGTGATTCTTCCCACTCCCATTGAGGACGTTAAAATGTGGGATGGTTCCTGACCAATTTCTCTCATTTCTGGTTTGTTGATAGCATCCTCATTCAGACATGGCCTGGCTAAATCCGACATCTGTGAGACAAAATCAGAAATACCAAGAACATCAGCTTATCGTTTGTTTTTCTGGGCTTGGTGGCAGGAACACCAGATCGAATCTTCGGTTCGTCTCCTGTTACTTTATCAATTTTAAGCTTTTTGAACGGATAAAATGCGGAGAACAGTTTTGTATCGAAGGAATGTTACTGTTTGGTGTTCTAAGATACAGGCCAATCAGTACATATGGATGGACCTGTCCTGATATGGTAGACATGCTAATCACTTTAGAACTCATCACAAGGACATGGAACATAATGAATCAAGCATAATGATGCAATTCCACTGACCTTAAAAACCTCCTCAGAGGGGTAACTCCCTCTCAAGTTACAGTCTATGATTGCTTCCAAAGCATTATGTGGTTCTTGGCCTTCGAAAATTGTTGTCATCTGAAAAAGGTAAAGTAAGCGCTGAATCCGGAGATGGGATGTCGGCAACAATTTCATGCAAATGGTTTGCTCGTATGGCAACCGTTTCTGACTAACGATGTATGCGCCTTATGTTTGATTTCCCGCGGTAATAGCTTTTTGGGTCCTTACGGTTACACAGTAATGGGGAGATTTGAAGGTGGTATTGCCGTATGTCATGTGTGGAAATTCGAAAGTGCATGTAGCTTGCACTCTCCCATATGATGGCTGCACACAAAACCAGTTCAGATCACAAAATGCTGACTTACAGTTGATACTACCGTCGTAAGCTTAGTTGGGTCACTGCCATCACGAGCAAGTGCGCGCCGACCAGTGACTATTTCTGCCAAAACCACTCCAAAAGCATAAGCATCTCCTTTCGATGTCATTTGCAGCTCGTGGACGGACCTGCAGGGAAGCCAGTAAGCTGGAGAGTCACATCTGAAATGAAATGCATGATGTCCAAAAGAGTTTGCACCATCAGTGAGCGTGTTCTCTCTGTTTCCCTTGTCATAGGAAAAGAGCAAAGCACCTACTCAGGAGGAATATAACCAGGTGTGCCGACAAGACGTGTTGCGAATACTTCTTGTTCATTCGATTGTTCCACCAGTGTTGCCAGTCCAAAATCAGCTACCTGCCGATGCAGCCTTTAGCCATTAAATCAACGTCGGACTAGGAGTTATTTATCCTAGTAGGTAAAGGCGAAAGCAGAAAACTAGGAAGGCAACTACTTCCATCAAACTCACATCACTAAGAAGCGTTTGCTTAAACCAGTTATCCATTACCTTTGCTCTGAGCCCCTGATAAAGTAAAATGTTACTTGTCTTGATGTCAAGATGCACGTAGCGCGCCTTGGTATGATCATGAATGTATTCGATTCCTCTTGCCGCATCAAGTGCTATATTTGCTCTTGCCGTCCAGGAGAGAGGTTGGTGACCTGCAAGAACTATGAATTGAGTACCTTTCTACTACTATTGTAACCTTTCAGCAAAGGATAATGAAGGTGGTCGTTCAGTGAGCCATGTGGAACATACTCATATGCCAAGTATAAATGGTTGTCACTCCTTGAATATCCAAGAAGCTCCACCTACAGAGCGATAGAGATCAGTGAGACAGTAGCATGAACCTTCGCTCTTTCTCGATTGCTGTTTTGCATGAGACATCTAAATCTTACCAAACTGTTATTTTTCTTTGGCCAGCAGAAGCTTACCACATTAATGTGATGTATCTTGCACAGAACTTTAAGCTCTGCAAAGAACTCCTTCGACTGGCTGCCTTTCATCTTCTTAACAGCAACTTCCTGAAATTGAGATAACACGTGTTCGGTCTGAGGATAGAAAAGCAGATCATTGTTCTGGATTGAGCTCGAAGGAAAGAAAAAGGTGGAGAAGAAGTAAAATCCCGACATGTGTATCATACCCGGTCACCTAATATGCCAAAATACACACTCCCACACCCTCCCTCTCCGATTCTCCGTGCGTCGTCAAAGTCCTTTGTAGCCTCGTACATATCCTCCAAGCTGTACATAACTGGTTTATCTGATTCAAATTTCACATTTGGGACAAGATTCATGTAAGTATATCAGATGCTATGCATGCCTTCACTTGCCTTTCCTTGGACAAACTCATGAAAGTATCGCACTTCACTTGTCAGAGAAATAAAATTCAAAGTGGTTCTCTGAGGAAAGACAAGCCTCTCAGTTTCTTCAGCTTGTATATAAGCCTCATGCTTTCCTGTTTAAATCAAAATTCTATCTCTAGTGCCATATCATGTCCAGTAAATCTCACTTGAACTCAGGCCACCATGAGAAATTCCAGATTTTTCAGTCACCTAACTGACCTTCAAAGTCCTTTTTGTGGAAGAGTTGTTTCAGTGGGGCGGTCCTCTGGGCATCTGAGTTCTTAGTCGTCGCCTCGAAATCTAATTTTCTGCCTTTGCCCCTTCTGTTCTCCTTTGATATAACAAAATCAGTATGCTCATCGACGCAACAGTTACTACCGACAGGATCACTGCTATCTCAATCCACTTCTTCATTTTCCTTAAAACATGACAACATCTGTAAGTGGAAGTACGGCCTTTGAATGGAAAAAATGTTAATACACCACTCATGATTCCATATATGTCTAATGTACAATGTCCCAGACTTGATCCGCTTTATTTCGGCCTTAAAATACCTACAATCATTTCACTTTGCAAATGAAAATTTTAGGCCTTGCCAAATCTTAAAATGATAACCGAAGATCACTACTTAAACATAAAGAGAAAGATCAGCTTACCTTGCTCTTGTCCTTGAGTTGCTCTACTTTCCATAGGTATATACAGCACCCACCCGACATCTATATAACCCGGATCCCGAGTCAACCTCGCATTTAGTTTCTCGGCCTCACTCAAATTTGAGGACAGCATATGTGCAATCTCTGATAGAGTGTCGTGCTCTCGAACCGTGTAAGTCACAATTGCTTGAGATCCTTCTTGCACACATCCACACAAGAGATGCATAGTTACCGTATTTCCAGCGATCAATGCCTCCTCACCAGTGACATTATAAGCCTGTCCACCGTACAACTCAATGTTGACTCTGGCAAATGAATTCGTCCGGTTGGACTCTGTAAGGAACATCATAGGAGTATCCGTCGGTGCTGTTCAGGTACATACAAGTGCAAGGCACAGATACCAGATAATCTTGCTTAGCGCCGTGGTTTATCCGTTTGATTTCCGACATGTTGACAAGTAGGAGGAGGCTATCTCTTCCGCATGATGTCCTCTAGAGATACGGTACAAGTAAGAACTGCATGATTGCCGCGCTTCTGAAAATGGGAAAGGTTGCGTAAGGCTTGTCTTGCTGAACACGCCTAGGGAGAGGGCGGTTCGGGAGATAAAAACCTGCGAGGTGAGAGACAGGAAGAATTTGCTGATCAAACAAGCCACTCTTCGATGAGGGAACCGATCGGCACATAAACAAAATGCACATTCGAGCCTAGAGCTGTCTCATGACCAATCCTTTTAAACCTCTTGAAGTATAGACACAACAAATATTCAGCTGCGCGTTCAGCCGGATCCTCGTCTTTTCCACCAGGTCAGTACCTTTCTGTCTTATAAAATCTGTCTGTGACAAGTGCATCTTCTCTCTTAGCAACAGAACTGTTAGAAACGTTAATAATTGAGTTTATTACTAGCAAGGGTAGTTTGGTCTTCTTCTCTATTAGTGAGCCCTAATGCTCACTTTATATATTGATGTACTGTGCAATTATTACAATAACAATTTTCTTCTCTACTTCGTTTTACGCTTTCATGGTATCAAAGCCTTCTTAAAACCTAAACCTTAAAATAACCTCTCGCCACCGCGAATCTCGTTGGAATCCTTAGATCTGACCGGGGACCGTTGTTCGACGGCGGATGGCGTCGCCCGAAGACGTCTAGGTCGGTGACCCGTCATCCGACAGCAGCTAGGTCGGCTAGCCTAGATCCGATGTCATTCAACGTCTCCGTTCCGAAGTTTCTCTGTGAATCTCTTTCATGATAGTCTTTCTGTGATCTTGATTTATCGTTGATTTCTTAGGATGCTATATACAAGGTATTGATATTGTTGCCCTCGTTCTCACTATCATCTTTGTGTTCTTCGATTGCTAGTTTTGGAGTATTTCTGCCAATCCGATGGTGCAATGGTACGTCCAAATGGTGATTTGGAGAAAACTATGCCACTAAAACTGAGTCAGAACAATATTTAATTGGTTTTAGAGGAGAGAGCAGAACCTTTGAATCGGTGGATGCTTTTTTTTTTTGTTATTTTTACGTGCGAAGGAACAGTACATGAACTTGGAAGTGATTATGCACCACATTCTGAACCCAACAGTCAACGTGTTGAGATGATTCACCCCATTCTGGACTCAGAGAGAAAAATCGGGATTGGGAATTTTAGCCGTTAGCTTGTGGGTTTCCGACCAATCTAGTTATGGTCTTTTGATTGATGATTTGTTGCGTCGTGGGAACTTTTTTTTTTTTTTTTTTTGTGGTGATATATTTCGATCGTGTTGGATTACTAAACTGTTGAGATTAGGTTCTCTGTTTATTATTGAGTTATGGCTGGAAACTCTACTAATGAGCCTGTTGTGAGCATGGATACCGGTCTTACTAATCTGAAGTTGAGCTCTATCAAGTTAGATGGAACCAATTATCCTTCTTGGTCGGTGGCGGTAGAGACATATCTTTTGGCCACCAAATAGCTGAGTTATCTGACTTCACTTGCACCTTCGGATAAAATGAAGGTGGATGATTGGCGTTACAGCGATGCTGCCATTCGGACGTTGTTGTGGAATACCATGGACTCCAAGATTAGTCCTCGGTTTATGCGATGTACATCAGCCAAAGCAATTTGGGACAAGTGTGCTCTTATGTTTTCGGGTCGAGATAACATGACCCGTGTTTGTGATGTTTGGGAGGAGCTATTTGATCTACGCGTAGGAGACATATCTATATCCGATTACTATTCTAAGTTCACCACTCTTTGTGAGAGACTGGACACTTATTTGCTTGCCACTAATGATCTTAGAGAGTTGGTCAAGCGTCGGAAGGATATGAGAGTTATGTTATTTCTCCGAGGGCTTGGTCATGCTCATTCTTCTCTTCGACAACAAATTACTTCTCATGGTACTCTTCCATCAGTTGATGAAGTTTTCTCTCGGGTCCTTCGGTGGATGTCTGACTCATCATCTGCACTCACTTCCTTACCTGTAGCAAGTGCTATAGTTTCTCGGTCATTTAATGGTCGTGGAGGATGGGGGCGTGGTCCCCGTGGTCGTGGCGGATGTGGTTTCTCTCATGGTTGTGGTCGTGATGGCGGTAGGAGTGCTGGAAGTTCTCGTTATTGCCACCACTGTCAACGAGCTGGCCATACTGAGGCTTATTGAAATACACTACATCTCAAGCTTCATCCACAGGCTGCTTATGCTGATATTGTTGAGTCTCCAGTGCATAAGGTTCCCGACTAGTCACGGGAGCCGCCTAGCACCATCATGCTGTCTCGCGCCGAATATGAGTCCTTAGTGCGTCCTAACCAGGTGGTGAATTCCTCCGCTCCTACGGCTACTTTGGCACATATTTCTTTAGGTTATCCGTCTTGTTTACTCTCTGCTACGCCTACTTCCTAGGTTGTAAACTCGGGTGCCACCAACCATATGACCGGTAATTCTAACTTATTGTCTAATATTACCTCTATGTCTCCTAGTTACGTTACACTTGCCGACGGTTCACAGTCCCATATTATTGGTCAAGGGGATGTAACTTTGGGTCCCTCTCTTTCTCTTTCATCTGTTTACCATTTACCAGCTTTCCCATATAACTTACTTTCTGTTAGTTCTCTTACTAGAGATTTGAATTGTTACGTGACATTTACCTCTACTAGTTGTGTCTTTCAAGATCCGAGGACCGGAAAGATGATTGGTGGAGGGCATGAGTCCAATGGGCTGTACTACCTAAACAAAGATCTTATTGTTGTTGTTGTTTAGAAGAGCACCGCCTCCGACTTCTTTGGGATGCATTGTCGCATGGGTTATCCACCCCCCGACATACTTCGCCATTTCTCTCCCGTTTCGGCGTCTATAAGTCCTATCCAATGCGATGCTTGCCAATTTGGCAAACATCATCGGGTATCTTTTCCTTCTCGTGTCCAAAGTCGTGTGTCAAGTCCTTTTGAGTTGGTCCATTCTGATGTTTGGGGACCATGTTACATCAAAGATATTTCTGGTTACGAGTATTTTGTTACATTTGTGGATGATTATTCTCGCACAACATGATTATATTTAATAAAAGATCGAACCGAAATTTTTGCCTATTTACGTATGTTTTAGTTTGAAATTCTCAATCGGTATCATGTTTTTGTCAAATGCCCGTGCTACGATAATGCCAAAGAATATATGGCTATTTCCTCTGGATTTCAATCATTTCTTATGTCTCATGGGATTTTGCATCGGACCTCTTGTCCTTATACCCTCCAGTGAGAATGGGGTGATGAACGAAAAAACCGCCATCTCTTGGATGTTGTTCGCTATCTACTTTTTCATATGAATCTCCCTAAAATGTTATGGGGTCATGCTATTCTTACTGCATGTTATCTCATAAATCGCCTCCCATCCTCTGTGCTTTGTGGGGGCATACCTTTCTCTACTCTCCATCTTATGAGTCCACTTTCTTCTTTACCATTGCGTGTGTTTGGATGTGTTTGTTTTGTACATCGTCTTACTCTCGGTCATGATAAGCTCGATCCACGGGCTGACAAGCGTATGTTTCTTGGATACTCTCACACTCGGAAGGGGTACAAGTGTTATAGTCCAATTAGTCGGCGGATGTATGTCTCGGCAGATGTCACCTTTTTCGAGGACCGGTCATATTACTCTTCCCGATTAGTGACTCCTTTCGAAGATGTTCTATCTTCGGCTACGGCTCCACTACCACCTATCCCATTGACGAGTGTGCCCAAGCCGTTATCCGATTTTCAATTCTTCAACTGGACCTATTAACGACGCCATCATGTTCAACGCGAGGTAATACTGTCACCACATGCATTGGACTCGCATGATTCTCCACCAGTTAATGCCCCAACCTGTGATTCACCTATTTCTTCCGAGCCCGATCCTACTGCTGATATTCCCATTGCATTGCGCAAAGGTACGCGTTCTTGCGCCGGTCAACCCAATTCACGATTTGCTCCCTATATTGGTTTGTCTTGTCACACATGTACCCGTCACCCTCTTTCTTAGTTTTTATCTTACGATCATCTCTCTCCTACATATTTTTCATTTGTTGCTTCTTTATCTGCTGTATACGTGCCCGGTACCATTGCAGAGGCTCTTGCTCATCCAGGTTGGCGGCGGGCTACGAAGGATGAAATGCGGGCGTTACGGGATAATGGGACATGACGACTTACATTGTTACTCTTTGGTAAACAGGCTGTGGGGTGCCATTGGGTTTTTACAATGAAGTTTCAACCAGATGGTTCCGTTGAACATCTAAAGGCGCGCTTGGTTGCTAAAGGTTATACTCAAACCTATGGAGTTGATTATGATGATACATTCTTCCCTGTCGCAAAGATACCTTCCGTTCGTGTTTTCATTTCTATTGCTATCGGATATGGTTGGACTCTCCATCAGCTTGATATCAAGAATGCTTTTCTTCATGGCGACTTGGTAGAGGAGGTATATATGGAGCAACCTCCGGGGTTTGTTGCTCAGGGGGAGCCTACGGGTGTTTGTCACATACGCAAGGCATTATATGGGCTGAAATAGTCTCCTCGTGCCTGGTTTGGCTGTTTCAATGATACAATTATTCGGTTTGGTTTGCAACGTTATACCGTGGACCATTCCGTGTTTAGCTCTACTTCTCCTAGGGGATGTGTGTAACACCCCGTAAATAGTTTTAAATAAACAGAAATTGGACGAAACGGGTTGGAAAGGCGACTCATGCGATGAGAAGCGAGAAATTTGAGTATAATTATCGAAGAAACTAACGGGCCGAGTAGAGGGCGATGACTGAATGAGGAATTATGGAAAATTTGGCCCAAATGTACGTGGGCTGCAGAAATCTTTGGTGTAGAACTCCCAACCCGTGATACGCCGCCATGCACTACATCCACGCGAGAGCAACTCACCCAATTGATAGGCCCTTTCCTCCACCAGCTTTGTAGACTTTTGGCGTTAACTTAGATATTGGGCTGTTGTTTTTTTTTTCTAAAGGGCAAGGCCACCAAAGCCTTTGAAGCCCAACTCACCAACCTTCAACCTTCCTCGTGCCAACCCACAAACCCAGAAATTTCTTTGGCCCACTTGCAGCAAAGAAATTAGGATCGTGAACCCAAATTGAGTTAGCTTGCAGACTTTCTTTTTACCGGTTTCTTGCGACGCTTCTCGACTTTTTCACCAACGCGACAACACTTCACCTCCCGACTTCGACTTCTCCGTCCGCCGGGCGTTTCGCAGCTCCCCACCAACTAACGACCCCAACGCAGCCAAAAGCAAAACCTCGGGCAAGTAATTTTTTCTAACTCATCCACTAGTCTTAGCAATGCGAGATGAGAACGAGCAAAGAGTCGAGTGGATGCTCTATCAAGGTCTGGTTGTTGCTGCATGTCGGCGAGTATAGTGGAGGCGAGGTCTATGTAGTGCGGGAACGCTAAACGTATGGTTGGGCTATGGATGTCGGTAAGATAGTGGTGCGGCGGTGACGGATGGAAATCGAGAAGGGGGAGGGGGTATGTCCACGAAGGATTGAACTAATGAAGCTCATTTTTTGTACAAATTATGATAAATGAATGCTGAATGGAGGTTTTTAATTGCTTGACTTATGTGGCGGAATGAAGTGGTCGGGAATGGTGGGTAAACCCATTCAGGTGTGCAGCAACCTGGGTGTTCTGTGGGTGTTCTGTATTTTATCTACATGTGTAAACGAAAAAAAAAAAAAAAGAGAAGGAGAAGAAGGGAAATGTCGAGTGAGCTGTGCACTAATCGGCCGAGTGGGTTGGGTTCTCTTGGGAAATATTGAGGATTATAATAGTAAAAAAAAAAAAAAAATTTCTCAGTCCACAACCGAGAAAGGAGACTACGTGTGAATGAGCAAAGTGGTAGAAATTGATGACTAGATGGATAAAGTGATTAAGTGGTTGGTCCGAGTGGTTTTAAGCAATAATTCGTGAGAGAGGATGGAGTAATTCAAGACTCTGGGGGATGGGTTTTCTGAAGAA
This sequence comes from Rhodamnia argentea, assembly GCF_020921035.1. NCBI lineage: Eukaryota > Viridiplantae > Streptophyta > Magnoliopsida > Myrtales > Myrtaceae > Rhodamnia > Rhodamnia argentea. The sequence goes on from NC_063155.1 coordinate 9,737,246, forward strand.
AAAAAAAAAAGAATTGCAACTTGAGGATTGAACTACTTCGTGAAAGGAAAAGCCCAGACAGGTTGGTTTCTAGTGAAAAATTAGTTAGGGTCCATACAATTACTATACCCTTCGGTGTGAAACTCGATTATCCATTAAGGATTTAGGCTATTTTGGTAATGACTTGAATCCTGAGCTGTTTCGGAAGAACAAATAGATAGTTAGAGCATGTGCCGCAATGCTATTATGCATCATGGGTCTTAACATGTGAATAATCAAAACATGTTGCATATTACATATGTTTGTGCATTATCATAAAACCTTAATAATATTGTGCACGTGTCACGTTTGAACCAGTGAGGTTCGTGTTAATGAGCTTAGTGCTCGGTTGTATACCCCATGGAGTGTATGGGAGGACCCCGTTGTGTGACTGGGTGGCCTTGCTGTGTGATCCGGGCCGGCCTTTGAGGCGGTACGATGCAACATATATTTTATTATAAAACAATTGAATAAATTTTTCCATATTGAATGTTCACATACAATGATCACGAATTTGCATATTGCATAAAAGGACATTACGGGATGACCGACATGCTTACGTTAATGACGGTAGTAGTATAGAATGTAACTGTTCCTCAAGTTTCTTTACTCATTTCATCCATTGGTTAGATTAGTCGATGGCTTAGAAAAAAATTTACTTGCTGAGTTTCTCACTCCTTTATTGTTGACATTTTTAGGTAATGGATAGCCCTCGGATGATATTCTATGGCTTGCCCACGGAGGTTTTCATTAGCGTGGAGCCTTATATAAGTCCGAGACTTCCCGGGTTTGACTTGGTTCGGGTTACGATTACCGTTCAAGTGAACGGTGGGTTGGACGTGGGGGATTACCTCCACGTCTATGTGACGGTTTATGGAGTCCCGGAGGACGGGCTAGGTTACGTGGGCCCACGTCCATTTGACTATGTGGCCCCGTAGAAGCAACGTGGAGGGTACCAATTAATAGCACAGTACACGTCGACCCGTGGATTTACGATCCAACCGTCTGTTAGATGGGGAGTTTTGGGGAAACAGGTGTTTCTATCGGTTTGTTTTTTGTGTCTTGGATAGAGGCGACGGGCAACTTTTTGAAGGCCTCCCTATGTGGTTCTCCCTAGCATGTAGTAAAAAAACTTGACCTGACGTTGTCGGCTCTTTAATAAATAAAATCTTGTGTTTTTGGGTTGCTTATATGTGCATTTGTCTTTAATTACTCAATTATATATTACCCGTTAGCTGATGTGGCGAGCCTGGGACGCTACAATGTGTGCTCCCGATTGTGTATGTGGAAAATATTATCATCCTTGGTAGTGATTACGTGGGCATACAAAAGTTGAAACAATTCTTACAAACAGAGTTCAGCACAAAATATATGGGTTGTCTACGGTATTTATTGGGCATTGAGGTAGCCTACTCAAGTAATGGTATCTCATTATCACAGCGGAAATATGTTTTAGATATTCTCGGTGAGGTTGGTTTTCTTGGAGCGAAGCCTGTCGATACCCCAATGGATCCTAATGTGAAGCTTGATGCAGAACATGACGACTTACTTCATGATCCAAGTAAGTATCGAAGGCTAGTGGGTAAGCTCAACTATTAAACCGTCACTTGATCAGATATTTCTTTTGCTGTTAGCGTGGTTAGTCGGTTTATGAGTGCTCCTCGGACTACACATTGGGAGGCAGTGCTACGTGTTGTTAAGTATTTGAAGGGAGTACCGGGTAAAGGACTTATGTTCAAGAATCATGGGTATCTTAGTGTCATTGGCTACTCTAATGTTGATTGGGCTGGGTGTCCTATTGATAGGAGATCGACTTCTCGCTCTTGTGTGTTCTTGGGAGGCAATCTTGTGAGTTGGAAAAGTAAAAAGCAACAAGTTGTGTCTCGATCGAGTGCAGAGGCTGAATATCGGGCCATGGCTCATGTGACTAGCGAGTTGCTTTGGTTGAGGATCTTATTATTCGAACTCAACATGTCATCTTCAGCTCCCTCACTTTTGTGTTGTGATAACCCGTCCGCTATGCATATTGCTTCAAATTCATTTTTTCATGAGCGCACAAAGCATATTGAAGTAGATTACAATTTTGTGCGAGAAAAGATTCAAAACAAGAAAATAACACTTCAATACACACGGACTGAAGACCAACTTGCTGATCTTTTCACTAAGTCCTTGCGGGGTAGTAGAATGATTATTTTGTGTAACAAGTTGGGACTTTTTGATATTTATGCCCCAACTTGAGAGGGAGTATTGAAACGTTAATAATTGAGTTTATTACTAGCAATGGTAGTTTGGTCTTCTTCTTTATTAGTGAGCCCTAATGCTCACTTTATATATTGATGTACTATACAATTATTACAATAACAATTTTCTTCTCTCTTTCGTTTTACGCTTTCAAGAACAAATTGCTACATGTGTTTGAAGGTAGTACGGAAGAAAGGGACATGCCCTTTGGTTGGACCTCTGTTCGGGCAATTGTGGAAGGCCAAGGATGTCAAGGGAGTGAGTGTGAGCACAAAAGTCCAGCTCCTTGATTTCAAATTAGTCGGAATTGGTGGCGATTTGATATCGCGGAACGTGATTAGGCAGTCCGAAGTCGGAGGTGGAGGTCTAATTCCGCTTGGTACTAGCGGCCATTTCTCTATATTAGCCGGAACAATTTGAGGTAGTGGCAAGCGCTCCCCTCCATGAACATCTTTTTCCGCCTATGCCACGCTTTCTGGAAGATGATTTCATGTATTGACATTAAAAGATTTGAGCATCTGTGTCTTCATTGCCATGTCTTTAAGCGGTGTGGAAGCTAGCCGCGTCTCGATGTTCATGGAAGTTTACGAGCAAAATGAGGCTTTCTCGGCCTAATTTATTGTCGCAAATTGCCAACGAGGGCGGCTGATTTTAAATATCAAAGCTGAAGTTTTACTTAGGTTTACGGGCAGAATGAGACTTCCGTCGCAGAGTCAAATTGTTTGACTTCGAGTTGATTGTTTAGTAGGCCATGTATATTTCTTATTGCCTCAAGTTTCTTAGGGTGGCTACCCAATTGCCAAGAGTCCTAACCATTTAAACTTATCAATTCAGTCCTAAACCTTTTCACTTTATACTAATTCAGTTTTATTGGCTGGAAATTGCTGACATGGCATGACCGATCTTGACATGGACAATTTTTAATAATATTTTAATATATCTTATGATTATTTTTTTTATCTTAATATTTTCCTTTTTCCTTTTGATTTTTTAGTTTAGGCGACGGCCGGGATCATGGGTAGACATGGCCACGGGCCGGTTTGGGCCTGGAACCGACCCATAGAATAACCCGAACCGGCCCATTGATCGGTATCGGCCCGGCCCCTCACGGGCCAATTAAGGTTTAAAAAAATTTGGAACGGTTCCGGGCGAGTTCCGAACTGCCCAAAAAAACAAAAAAGGGAAAGAGCCAACGACTCTTTCCCCCTTATGGCCGTTGTATATATGCCTCTCCCTTTTTTTTTCCTTCTTAAATTTTTTATAAATACCATTCCTCCCCTTTTATTTTTTCTCATAATTTCTATCAAATTCTCTCAATCCTAACTCAATTCTGTCAATTTTCTGAATTGGCTTTCCGCTCAATTTTTTGACAAAAATGGCAAGTGGAAGCGGAGTTGGCGATAGGGGAAAGAGCCCAATACCGATAGGGATGGGAGAATCCGATTATCCTCAATCTCATTATTAATATGATCTTCGCGAGCTCACATGTTGGGTAGACGATGATGATAATATCAATCATGTTCCCAATGTCGAGCACGTCCTAACGCAAGAAAGTCTTCATCCTCTTACCGGCGTCGAAGAAACGTCGACTGCAAAGGAGCCGGAAAGGCAAGCCCGGGAGTGTACATTTAACTTATGACAATACTTCGACAAGGTACATGTAAGTGGAGATAAGTACAAGATAAACAATAAATATTGTATGAAATCATACAATTTTAATAAAGGAGACGGCTATGGAACATACAGTCGGCATCTGACGTAAAAACATGCAATGCAAGCTAGGATCGACACCAGGCAACAACAAATTTTCGGGTACACCAATCTTAACACTTCTCATTTATTTCGTTACGGTGATGAACTTTATAAAAAAACATTAGCTCAATATGTTGCCATTGAACATTTACCTTTTACTACTACTGAAAAATTTGGTTCGAATTTTTTTATCAACATTGTATGTACTCTACAAGCAAAACATGTTCCGAGAACTACGGTTAAAAGGGAACTTTTTAGGATTTATAAAAAACAAAAAAAAAGCTTTGTAAAACTTTTTTACGGATTTCAATGGACGTATGCATATAGCTAGCGACATTTAAATTAATCCTTGGCAAATTCATTCTTATATGGATATCACATGTCATTGGATAGGTGATAATTGGAACATTCAAAAAAGAGTACTTGCATTTCGAGTGTTTGATGAAAGGCATACGACCAATAATATTTATAAAATAATTAGGCAAGTTTTAGAAGAATATAATTTGATTAATAAATTTTTGTTAGTTGGTTTTGATAATGCTGCGTCAAATCTTGCTTTCATTCCCGATTTAGAAAATATTTGTGAACCCTTTTTTGGCGGACAATTTTTTCACATTAGATGTGTTTGCCATGTTTTAAATTTATGTGTACTAGATGATTTATGAACTCTTGAGGCTTTTCTCACCCCAATAAAGAGAGCAATTAAATTTTTATGGAGTTGTTCTCAAGTTATGAAAGAATGGGGTAGATTTTGTAAATCACATGGACAAAAACTAAAAAGATTTCCAAAAGATGTTCCGACTCGTTGGAATTCTACCTACGAGTTGTTTCATCAATCTTTTGCTTATAAAGATATGTTATATACGTTTATTTCGAATAATGTTTCCGAAATTAGTTTACTCTCGCAAGATTGGGTTGTTTACAAAAAAAATTTAGATTTTTAATAGAGTATGTTAATATTGCTAGTATTTTTTGTGAATATGAAAAAGATACTCAATTAGCTCCGATTATTATGGCAATGAAAGCAAAATGGCCGCATTATTATGCCTGCATTCCTCTTATTTATTATCCTACTACGCATTTATTTTTAATAGAGTATGTTAATATTGCTAGTATTTTTTGTGAATATGAAAAAGATTCTCAATTAGCTCCGATTATTATGGCAATGAAAGCAAAATGGCCGCATTATTATGCCTGCATTCCTCTTATTTATTTGGTTGCTATTGTTTTCGACCCATGTACTAAATTAGATGGTTTGTATGATTATCTGCAGAATTATTATTATGATTGTTTACATTTGAATTAAACAATAGATATTAAAACTATACAAGTAGAGGTTAAAGATACTATAGTAACATTATATAATGAATTTTGTAATAGATATGGTTTAGGTAATAGTGGATCTTCTCAACCTAGAGCCTCACAAAAGAAGGAGAGTGGTAGACTTAGTAGATGGTACAATCTGCTCATTAGTAGGCAAAAAAGATAAAAAAGAGCAACATGCAATATTTCCAAATTAGAAAATTATTTAACCATTGCTTTTGAATTCCGTGATTCCGAACACAGTACTGATTTCAAAATTATTCGGTGGTGGAAAACTCATTCAACCCAATTCACGGTCCTCACTTTCATCGCAAGACGGATGTTGGCAATCCCTTCTTGCAATTGAACAAGCATTTAGTGTTGAAGGCTTAATTTTGAACGACCACCGTTCAAGATTAAATTCGGATGCTGTGGAGGCTCAAGCTTGTGTCCATGATTAGACAAAAGCTAAATTTCGATAACAAGAGTTGGATCGAGACGACGAATTCTTCAATGATGATAGTGAAGATACCACCGCCACGGGTACTACAATGGGTAGCAACGATTGACGATGAGGTAAGTTGGAGTTATCATAAGTAAAAGAACTACATGGGCTTTGATTCTTCTATCCCCAAGAAGATATGTAGGTGCTTAATGATAATTCATTAAGTTCAAGCCCATTCCATTTCCCTTTTTTTTCCTCTCAAATTTGATTACAATGTACAATTTGATTATAATTCATAATTGATTATTTTTTTTTATTTCATAATTTATTATTTTAAATTAAATTTTAAATTCGACCCTTGAACCGACTCGGAACCGGCGGTTCATGGCCTGTGGCCATGTCTAGTCGTCGGGCTCTCGCTAGCTACGGGTAAGGGCCGCGATGCCTTCGCCAGCCACTAGCAAGGGTTATGACGCCTGGCTAATCAAAACGAGGGTCATGGCCCTCGCTTGGCCTCACTCGGAGCTAGGCAAGGCTTCCTCGCTCACGTCCGAGGGCGAAACCATCTTCAACCATGGTTGCATTGGCCTCACCTACGGTCGGTGAGGGCGTCACGGCCCTCACCCACAGCCAGCAAGGCCCGGGCGACCTTCACCGGCGATGAAGTAAAAAACGAGAAGAAAAAAAGGAGAAAAAATAAAATTAAAAAATTCAAAAATAAATTAAAAATTATTCACATCGGCGTCGATCGCACTACGTCGTCAAACTTAAAATGTTTAGGATTTAATTAAAAAAATGCACAAGATTTAAGATTTTTTGGACAATTTTCTCCACTTGCGTAAAACTAGAAGTGAGCAAAAAGAACCGACCGGACTTAATATCGCCCGAACCATATCTCGATTTCGGGGGTGGAACCGCCCACTAGGACTACCTAGATGGGATTGACTATTTTCTATTTATTTAATTTTTAAAAACCTACTCTTAATTATTAGGGGTACTTTTACACATTTAAAATGTGTGAATATGTATTTCAAGTACGTGCGATTGGTTTCATTGGACCGCTTGGAAACCGAACCGGAACAGATCGGTAAAACTGATAACAAGCAGCAAGCCTAACGGGACAATTTTAAGATCAATTAGCTGCATTTATCTTTTCTTTTTGGGCTCGTGAATGTTGGCTTTTGGAAATATTCTGGCGAGCCTAGAGGTTGTACGGGCCTCTCTCTCAAAGCCGCTAGATCAATATCATTTGGTGTAAGATTGACCTACATGCCCAAGTGTTATCCATCTATTATGGGCCAACGCGTCATCATCTTCTCGAAAATCAGCTTTTACTTCGATTTCCGGAAAAAAGATATCGCAAGTACCATAACTCTCTAATGGTGCTCACTTCAATATCATAAGTCTTTTTTTTTTCTCTATTTCAATCACTTGAGCACCACATCATCGGAAAACCAATCCACCATGATGAGTAGACATGCCGCTATTGCTATCGCCACGCACTTTCTCTTGCTCACCTTCTCCACCATCATCACTAGACCTGTCAAAATGGTTTTACTTTGCATGAGGTAAAAGTAATAGTTTATGATATCTCTAAACTTAGTTTATGTGAAGAATCGGGAACCGGCCTAGAACTGATCGAATTAGTTCTACGCCAGTTTCAAGGGAACCCTGTTTAGTACGCGGTTCCAATTTTCCAAAATCAAGACTTATAGAGTTGGTTCTAGGTTTCAGCCTTAGAACCGATCACCTCTAGTAGAGCAAATTATATCATTATATCAGGAATTGTTGCTCCAATTGGGCCAAGATAAGCAAAGTGGACCCTCCGACGCGAAGAGAGTTTTGGGTTCGAAATGAAATTTGAATGTGGAAGCTGGACCTCAGTTTGCAAACCAAGATCCAGGCCCAAATTTGGGGCAATTATGTTTGATTTGGGCTTGACCCACCAACAACAATTTAACGCAATCTGATCCTGAGATAGTAAAAAGTTTGATGTTTACATCACATGGCTATTGGCTAAGACAACATGATATAATTGACCAATCACCATAGCCCACGCGTTATGAATCAAATCATAGTCGGTGTCATGCAATTTTACTTTTGGTTAACTTAGTATACTACGTGTCACTGCCTTTTGGTTTGATCGTCACATGACTTACTTCCTTCGGAGGTAGGGAGACTAACCAATGCGGTCTCTAACATGTGATTTTCTCAACAACAAAAAAAAAAGGGCGTATCTTAATGCCATGCTATATCCTTCTGGTTTGCCAGAAGGGTTCGTTGATGAAATAGCTTTCATCGAAATTAGTTCTTCGATTTTTATTAAGAGTATACGGGTTTTGTGGCGATTTTACACAGGAGTCCTAATAGATCATAAGGAACGGATATGCTTTGTCGGAACTTAATTGACGGCGAAGCATGGAACACTTTGTCAGAATTTAATCTATGACAAAGTATGATGATAGAAAGATACAACGTCGGAATTTAATCGACGACGAAGTACCCAAAACTATAACTAAAGTATGGGAATTGAAAGATGTGGGAATGTAAAGTTGCGAAAAAGATAAATTGCGGAAAGTAAAGATAAAAGTAAATAATGTTGAGTTTTGTCATTCATTGAAAAAAGACCTTTACAATGAGTACACTTGAGGTATTTATAAATGACTTCATTGGCGAGTTACCAAATTAAAAAGAACAAATACCTCCATTTTCGATGGTTGCCGGAAGTTACAGCACGAACGAATAAAATATAACCAATCGACAATTAACTTTGAATAACTACCTTTTGGTAGTTATCGAAAGTTATTTCACGAACGTATAAGACACAACTAATCAACGATTATCTTCGCTTCGGTCACTTACCGTCGATACCGATGACTTTACGAGAAACTTCAAGACTCTTGTCTATAACTTCATGCTTGTAATGTCAATGACTTCACCAACGAGTTACTGATTCCTTCCAAGTTGTTGGTAACTCTATTCATTATTGACCAACCTCTGCTCTTATCGGCTAACTCTAATACTTGCCGATAACAATCAAAAGTTGGTCATTTTTTGCTGTGAACATTCTTGAACTTACCATTTTTATTTCCTTAAGGTAGTTATAAAACTAGTCAAACACATCTCATTATTGGGTGAAACCCACTTTAAAAAGATACCATTACGTGTAGAGAAAGGAAGCTGCTAGTTTAACAATATGATAATATTGTAAGTTATTTATGACAATATAATTTCTCAATTAATGAGTGTTTTATGCAAAATACTCTGTGATAGTATATGGATCTACGGCTGAAATGTACCATTGTCGGGAAAGCATTTCTCATAGAGAAATCATCCCTTAGTTTTGGTGACATGTGGTGAGAATTCCAAACATTAAATTAAATGACTTCTCTTATGAAATTCTGAAAGTGGGCAGTCGTGAATTTGATCAGTTCCTGTTGGAGATGAATGAGCTTTGAACTTGAACTGATGTTAATATAGAGTACCGAAAAAAGAAGAGCTTTCGAGACGAGTTATGTCTTGTCTAAACTCAAACATGGATGTTGCTTAATGCCTCCACGTACTGAACTTGGTAGCTGCTAGCTTGGCACTTGACGTACAAGTCGGCGTAAAAGTACTTAGATCCACGTCATTTGAAGTAAAATTGAAGCGGTGGAACACAATATATCTCGGAGGGATCAACAAGCAAAGAAAGGGAAATTGCACGGTCGACATGGATGTCAAGTCATTAGATGAGGAGAGGAGGAGGGGCGCGAGAACCGTAGGAGGTCCGCTGATTGCGGAGCGGCGAGGGCGGAGACACGGCCGAAGTCCCCCTCAGGCTCCGCGACTCCACCGCTTCCCGCTTCTTGTTCTTCCCGAAACTGACGTAGGAATCAAGACCGGTCGCCCCCTCGAGTTTGAACCCACCACCGAGCGCTCTTCGTGGGGATCCGGTCTCACCTTCTCCGCTTCCCCCTGCATCCCACAGTTCAGATAGAGCGTAGAGTGAGTCGATCGAGCCAGGGGGAAAATCCAATCTTCTTCATCATCTGTATAAGGAAAACAAGACAGAGAGGAAGAAGAATCATGGTCAGATGGATCACCAGGGGCACCAGGAAGCTGTTGAGAAGAAAGCAAAGTGGAGCTAGCTGGGGAAGGCGATAGGGCCACCGTGACGAGCAGAAATGCCGCTGCCGCGGCTATCACCACCCGCTTTCTCTCGAACCTCTTCTTCATCGTCGTCATCTTCGCTCTCGGACCAATCACGCAGCAGCGACGAAGCCAACCATGAGCGAAGCTCGAAAGTGAAAGGACTGGACGACTTGGATAATCTTCTATAGCGAGGTTTCTCGATCCCCGCGTGAGACTTTGGGAGGCTTCCTCGTACTTGCCCTCGAGAAATTACAGTCAGTCTCTGAAGCCGACCAACCATTTCGTGGACTTTGACTTTCTCCATCCCATCGTTGACTTCATCTCCCTCGCTTGAACTGCCGACTCTTCTGAGTCTACTCCAAGAGGGATTCAGCTGAAACTCTTGAACAAACAAAGGGGCAAAGAAATTTTTTTGAGTGCTACAGCCTGGCTGTGTCCCTCGGAAGTCAAACTTCTCTCTCCAAGTTGGTGTTCAAAAAGGTTTCTTGTGAATGGATGATGACTCCCAGACAAGCGTGCAAAAAGATGGCTTTGACTTTTGACTCGTGGGCCATGGGCGACTTTTTGACGACAGACTTGGCCTACCGATAAATTATGGAGTCGCTAATCTTTTGGCCCGTTCGAAATATGTCAAGGTGGAACCGAAAAGGCACTAGACCTGTTAAACGGATGGATCGGGTAGCAGTCCACCCCAAATTGACACATTCAATCCATTTCCATGCAATGTTAGCAACAAAAAAAAAAATCATTTCTATGCAATACAAATCTAGTGACTTGCCCTTTCCAAACCCATATTGCTAAAGCACTTCCGAATGTACCTAATCTAGAAAAATTCATACCCAAACCGAAATGATAGTGTGGAATGAGGAAGTGCGAGATCCGGTTAGGATAAGAGAAAGTGAAGAAGAGAGTCATAGAAGCGGGTTAGGTTTAAGTAAGTTGTGAACTCATACAATACCCTTATTATTTTGAGTTTTACCATTCTAAAGTCATTTATGACCTATTTACTAAATAACTAACTCATATAATAACTTTCATTATCAAATATTAGTTAAGATATGAGTTTATGACATATTTTAACGGGTCTAATAGGCACTTGATTGAGTTCATGGATCCGATTCATCATAACCAAGGCTTACGGGGTAGGTTCCAAGTTCTGGCTAGAAACCGGTTACCTTTGGCAGGGGAGATTATATCATTTTATCGGGGAAATGTTACTCTAATTGGGCCGAGATGAGCAAAATGGGGCCCACTGACCCGAAAGGAGATTAGGTTTCTAAGTGGGAGATTGCATGTGGAAGCTGGACCCCAATATGTAAAGCAAGATCTAGGCCCATCATTGGGCCCATCATGTTTGATTTGGGCTTAACCCACCAACGGCAATTGAATTACTGCTCTAGCTCTGAAAAGGTCTCACCCTCTCAGGTAGGAAAAAGTATAATGTGCACACCACATGTTTGTGGCTGCATACTTTGACCGACCAATCACCGTTACCCACTTGACACCACATGTGACACGTGTCTTACTTTAATTGGCTTGTTACACCGAGCATCGCTGCCACATGACGTAATCATCGTGTGAATTACTTGCTCCGGAGGCAAGGAGATCAACGAATGCGGATCTCATTAACATGCCACTTCCTTTGCCTTTAATACCATTATTTTCTTGCAAACTTTTCACCGCCACGAATTACTCGAATTTGCCTTAATTTAAGGACACGATCGATTATAATGGACTAGATGTATAAAAATACACCATTACGTATAGAAAAATCACCCTTAGTTTTGGCGTCACGTGGTGGAAAAACCAAATATTTGGCTAGCCTATCCCGAAACAAGCGATTTCATTTCTCTATATAACATGATATTATAGTTTCTAAAATTTCATTGGTCTTCCTTAGATGTCACTTGTATAGATCCGGCTGCCGTACCATCGAAATTAGTTCTCTTTAATGAAATGAGGATGGAATTATGAAAATTTAATCAATTCTCTTGGAGATGAATGAGCTTTGAACTTCAAGCGATGTAAACGTAATGTACCAAAAAGGAAGAGCGAACGATCTTGCGCTGCTCGTCAAACAAAGTTGGCAATTAAACCAGTTTTGTTTTTTTAAATCGCAGAGGTCGAATTTTGACTTGATAATCGTAGCATCAATCTCTAGCCCTCGTGGAGGACCCTACGCAATCAAGTTTGCTGAAAATAAAGAATAAGCTTGATAAGTGCTAAAGCTAACTTCATAACTATCGGATTATGCACCGAAGTTCCCTTTGCTCGATAAATCTTATCTCGTTCGTGAGATTAGTAAAATTTTCGATGAATTTGGGACTTTCGTATCATCTATCAAAGGGGTGAGCGGCTTTAGGGTCGATCCAGATTCCACCTAATAGCTAGAATCTAATCATCAGAATCGGCTCCCTAATTTTCAGAACCTAGAATGTACCCGCATACCTTGAAACCTCCCCTAACACAAGTATCGGGATCTATCCAAGTTCCACATGAATTATTAACTAAATGATTGCAGCGAATCATTACCTCCGATGACTACTATTTGCTATTATAATTCACTAATCATAACTCATATGCAAAATATATGAAGTATACATAATATTAACAAAGTAAAAGTATCAGTCAAGGACACCGCAGGAAATGGAAGCACGTGTTAATGGTTTTGGATTATACACTCATCACTAAATGCCATGGAATACCGCGGGACCGGAAGAAGATATAGAACAAGAAAAATACAATGACTTATTTTAGGTTCAAAGTTACACATAAAGTTTGGAGCCTACTCGATAGAATCGGTATCTCAATTTTTAAAACTCGAAACTTATCATGCATATATTGAAGCTTGAAATCGGACCAATTTTTTGGTTTTCGATTTTACCTTGAATTTTTGCGCTTCCCTTATCTTTTGGTCCGTTGAATATGCTTTGCAATGGCTGAGAATTCATTAGAAACGGCAGAAATGATGGTGTCCACGAAACGCTCGCATCAAAATCACTGTCGGCAATGTACTGCGGACATCGATTCGTGCAACCACTATCGTGCTGGTCCTGTCGTCCGCTTTACTATTTACCACGTTACATTCACACATTTTTCTCGTCGCTTTTGCTTTTGAGCACACGTCAAATTGTACGGCACATGTAATCATTCACATAAATGTGAACAGAAATGGATCTAAAAGAGGGCAGATGCGCACCTTTTATATACCTAAGTCTTGAGCTATTAAAAGGGTTTTTACTCCTGTTGATGTCAAATCAAAATTCAAAATAGACATCAATTTCAAGGCCATAATGAGCCTTTAATCAAAGAGAGGGATCTCCTTTAGGGTTTGTGATTGGACATGTGAGGGGGGGTTTTGTCTTCTCAAGGGCACTCTAATTGCCTACTTTTGACTTGGAAAGGGCTTGGAGTGGTTTTGGTGCATGGATGAATTCATGGGGACCATGGGGGAATCTTGAAACTCAATTGCACCCCCATCTTAATGAAGGTGTTGAAACTGGTTAATAGCCTAGTTTACAAGTTAACCGTGTAATCATTTGATTAGATGGAACTCCATTGACTCCATTTTGCCAAGTGAGTTTATGATAAAAGTAACCCAATCTTAGCAATTTTTAGAGAGCAGGACAAACTATCGTACCCATGATTTTTTTTGTTTGGTCAATATCGTACCCATGATTTGAAGTAGTATTTTTTTCATATGTTTTTATCGATATGATAATTGATATGTGAGTCCACTAAATAATGATGATATTCTTCATAAATCAGTTACTCGATACTATCATCGCACTTCTCCTTTGTTCTATTTTGTCAGTGCTCTAATCACTAATGGCCTTTCATCATTTGTTGCCAATAGCGAGTAATTTGGATCGAAATACGATCCAAATAAGCCTAATACTCTAAAAAACATCTTCAACTTTAACTATTGTCCAAATTTTACCTTTTGTCTCATAAAAAATCCCCAACTTTAAGTCCGGTCTCAATTCTACCATAAAATTTTTGTCCCACAAAAAATCCTCAACTTTAGGTCATGTACCAATAGTATTCTAAACTTCCTTATCCTATGAAAAATTCCCAACTTTAGGTTTTACTATACAGTCTCAATTTTGCCCTAAAATTTTTACAATCTCATAAAAAATCAACAACTTTTATTTGAATCAAAAATCTATCCTCATTAACCATTCATCCAAAATTTCTTGTTGACAACTAAGAAATGAAAAACTCCCAAGCACAAGCTATTCTAGCATCTAGCATTTCGAGCGCGAGCTTTCTAATAGTGAGAAATGGAATATTCCCAAACACGAGAGATTGAAAAATCAAGCAAAAATTCACTAAGGCCTATTATGATAGAGGTTTAATGGAGACAGATTTAGGACTCAAGTAAAAATTAGTGATTTTCATGAGACTAAAAAAATTAGAGTAAAATTGAAACTGGACCTAAAGTTGGGATTCTTTTTATGAGATAAAAAAAAGTTTATAGTAGAGTTGGCAATGGACCTACAGTTGAGGATTTTTTATGAGACCAAAAAAATTTTTGACTAGAATTGTGGCTTGAACCTAAAGTTGATGGTTTTTTATGCGATAGAAAAAATTTAAGGTAGAATTGTGATTGTACCTAAAGTTGAAGTTTTTACGAGATAAAAAGTAAAATTGGAACAAAAGTTAAAGTTACAGGTTTTTTTAAGGTATTAGACCAATTCAAATAAGCTTTCCATAATCAATACTTGGGCAATTCTTCTTGTTGCTTTTTTGTTTTTATACTGAGATACATGGAGGTGGCACAGAAGAGAAATCGCGCATTCTCGAGGGCCAGTTTAGTATTTACGCCCTCGACAAGAATTATTCCTTTCCCTCTTTCTTTTTCTCCCTCCAAGACCCCCAACTAGGGCAAAGGACCTAATCATTTGGGAGGGAAGCACGAGGGAAGAAAGAATTTCCCCAATGCCTAACGTCCGCTATCATTTTGTGATCATCATCTCTTGAAAGGGACGCTTTATTTGTTGGTTGACGGAGACTTGCATCAACAAAAGGACAGCGATCGACTTCATGATGCACACACACATACACACGCACGACACAAGTTATTCTTCCCACCTGACTTTGAGGTACTATAATGTCTCCAACGAAGCAGTCCCAAGATGGGAATCGTACACTTGCATTGACATAGAGGCATCGGAGTCCACGTCATACGAGCTGGAGAAAATTAGCTGTGCTCTGTCCATGCTTATGGATTCTTAGGGTAGATAGATGCACGGGAGCAGACAATGGCGATGAATCGAAAAAGGCATTCTTCAACTCCTTGCTCGAAACGTGGAAAGTGATATTCGTAGTTGCTATTTATTCTAGTGACACGATTCGACGAGGG
Source organism: Rhodamnia argentea (assembly GCF_020921035.1). Classification (NCBI taxonomy): domain Eukaryota; kingdom Viridiplantae; phylum Streptophyta; class Magnoliopsida; order Myrtales; family Myrtaceae; genus Rhodamnia; species Rhodamnia argentea. The sequence goes on from NC_063155.1 coordinate 9,752,503, forward strand.
CGTAAAGTGAGCGCCAGAATGAGGGGACTCGAATAAGAGAGCTGTTCTCAGCCGAACTTCTAGGATAGCGAAAGAAGCAGGAATATACCGAATTATACACCGACATGTGTAAGCTGCGATTAACTCAAATATGCACATTTTGACGTAATATCAATACTTAGTTTTGAAACTCCAAAGTTAAATATATTTAGGTGAAAGCATTGACGGAATAGGCGATCCTGAGAAAGTCAAGAGAAAGCATTGGTTAATAGAGATAGCTACAAGTTCAACAACGACATATGCATAGTTACATACATACGATAATGACACAGTAACTTGTTTAAATGGTTATTTACAGTCCGCTATATCGCTTATGTACCGAGTTTGTAAATTAGTCTTAGGTCACGTAGCATTTTGTATTTATGTCAATTCGATCCTTTCGGTTTTGCTTATGCATCCCCGAACTTTTACGAGAAATCTCAATGTAGTCCTACCGGCCAATTGCCATTGAAAATCGCCGACGTCTCGTCTAGTCAATGCTGAGAAAATTTGTCCAAAGGCAACTACCAGCGAGAGTTACCCTCAGCGGCCTCAAGCGAGGTCACCCTCGCCGGCCTTCGGCATCGACCCGAGATCGCTCTCACTAGAGCTGAGAAACAACCTCGTCTTCAATGCTTATGAGTCTTCCCAGCTAGTACAATGGGACCGGAGTGTCGGTTCATGGAGTGGCGCGATGCGACGCGATGCACAAGGACAGCCTCGTCGTCGGCATTCGCACGATAGGTTTATGATTGATTTTGTAATTTTCTCCGTTGAACAATATGCATGTTTACATATAATGGTCCCCAGCAATGAGAGGTCATCTCATCAGGTTGTGAGATGAACTCTCTCTTTTGCGTTGGTCCATATGTGAAGGTGCATTTAACTTGCCAAGTTATAACTTGTCTCTCTCCATTTGGCCAGAGAAATTCATTTGCTTTGGTGGGTCGATGATGATGAATGATGCTCTTTCCGAGAGATACAGCCGTGACGTTACCCACCCGCAATTCTCGCGTGGGACTTGATATTGGCTGGTGATTTTCACATGCAATGTACGTACTATAAAATTGACTCGCGACATCAATTCGCGAACTTGCTCAGCTTCATGACAATTTCGGACTCCAATTATACGCTGAATGAGACCGTCTTCGAGCTAGAAAATTACTCAATCGGTTATAAACTAGTTGTATGGATGTCATTTTAGCTCTAAATTTTTCAAATTTGTCAATTTAGTCCCAACTATCTATGCGGAATTCCAACATTGTCCTTCCGATCAAATCGTGAATCGCCGATGCATCGGTCCAATCGTCACCGGCTGCCCTATGTAACACACCATAACGTCGGCGATTTCTAACAAAAATTGATATAAAGAACTGTGTTGGAATTTTGAATAAAAGGTTAGGACTGTATTGGCAAAATTGAAAAGTTTAGGATTGATGGGACGATTTTCCGTCTTCAATCTCACCAAAGTGTTCGTGATCTTTTGTATATGTGTATTCAAAGAGATTTGGAGATTCAAATTTTGTAAAATACCAAAAACTTGTATGAGTTTCCATCCAATGATCAAGGATATATTTATTTTACAAGATTGCCATACCATTTTGCAAAATGCCCTCTTGCTAAGCCAATACAACACAAATATAATACACAAAACCTATCACCCTTGCTCAGCCACCTCTGCCGTCGCGGCCGACAAACCCTAGCCCCCGTTGACGCCCATCTCAGCTCCGAACATATCTCGTGCAACGAATGCGCCGCCGTGCCCGAAGCGTTGATCCGAGTCACCCCTGACGTCATGACCTCAGATCGAGGCGGCGCAGACACCATGACCGACCTCATGATCTTGCCACCAGTAGCCCTGCTCTTAAACGTCAAGCAGACAGAGAAAGGCGCGCGAGGTATACTTTTATACCTTTTCAAAACTTTTCGAGATTTTGAAACACATCAGCGTACAATTTTGGAGTAACAAGCTTACGCATTCTCCAAATGACTAGGTTCGCAGCCATCGATACAACGTCGCGCGACATAATTAACAACCAAGATATCGAAACCAAAATTTACGGTACTCAAAAGGTTACGCCGAAACCAAACAAGACGCTTAGGAAGCTTTTGGTGTTACCCATGGTCACGCCATCGCGTAATTTGACGACAAAATCCCTAATCCCCGGCAAATCATTGCGGATTTCGGCTAATAATGTCTTAATGGGCAAGCCCCGGTTAGTTATAACACCGTGGTGGCCTTGGTGACTTTACTCACATTCAATTGCAAACGGAAGTCCTAATTGAGATGTTGAAAATCGCCTACTGATCTAGCTGGATGGACCTTGATATTCTCTCTAGGGTTCCTTGAGAAGAATGCAATAATCAATTAGGTGAGCTTTGCGATCGAATTAAACGACCATTTAATAAACGTTTAAGGAACCATTAATCTCTCCTTTGAAAATCCCTCTGTCGTCGGATGCCCACGTCCAATGATTGAAGGCGCGGAAGCTGTCCCTTCTTTTTCATGCTCTCTCTCTCTCTCTCTCTCTCTATCTCTCGGCTTACTTTTATTTGTCGGACCACGAGGGCAATTTTTGGGGAAAAATATAGAGATTAAAGAAATTTATTTAGGGTCGATTTCGAGGTGACAAAAGAATGTTCGTCTTTCAGTTAGTTAAGCGCAATCGTTGTACTTATTTAATGGGACAATTATAAAAAAAAATCGTAAATCTATTATAATTGTGTCAATTCAATCTTAAATTTTTTATATTTGTGCCAGTTCATTCCTAAATCTTTTGCATTTGTACTAATTCAGTTCATTCGGCCAATTTTTATCGACCGACGGTGATGTGGATAAATTTCTATAATATTCTAATATCTTTTGACTTTTTTTTATAATTGTTTTTATGTTTTCTTTTTCTTTACTTTTTTTTCTTGGATTTTAGGGCCGGCGAGGCAAGGCCCACGAGGTGCTCGCCAGATCCGGCTAATGGGTGCATCGCGGCGCTCGCTCAAACTCGGTGAGGGCGACCCAACCCTAAAGTCTAAGCAAAAAAAGAGTACGAAAAACAAAAGGCAAAAAGAAAAGCTCTATAAAAAAATCAATAAAATATTATCAAATTATGTCTACGTCGGCGCTGGCATCTATGTCAACTCCAACCGACATCTATGTCGGTGTCAACCAACCAAAGTGGGCTAAATGGACTAAATTGGCATAAATACAAAAAGTTTGCAATTGAATTGACATAATTGTAATAGGTTTAGGATTTTTTTGGTAATTTTTCACTCATTTAATTACCATGTGTTAGTCTCCATATATTTTTTTATATAGTAATGCCATTTGCTCTAAATCATCATGACTTGGTTGCTTCAAAGATCGTTATTCAAACGTGTAGGAAAAATGACATAAATGGTCTTTGAACTTTGATTTAATGTGCAATATCGTTGTCGAACTTTTAATGTGTTCAATGTAGTGCTTGAACTTTAGTACGATATTCAATGCGGTCCTTGGACTTTTAAACATTTTCATACAATATGGGCACATTGAGCCAAAATTCATACGCCACATTACACGAATTAAAAATTTAAGGATGACATTGCATTTTCACGTGAATTATTCATGTAAAGTTGCATTCGACTGCAACTTGTATTTCATATTTATCGTGTGCAAATGCTGTCACTTTAATAGAACATATATATTGAACGGGCCAAAACTTAACCGGTTTCCTGAAATTTGCAAGGCATTTTTGCAAAGCAACATGAAAATAGGAAAATTTGTGGCACTTGAAGGATAATTGATTTTCAATTGATCGGGGCATCACAAACGCGAAAACTTTAGAGAAAAATCTTTTCTAGAACGTATGTGCTTTCTGCTAGTGGGAATTATCAAGTTATTTGTAAAGCACATTCTTCAATCTTCATGTGATAATACGATTTCTTTTTAAGTCGCATTTAGGGTTTCGCGATGTAAATGAGGGATTTTTTTTTTTCTTTTTTGGTCAGAAAACGAGGGAGTTAATCCAACAGCAATTGGGCAATGATATTGAACTAGAAAAAAAAGTAATTTAAATTTTTTTATTATTACTTTTTGTCAAAAAAGAATTTATTTCATATACTAACTCGGAAGGAGGGGCCCAGCAAAGGGAGCGTCCATACACAGAAAAAAGTTATTTTAATTGCATGTACATATTCGTTGCGAAAAAAAAAAGAAGAAGAAGAGAGCCGGAAAATGAGGGAGAAAATTCGCTATTGTTGTGAAATATTAGGGCGCACATGGCAATGCTTCAGAAATCAACTTAGCTCCGAAGTAGAAGTTGATTTTCTACTCCTACTCTAAGAGTTAATTTCTAATCGGAGAAATTCGTTTGGTAACGGTTGAAAATTTGTACTTCTGGAATATTATCCGCACAAAATCTTCTATGAAAAATTATTGTCGGTGGCCGAAAATAATTCTACTTCATTTTTAATATTTTAAAATTCTTTAAAAAATAATTGTTATTATTAAAAAGTAAAGTGCTTTTCCTTGTGTGGAACCTATTTCAATGGTAACTTGACAAGTCTATCTACCTACACGTCTTGCTTTTAGTGCTATATCAAGAGTTACTCCACGTATTGCTTGAGGTGAAACGGATAGTGGATTTGTTTATGTCTTTTGTTGAATCTTTTTCTTGGCTTGATAGATAATTTGATAAGCCAATGATTTTTTTTCATGTTTCAAAATATGATTAACCAACATGTTAACTAATCAATTACGATAAATTGGATCGAATTTTGCAATTTTTTCTTCTGTAGTACCTCAACGTGACATGAGCGTGAAAGGGATTCAAGAATCAGTTTTCTTTTTATAAGAGCTAAAATCATTTATTTTGGCTTTTTGACCCCATATTGTAGGGTGGATCTCGAAATGTATGAAAGAAATATCTCCATCCAAGCCGTACATACGACTTTTTTCGCATATGGCTTTCCATAGAATTCGATAGATATATCCATGAGATCGAGTATGGAATTTTGTTTACTCACTTGAAATTGAGTATCCGTTTCCTTCCCTTTTCTACTAGGATTGGAAATCCTGTATTTTACATATCCATACGATCAAGTCTTTGGGTTTCCAAAATAGTGTAAAAATAAAAAGAAGTGCTTCGAATCATTGCTATTTAAGTGTCATTTTCGGATTAACTTAACCAAGACTGGAATCACGCTCCGTAGGATTTGAACCTACGACATCGAATTTTGGAGTTTTAATAATAAAAATTACTATTTAATTCTTACTCTACACTATCGGAGATGGCGACTTGACCGTGGTGGCGGCGTCAGGTGGCCGCGGTTGCGGCGTTGGTGGTCGTAGCAACGATGTGGCGGTGGGAGGTAGGGGGTGCTAGTTAGCGATGGGCGGTAGTCGGCGATGGGCGGGGACGGTTGGCGATGGGTTGTGACTGCCGGCGGCAGTGGGCATTGGTCGGCAAAGATTTGCGATGGTCGATGGCAAGAAGCCACGGTAGAGGCTTGGATGGGAGAGAGGTGCTAAAAATGAAAAGAGATTGAAGTGATAGAGATATTGATATTGAAATATTTCTATTTCTAAAATAGAAGTAACTTTTTTTAACTTATAGAATTGTCTCAAAAACAACTTCAGAAATAGAAATTTGTTTCAGAAGTAAAAATGCGATGTCTGTTTCAGAAGTTGCATTATCAAACGAGTTTTTGCTCGAAAAATACTTCTAGAAAAAAATTCATTGCCATAAGTGTTACCATGCGCACTCTTTGTTGCGAAAAGAATCTGTTTTTTTATTTTTTATTTTTTTGGGTTAAAGAAGATGGTTTTTATTCGGAAGCCGACAAAATGATGTGATGTTTTTCTTCCACGTCCCGACAAGTTATTTTTCACGTGCGATCCAAGATACGGGACTCCGATCGCATGCTCCGCGTTCTTTTAGTAAGAAATCATCCTAACCGTCACCCTTGCCTTGCACGCCAGATCATGGCACCCCAATTCTGAAGTCAAACCCAGTGTCTGCCTGGGCGCGTCCCACCTGATTGCGGCCTCTCAAAAAAAGTGTTGCTGGACGAAGGACGACAAGAAAAAAAGTTTGTGGCCACAAAAGAACGGGCGGTGATCTGGTGCGTCGCACGGATCGCGTGATCGCTTGGACCTGTGATGATAGCGCACGTGTCCAATCATCCGTGCAACTGCATGTGACTAGGGCTGAGCATGATGGACCGTCCAAACCAGGAATTGCTCCGACCAGATCGGGCCAGCCGGGTTAGTCCAATTCCTGAAGGCTTTGATTCAATTCTTGATTTGATAAAATTGGAACCGATTATGATTGATCCGGTTCTTGGTTTCAAGAGAGAACCAGACCGTCGGACCAATAAACGTAAACTCAATTTAGCCTTTTTCGTTTACGTTTCCACACATCACATTTTCGTGGATAAGAAAAAGGATCACTATATCTCAACTTCACAAAAAGGATAAAGAGACACAAAATAGAGAGAATGAATTGCTATAAGTAATTATCTCAACAAGTTGATAGTAAGTTATTATTTTGTTTTATTATCTCTTTATTGTCCCATATCGACGAGGAGACATAATGCAAGAAAATGACTTGCTATAAGATGGCAGCATTGGACCGATCGAGATAGAACCGTGCTCTCACGGGAAAAAGTGTCATAAAATTTTTAAATTTATTGTATTAATGTTAATTTAGTCATTAACCTTTTAATTGTTCCAATTTAAAGAGAAAATCATCATTCTCAAGCGAGGTCAATCCGTACCATACTAGAGGGGAGAGAGAGAGAGAGAATAAGCAAAAAAATAAAAAATATAACAAATTCGAAAATTATTGAAATGTTATTTAAAAAAAAATGTTCACATCAACAATATCTAGCCAAAATTAGCCTTAATGACTAAATTGGCTGTAGGTCAAAAGGTTAATGACTAAATTGATATAATTAATAGATTTATAACTAAATTGACACAAATGCAATAAGTTTAGGATTATTCTGACACTTTTCCCTAATTGAATGTGTGGTATTGAGGAACAACTTCGTCATACTATTTTTGTGAGAGCTATTTATCTTTCCTTCCCCATTAATGGCGTGTTTAATAATTTAAGCTAAACATTTATTTTTTTTGAACAAAATTTATTATGTCATTCGAATTTCGAACAATTAAATTGGTTATGTGTAAATTAATTTGCTGATATAATCATATTGTGAGGTTGCAAATGTTTCTAATTGAAAAATGTCAACATGTATATCCGATCATGCCATGAATCTTTTTTCATAAGATATTTAAATATTAAATCACACTTTTATTTAAAGAAGACCTCTAAAATTTTGCTTGATATTCAATTTAGTCCTCGAAATTATTTTAGCTCAATCTAGTCTCCGAAATTTTAAATTAAGTTCGATATCGAACATCGAGGAAAAATTCAAAGACTATCCGCGACATTATCACTTCGAGAAATGAACCGGTCAATATAAAATTGGGAAATTACAAACAAGTGCTTGAAGTGATTTCATTTTTTAAATAAGGCTCTAAAGTGGACTTTATTTCAAATAAAGGTATGAAGTGCCCTCTTCATTTCCAAGAAGAGCCCGACTAAAGGCATTTTTGTCATTTACCTTTTATTTTTTTTTTCTTTTTCTTTTTCTTTTCTTTTTCCCCTCCCCAACCGTCACCGGCCTCGGGCGAGGGTCATCCTCTCCAACCCAGGCTAGAAAAGCCTTGGCCCGACATCGGCCTCACCGGCTCGAGAAACAACGAGGGCTACCCTTGCTCGACATGGGCCTTGCTTGCCCGGGAAAGGGCGAGGGCTACCCTCGCCCGACACCGGCGAAGGTTGCCCTTGCCTTGGCCTAGGTTGGCGAGGCCGAGGTCGGGTGAGGTTTGCCCTAGCAAGATCCGGCGAGGGTCACTCTTGTCCAACGCTATGATGAACAAAAAAATTCTCACCTACTTATGGGTGAATTAGTATTTAATGAGTTCGGATTAGTGGATAAACTATAAGGATTTTTATTCGAACCTGAGGGTATTATTAAGAGATTTTTAATGAGTTTTTATGGACCCAATATTATTTTAGGAACACGATATGTTGGAATTAGGTCTCATCGGGGTTAGGTACGTATGAAATTGGTACAATCGGGGACTGAATTGGGACACGTAGCCACACGAGGACACGTGTGGGGCCGCGTGTCACCACATGGTAAGGCAGTTTCCCATATGGCAGCTGCAAGTCACAACTTTCACCTACTTAAAATAGGAGCATGTTAGTGCTTGACGGTTTATGATCATTTGGAACGAAAATTGGAATTCGGCCAATGTAAACACAACAAATCAGAAACACAACAAATCAGAAGCAGCTGAGAAGGTGTTGTTAACTCTAAGCAAGACACGTCACAAGGCGACTCTACTGCAAGTAGCCGACAAGCACAATAAATCATAAGCTAACTCTACCGTAAGTCGTAGATTGCAAGCCGACTGGACCATTATAAATAGAAATCGCCGTCAATTCATTCAGTAGTTATTGTCGGAAATTCTATCTTTACTTTGCTAGACCGCCGACGCTCTCTCTCGGCTATACCATTGCCGTCCACAACCGCCATTCGTTGCAGCTGTCCATTCGCCCGAGGCCGTCATCGTTCGCGCCGTACCCGCACTATCCATATGCCGCCTTGGTGGCCGCGCCACCATCGTGGATCGCCTTTAGCCTTCGACGTTTCATTTCGTGTTGTCCGTCAATTTGTCCGTTTGATTTCTCGTTTAGTCGATGCAAGTAGATCTCTATCCTTATTACTAAGCTTTTTATGATTAGGATGCGAGTATTGGATTCTGGTGGAAGAAATTTTGTGATAGAGGATTTGGATATTATTCTGAGATCTATTGTCTATAAGGATTGTATTTACCTTGGTAGGATTTTGATATCTACCATTGATGAGAAGTATGTTTGGATGTCTTAGACGATCCTCAATTTTGTGATGTTATAGTTGGTGTAGTCGTTTGGCCTAGGGATCCCGCTTGCGGAGGAGTTTCGGCTTACTCTTGTTGATTAACCATTTTTCGGATGAATAAGATAGCTGGAGACTGTGGATGATGATGCTGGAAATCCGGAATAAATACCCTCTATTATACTCCTCCCATGCATATGTTGTAAATGAAGTGAGTAGTTGGATAAATATATAATGAACAGTGGATGGTGAGTTATGTATAAACGTATGTTGTTTGAAATGTGTGCATCTAGTGAGTGAACCATAAAAGGACATACCCTTCGATTAGGTATGCCTGCCGTATTATTGCTTTGTTTTGCCATGCACTTGTGCCCGTATAGCCTGTTTGATTATTTTTTCACTTGGAGCTTTCGCATGTGCCAATTACTCAGATTAAGGAAAGGAAAGATTAACTAAAGAAAGAGAGCGAGGTTTTGGAAAGCCTTCCCAATTAGGTGTTGACGGTATGCACCTATCTTGCCTGGGCCGATAATGGCAGGGGGAGGTAAAAATAAAAGGGAAAAGAAAAAAGAAAAGGAAAGGAAATCTGAAAAAGAAAAAAATAATAATAAATGGTGAAAATACCCATGGGCATGCCTTTCTTTGAAACAAATATGACATTTTAAACCTTTATTTGAAATAAAGTTCACTTCGTACCTTTATTTAAGAAAATGAGAGTACTTTAAGTTCTTATTTGTAATTTATCCGTAAAATTGTACCAAATAACTTTTCAGAAACATCGATCGGACATAGAATTTCAAGTCGGTTTGTTTAAGAAAATGGGCAAACGTAGATGATCGTTCACACGAAATTGGCTGCAACAAGAGAAAGAGGGCTGTTTGCAAAGCGATGGAGTAAACAACGTCAACCTCGGTTCAATCTTAAAATGGTCCAAGACCAAGTAAAGCATAAAATCACTCAGAGACCGCATGACGTCATCCGATCCGTGGCCTGGATCAGCGACCCCAATCTTTCCGACCCACGCGTGTCGTGACGAGAAAGAACCCACCGACGCAGCACCCATCCACCTGCCGTCAGAGTCGACCCGAGTCTCCCGGGCTCCGAAGTTGGTGAATCGGCAAGAAAAGTTGTCGCGGACGGCCACCGTCTCTTCGGAGTCTCTTCTTGGCGCCCTTCGTCGGAAAATGCGCAGGTAATGATTGTAGGAATTAGGAAGCTTCCGCGTTCGGACCGGCAATTATTGACTCGGCGGTCCCTTTATTTAATCTCCCTTTATTCTTTATTTTATTTTATTTTATTTTATTTTATTTCTGATTATCTGCGACATTTCTTCGAATTTCGATCTCCAGAGTCAAATCTATGCATGGACCCCACGCTTCTTGACAAACACATAGTGTCGGCCAATAATTTAATATTCACTGCAAATAAATTAATCAGAAGAAGCAACATAATTATCAAATAGGAGAAATGACACAAATAATCCCTAATATATAATGTGATCTTTGAATTTTTAGCTTAATATACAATGCGGTTCGTGCACTTTCAATTTGTTCAATGTGATCTCCAAACTTTAATAACATATTCAACTTAGTTCATGAACTATAGAAAAGTGTCCAACATCGTCTGAACTTGAATTAACGGAAATAGATTGTACTGAACATCTTTCTATAGTTTAGAAACTAAGTTAAGCATGTTCCAAAAATTTACAAATTATATTGGTCAAATAAAAAATTCAAGGATCGCATTATACATTGAGCTAAAGGTCGGGGACCATAGTGGTCAAATTAAAAGTTCATAGATCACATTGCACATTAAGATCAAAGTCAAATGATCATTTGTGTCATTATCCGTTATTAAATACATCCCACTCTCGTGCATAATTCACTAATTTAGCATAACAATAGGAAGAAAAAAGATATCTTTTTTTACTCTCTCTTTATCCTCCTTAATTTTTCCTGGGGTTCGGCTTTGAAAGGCCATAAAAGAGGATGCTCGATACGCCGTCGTTTTTCTATGTATGTATATGTAGAAGAGTCATTCATATGACGCGAACGTGCAACGCTACGTTCTTGCTGACCATAAGTACGCCGCTTGTGGGAGCTTTAACTTGCTCTAAATTTCCCGTCGCTCCCCATTGATTTCTCGCAGGAGGCACAGAGAGATGTCTTAAAAACCAATCTAGTTGCTGCGCCAAAAGCACCACCAGATTTGCGTAAAACCCACTTGATTGCTTCACCTTCCTCTCTCCCTTTCTCTCTCTATCTCTGTGCTTAACTTGGATCCTAAGTATGATTCAGATCCCTCCTCCTGGCTCTTGAAATTGACTTAAGCCGGTTCTTGATCATTGTTCTTGCATTCGCAGCTCGCCGGGCGCCCGAGAACAGCGCATAAATCCCCATCCGAACCTCTCTCATTCACTAGCTCATATCGTTGTCCTTACAGTTATCCTTTTTCTCTGCGAAGAATGGGGAGACATTCTTGCTGCGTGAAGCAGAAGCTGAGAAAAGGGCTGTGGTCGCCCGAGGAAGATGAGAAGCTCTTCAACTACATCACCCGGTACGGCGTCGGCTGCTGGAGCTCTGTGCCGAAGCTTGCCGGTAATGACAATGTTAGCATTTGTTTCCCTTTTTTTTTGGCTGCCGACGGGCAAGACGACATGACGGCAGACGAGGAGAGAGAAGCTCATCCGGAGTTGTTTTCCGGGAGAAATTTATGTTCTTGGAGAGAATTTGATTCGATGACCATTTGAATGATTGATTTTGTGTCATCAAATGCAGGACTCCAAAGATGTGGGAAGAGTTGCAGGCTGAGGTGGATAAACTACCTGAGGCCTGACCTCAAGAGAGGGATGTTCTCTCAAGAGGAGGAGGATCTCATTGTAAGTCTCCACAAAGTTCTTGGAAACAGGTACAGATACTGCTGCATAGGATCTCAAGAAACGCTTTGAATGAATTCTCTTGTGGAATATTCATGGTGTGGCATACAGGTGGGCTCAGATTGCGGCGCAATTGCCGGGGAGAACCGACAACGAGATAAAGAACTTCTGGAACTCCTGTTTGAAGAAGAAGCTGATGAAGCAAGGCATCGACCCGGCGACCCACCAGCTGATCAGCGAGGTCCAACTGATCAAAGAAGAGAAGTGCGCCGAGAACAAGTCCTTGGAAGTGCCACAGCTCAAGGGACTCATCCCGGCCATATCGAGTTTGCGAGCGCACGAGCCGGCGTTTCTAATGAACGACCCTTACTATGAAGGCGGAACGCTAATAGAAGCATCCAGAGAGTCTGCCGATAATAATAACTATATGATCAGGCCGGTTTTCGATTCATTACCCAACTTTGAATTCCAGTCCGGGCTCGACCTGGTCAGCTTTAATTCCAATCTTCTGAGCAATTACCACGATCCTCCTAGAACCATGGATCAAAACCATCTGGAGATGAGTCCTCACTTTGAGTTTTCCTCGATGCCGAGCCTGACTAATTTTGACCACCCTGGCGGGACGATGAGCGGGTCGGAGTTCTCCAACAATTTCGCCTCGAGAATGAGCTCATTGTTCTTCCACGAGGCGAAAGACCAATGCTCAACTAATAATAGCTCGAGCGTCGGCGGCAATTACACAGGGTTCCAGATGAGCAGCTCAGTTGAAAACGCCGCCTTCTCCTGGTGTTCTGGCGAGAACAAGTTGGACTGCTTGTTCCAGTACCAGGTCAATGGGACAAGCAAGTGCGAAGAGCTGAAGCCACAAGGTCCATGGCAAGAGGACCAGCTCCACATCGGTCCTGTTAATTCATCGTCGGTAGACTTCGGTAGCTTTCAGCTGACATCGCCATCGGAGGATCTAACTCCGCCGAATTTTGACATCTTTCAGCAGATGTAAACTTGTACATCCGGTCCATCTCATTTTTCCGTTTTCCGGTTTTGCTTAAATCACAAAAGATACACACAGATGTCGATATATACACACGAAATCATTCCCTATTGAGAGTTGGAAAGGAGTTAAATTTTTCTTTTTTCGTCTATCCGATGTTTCGGTACCCGGCAATACATCGCAATGCGAATGTCTCGGAAATGCAGATCTTGAATGATCTCGATTTCATTGTGTTTTCCATTGAAAGAAATAAGGAAAAAACACTTGGGATTCTTCTTTTTCGTTTCTCTTTCCTGCAAGCTTCCATGATTGTTATCCAGCTCGGTGATCCGGATCACAACAGTGGACAGTAATGGTGCTAACTTCCATGGCTGCACTCTCAGACTGGGACAGGAGTCATGGGACTGTTGGGGACATTAGATGTGTGAATAATCTGGCGTTCGCGTACAGGTGCGCAGCCGCGATTACGTTCAAACAAAGCGTAACGTATGATCCAGCTGCGACCGCACTGCTTTGGACTTCATGCATCAGACATCAGAAAAGATTAATTTTGGCCATGGGGTTGAGTCCCACCTAAAGGCTCAAGTTGGCTGGCATGTCTATTATTGAGAGAGAGAAAGAGAGAGGAGTCAAAACAAAAGCCTTCTGTTCTGTACATGTGACATTGAATCCATGGAAACTACCGGTGCAACAATCTTCCAATCCATTGGAAAACTTTAGAAAAGGCCTGCACTAGGAAGACTAAAGAAGTCCAGAGAAGAAGAAGATTGATGCTCTATTATTTTTTTTTTTTGGGGGGGAGGGGTTTGAGATTGTTAATCCTTGTTTAAACCCGCCGCGCCGGCTATATCGAACTCAATGCTCGGTGGCATGCTAGCACAAGACATTAACGGAAAGCATGAGATTGAATACCCCAGAAAATAGAACCGGCCGAGTTCGGTTGTCGAAGTGCATACATAGTACAATATGCAACCACCTCCCGGCTCAACATGATACATCAGTGGCTACATCTCTTCTGTCGTGAATTTCAATGTGTAGGAAAGATTTGCAAATGTCCATGTTTATAATCCGACGTTAACAGTAAGGAAAAATGACACAAATGGTCCATGAACTTTGGCTTAATGTGCAATGTGGTCCATGTACTAATTTGTTCATTGTGGTCTATAAACTTTAGCTCGATGTATAATGTCGTTCGTAAACTTTTAATTTGTTCAATATGGTCTCCGGGCTTTCGAGTCCCTGGACCGTATCAAAATGGTCGGTGCTATCTTTGAACTTGAAATAATTTTTGTATAGTTATGGGATTGCATTGAACATGTGCAAAAAGTTTAGAGACCACATTAAACAAATTAAAAGTTCACGATCGACATTGCACATCGGGCTAAAGTTCACGAACCAAGTTGCACATTAAATCAAAATTCAAGAATCATTTGTGTCATTATCTAATCAATAATCTCCGATAATGGCTTCGAAACTAGTCTTCTTTGCTATGGGAGCATCATTACCTTCTTCAATTAGGGAAAGGAGGACCGCCACGCTGGTGATATTATATAGTTATGTTTACATACTCTTACACATGCCCAAAGGGTAATGATGAGGGAATGAGCAAGAATGGCGCCCATGTTAAGCATGATTTACCTTCTTTAGAAAGTTTTTACGGCAAGCATCTAATCTGGAGGGGCCACCCAAATAAAATTGGAAAGGCTGGGGTCAGCTAAAAGTGATTGATGGGGACCACTTTAGTTTAGCCCATCAATCACTATGCATTAATCTGGATTTGACTTCGTGAGCATTGCTCCTCAAATAACTGATGAGTTATAACCTAAATAACATCGACGCCCAATATGAAATACGACACGACATGTCGACACGTCATTTATCAAAAATAAAGAATTTCGACATATTGAGAACTGTCGAACACCAATACACATCCAACATCGAAGCCGGAGAATATCTGTGCTTCCTAGGTTGTAACTTAACTCGCAATACCAAGAGAAAATCACGAATAAAAAGTCATAAATTTACAGCACGAACGATAATTTAGTCCAAAATCTTTTAATTGTGTCAATTTAATCATATTTTTTTTATAATTTGCCAATTTATTTATCAACATTTTGGCGATATGTCAATTTTGGCCTTAAAATCACTGGCTTGTGATGGTCTAGATAACTCCAACCATCCTACGTGACAGCTAACATGAAGTATTTTTGCAATTTTTTATTTTTTATTTTATTTTTTTCTTTCTTTTTTTTCCAACCGTATGCCAAATTCTACCAAAAAAAAATCTGTTCGGCGACCGTTTGATGCGGACAGGGGCGTCACGGCCCTCGCCCGGATACGCTTGCTAGCCTAGAGTTGGAAAAAAGAAAGAAAGAAAGAAAAGAAAAGAAAAAAATAAAAATTACAAAAATTATCCACGTCAACGCCGATCATATCATGCATGGTGGGTTGACGAAAACGTCACATCAACGATTTTCGATCAAAATTTGTCAAAAAGATTAAATTGACAAATCGTCAAAATATTTATGATTAAATTAACAAATTATCAATCGATATAAAATTGAATTGGTCTCCGTGCAATAAGTTTGATATTTTCCAGACAATTGATGCCGACGGTCAAAGCAGAATGCGGGTTGAAAGGGAGATGAGCTATTCAAACAAGAACGGCAGCGTAAACCAAGAGGAAAAAGGGGTGCAAGTGATCCCCACTTACACACTCGGTCAAACTAAGGTACGCGACGTGTTGTAGCCTTTGCCATGTTCCTGTCGCGCTCAAAAAACAAAAGAACGACGTCGTTCTCGCCATTCCTGACCTGGTACAGACGCACCGACATGGCGGCAAAGACGAAAGAGAACACGAAAACCACTCATGATGTTCATGTCCGAGTGACCAGGCACCATGAACGATGGATCCCGTGTCACCTGTCGACATAGTCCAAGAAGGATACAAAAAAAAAAGGCTTTTTGACATGTTTCTTGGAATTGGGCAACTTAATGTTTTCAACATGAAAAGGTCTTCCATCAAACTTCAGGACGTCAACAGGCATGCGGTCTTGCTGATAAAGAGATCGAGGGTGAGAACGCTAATATTGAAATTTAACTCCCGTGCTCTGCAAAGAGTCAGAGAATCAAGAGTTACAAACAGGATAGACAATTTATATGAACTTCAAGACAAGTACTCTCCTACCAAACTTGGAGTTTCCTCTTCTGGGTCAGGACCAAAGCTTTGGAAAAACCAGAACTTGAACCAGATGGTTGCTGTCGCTTCGTCTGAAAGCTCTCTCATGGCTTCGTTGCGAAGCCAGCAAGCGCGCGTGCGTCGCATTGCTCCGGGGGGGATGTTGTTTTCATGTCTCTGTTGATTGCTCTTTTAGCAAATTAGGCCCGGCAATTAACTTCTTAATGATTGATTTTTTTCTCCTGCAATTAGAGATTGGTTTTCACTCCACTTGGGAGACCCGGTTTACATTGCTTTGACTTGAATAAGATGTTAGGTGAGCTGGAAACTTCAACCTCATCTTCTTTTTCAACTCCCAACTCCATCACATCGTCAAATGGAATCATCGAAGCGGTTACCGAAGTAAAGAGTTAGTTAACAAGATTTGAGATTTTTGTTACTTAAGGATCTGACATTATAGGACCACACTCAGCAGACATGAATACTACTTATGACAGCTTTACAAAGAAGTCAAACCAAGGCCCAATCCGCCATTACAGGGGGGATAAAAAGAGAGACAAACAACCGAAAAAGCAGACAAGTATAAAGAACAACCAACCCATCAAAGCACACAAGAAGAGAGATTGTAGGAATGCAAACAAGACCGGATCAAGCGTGAGCTGGGGGCCTAATTTTATTGCCCAAGCCCACCAGCTGGCCGAGCCGGGCATGGTCGGTTTCTGGGTACAACTGGCAGTTCCACAATTAGAACCGGTCAGTGCAGACCAGTTTGGTGCGGAGCCCGGGTTGAACTGGACCCGATGCACCCCCCGGTCGAAAATGGGTTGGCCATGATCAAATGTGCACATCCCTACCCAGATGAATATTTTCACCTGTCAAAAGGGGAACGATATAGTCCCCAAAATCGCACTCTTAGCAACCAATCCCATTACCCATTTGCAATGCTAAACCAAACGGGGCCTTAGTCTGGGACTCGGTGAAAGGGTTCTTGAGAAAAACTAGCATTGAATAAGACACAACTGAAACAGGGGAGAATTTCAACAACCATGTCTATAACAAATACAGCAGTTTCATGAACTTGAATGACAGAGCAACCCACCA
This sequence comes from Rhodamnia argentea, assembly GCF_020921035.1. Lineage (NCBI taxonomy): Eukaryota > Viridiplantae > Streptophyta > Magnoliopsida > Myrtales > Myrtaceae > Rhodamnia > Rhodamnia argentea. Next base: position 9,769,594 of record NC_063155.1, read on the forward strand.
TAGAAATGCAAATCAATCTCCAGCCCTACATGATTTATTAAACTAGCTTGAAGACCGTCTAGGTGGCTCAGAATGCAGTGCAAAATATCTAGTCATAACTCATAAGAAAACCCCTAAGAAGTATTAACAAAGACCGCTGCATTTATCCACCAAAAACTTCATAAACTAGGAGTTTAGAAAACAAAACCAGCAAGAAGAGATCATAAGGAATAAGAAGAGAAACTATTCATCTTCCCACGTTCAAGTCACTATAGGCACAACCAGCAACCCAACTGAAAAGTATCCTTTCTATGGCACTCGAAATGGTTTCTGTAAAGGCAAAACTAGTCACTTCCCATGTTCAAAATGGTTTCTGTAAGGGTCGAGACTACCCAAAAATGGCATAAGGAGACGAGAGATCGGCTAAGTTATGATATCACCAGTGGAAAACGAGTCAAATTATGTGGAGCCAATCATGGTACACTGTCCAGGCCTCAACTGAATACGACCGTTCTATACAATGAAAAGCACTCCTCACAAGCATCACTCTCGTATCCCTGAAATCATACATGAGTAATCAGACAGACCTGCATTGCATGGATGATTCGTCATGAACTCCAAAGAAAAACTAATCATGGTGCACGTGATTGCCAGTGTGAGTGAGCTCCAGCATGATAAATAGTTAGATGGTGTACTGTTTTGGCAAACAAGTCTTTCAGCTCAGGATGCTGAGAAGCGACGGAACGAGCCATAGACTCAACGGCATTCAGCACTCGTGCTTGTTCAAGCACCTTACTGTTGCCGACATGGAGTGAAAGGTAACATAGCAGCACAAGCCCATGTAGTTGAGCCCGATCGTTAGTCTTCAACAGTTTAAGCAGAGGAGGAACGCCATTGAATTCAATAATCGCTTTGGCATGCTCCACACAATTGAAATTCTCTGGACAAGCAAACTTTCCCAGGGCAACAGCAGCTTCAATCGCCACGTCCATGTCTCCATCAGCAAGGTGGCAAACTAAAGTTTTGATAATTCGGGATTCTTTAGCTGGGAAAGTCCTAGCCAGTGATCCAATGGACTTGATGGCAGGAATCAGTATATCCACATTGCTTTCTTCTTGAAGAATTCTTAGCAATTGGTCCAAAACTGCCTTTGCAAAGGGACTGTTGGGCTTGAAAGCCACTCGTCTAAGATCAGTATTGGATTCCGCCACTGCGGCTATCTCGGTCACAGTCATCAAGCAGTTATACTGCAACTCCCCTGTCTCCACCTCGATAATCTTCACCAAACAAAGCAACCCTTTACTCTCTGTGATCTTCTTGCTATTAGCCAAACTTCCCCTAGACAACTTCCACAAAGCCCCAGCACAACTGACCTTAAGCGCAAGCTTTGTTTCGGGGGTTTCAACCTCTTTCTCCTTCCTATGATGCCCGCCCCTGCTACTACCATCCGAGTACAAGGAATTCGCCCCAATATGACTATTCAAGTGCTTCCCTGATGCTAACTCCTTGTTAATCTGAACAAGCGAATGAATGCTAGTTCTACCTGTTTGAATCGTGGGGTCATCTAAAACAGTATCCATGGACAACAAGTTCATCAATGGCTTAACCACGTTCTCTCTGGGGAACTCCTCCTGCGCCGCCGCATTGAACTCCGTCATTTTCGCAACTAAATTTGCCACCGCTGCCTGCACCCTCATGGGGGAGTCATTAAGAACCTGCACAATGGTACGAATTCCAAAGTCGTCGACGATCATTCTGACTCTTTGCGGATCGGTCGCGAGGCTAATAAGCGCATTGGCAGCCGCAATCTGAGCCTCAGGAGATCCTCCCTCCTTCAACATCTTCAAAAGAGGATGAATCCCACCTTCATCTACAATCATCTTCTTGGTGCGTTCGCTGTCCGCAAGCGAAGCCAGCTCGCTAGCAGCATCAACGCGGTCTTTAAGCTGACCCATCTGAACGGTAGCTAGATAAGACCAAACCCAAGCAAGAATGGGGTCATTGCTCGCAATAGGAGGCAGGGCAATATTAGTACCATCCGATTCAAAGACTGACAGGATCCATGTCAGGTCGCCGATAGAATTCTCAAGAAGCGTCGATACCTTGCGAAAATCCGCGGTGGTGGTGATGGCAAAGACCTGCCTGAGAACCCCAGCGCCATGCTTCTTGTACTTGCGAACGAGGGTAAGCGCCTTGTCGAGGTTCTTGGACACATCGGCGACAATTCGTCTAATGGGTCGTTCGTAGAGGGACTGCGTCGAAGAAGCCAGACGAACAGTGGATCGGAGGAGTTGGGACAAGCGGTTGGTCTGCCTGGCGAGTTCAGAGCACTCGTTCTTGGAGGACTCAGCTTCTTGAGCCGATTTGATGACTCGCTCTGCTAGTATGATGGGTAGAGAGAGTTCTTGCTGGAGGGTTCTCTCCACCTGAAAAGCAGCAGCTTCCATTGTCTTGCAGAGGAGAGAGAGCCAACAACAGTAAATCCAAGTACAGTTTGGAGTCTCTGCTTCTTGGGACTGTGCAGAGGAGAGAGAAAATAGACGGGGAAAAGATAAAAAATGGAAACTTGACAGCAGAAATCTCTGCTCTGGTTTATTTTAAGCTCGTTGTCATTTCAATTGGGGATTGTTTGTTATTTCGTTTGGCTAAGAATAGGATAACGATGCTTCGGCCGCCATTAACAACTTGAGAAAATTCAAAGTCCGTTAAAAAAAAAAAGCAGCCTGCAAGTCGTGTTTCCACCGAGGATTGTGATGTCTTGAGTGCTTTCCAAGTGGGAAGAATCATTGTCCAAAAAGCAAAAAAAAAAAAAAAAGAATTGAAGAAGGTGGAGACCCACAAGAGTCAATATACTTGAAATTTGGCCATTAGTGGGGGTACGTGAACCCCAAAACTCACGGGGGCAAAGAAGGGTCAAGGCATCGACCGATCAAATTCAAAGCTCCACCGTTTACTTGTGGCCCCCAGCTGAACGGAATGAAGCAAAAGCAAAGGATTGCTGAGTTCTCTGAAACGTTTCTCAATCCAAAGATTCGGTGAAACAAGGATTCAATGGATTCCCCCAGGCACGATCCGATGGTCGCGGTGGATCTACCCGGTATTTCATCCGCATAGGCGCTCGGGATCTGCCTCAGTAGCTTGAGGAATTGGACATGATGCTCCAGGCAAAGCCGGCGAAACTAATGACAGTACAGACCGGTGAAATTATAGAAAGCACCGTTAATAATCGGCTCATAATATAGCAGAACCTGTTAACAAATGCACCGTGAAAATTGCCAGAAGTTAGTTCGCAAAACTGCAGAGTCCCAATATTGTTCATTCATCAGAACCAATCAACCAAACGATGCCTGAAAGGGAAGAAACATCCTAACACATGAAAGTGTCATTTAGGACGTTGGACATTATTAATGATTCATATGGTCTTGTCTCATGTCATTGAAAAACAAAACTACAAGATTCAAGTTATGTGCAATGCTTTCATCTGCTTTGTCAGAACCAGGAATATGCTGGGTCAAGAGTGACAAAAACAGAAAGCACAGCATTCGCCTAAAGCATCCGAACAGAGAAGACCACTGTGCTGAATTTTCTTCAAAGCTTTGCCGGAATTCCACCGGGGACTTGTTTATTTACGCCATTGTCCTTGACCTCATTGTCCTTGGCTTCCATATCACAGGTACTGGGAGGGACATCAACTGCAGGCGAGCAATTGAAGAATCCATGTGGCTTCAAGCATGAACATCAACCAAAAAAAAAAAAAACGATCAGAAACTCGAGTAGATGGATACAAAAGTAACCCAGCTTAAGAGAATGAAGACGTGTTTTATACAAAAGAGAAAGATTGAGCAAGAATGTACCATAAGCATAAAACCAATGCGCTCCACCGGCATAACGGGCCAGTCTTCCAAACGGGGAACATGGGTGATTCCAAATACATACCTATAAATGACCCAATCAGTGGCATATAAACATTGATAGCATCACATCGTGGTCAACAAGGATGAGCAGTAAAAACTCTCAGCCCTAATCACATCCCACGTTCAGGGATGGCAATAAGCGTACATACTCAATACCGAGTACCCTTCAAAATCTATGAGATAGAAATCCATGAATGGACACAAGTGGAGAGAGAGAGAGAGAGAGAGGAGACCTACCAAAGAACCACATCAGTCTCTTCCAGAGGTCGATTCTGCTTAACCCATGTAGACAGTCCTTCACCAACACGTGGATTCTGATTAGGGAACTCTCCCCCTGGAAACATCTCATGTTGTGCATAAGGTGTAACCCAAAGGTTATGCTTCAAGAAAGCAGCTCGTCTCAAAAACTTAGCCTCAGAACCCGCTAGTGGCAGACAGTTTGAACCAGGTACTAACTTGTAGCCTGTTAGCTGTCCAGTTCTATTTACAGTCCTAGTATTCCTCACCTGAATTAAGGAATAGCATACGTGCCTTTAGACTTCAAGAATGGTGTAAAAAAATTGTTTGCATTAATGAATCATGTCGTCAATGAAATAGTTCATGGTGTTTGCAACTCCAGCCCAAGAAGGGTATCCACGAAAAACGAATTTCAAGAAAGAGGGAGTGGGCAGATCAAAGATATATAAGACAAGCTCTTCAGACTTCGTCATTTATAAGAACACAAAGGCAACAGCAGAAGATTCTTGAATATTAGCATGCGGATGCAAGACAATGCCATGGCAAAGCTAAAAATCATACCCAGATTAACCTTTGACACATTAAAGCATTAATTTATCAAACAGGTTTAACAAGTATATAGCAACAGTTTGCAAATAGAAAAATCCCTCGAGCCATAGACATTTAATGTCCAAGCAATTCCAAGAAATGAAAGAATTGCCTTACAATCCAATGGCGTGCGGTCAAAGGATTGCAATCACGCATTGCCTGCAACTCGGACCTAAGTAGTGTCTCTTCAGCATAGAATGCATTGTTATGAACATTTTTCTCTCCGGGTTTCTCAACCTTAACGTCAACCTCAACAACCTGCAAAGAACAGGTAGGACATTGAGAAACTGGAACTAAAATCAAACAATGCAAAGGCGTGTATCCCCACTTACAAGATTTTCTTTTCATCAATTGGTAAACAAACAAGAAAAAATAAAATGTTGAATCCAACTACGAAATATTGACATTATTCCCTCTATCATCTTAACACATTGAAAGACAGTCAAGAAATATCGTGACTCCAACAGGATGATAGGACTTCTCCCGTCACACGACTTAAAATATATAGTCATAAAATGTGCTCAATCTGAACAGGGTTGAAGGCAGTCCAAGGTCCACAACCAATCGTTTGGGGAACCAGCAAATGGCTTCTTTCTATTGCAACCTCAAACGATTAGTGTACCTTGAATCAGGAGAAATCTCAAGCTTTTACCAATACCTTGTCTTAGGGGTTTTAGACCACCTTTATTGACACTCTTTGCAATCTGAAAAAACCAAGCGTCAGGAAATATATTGTTCCTAATAGCCAAATATAACAGAATATGGTCACAGGACAAGGCTATTTACAACAGTATTGATGCCTGCGTTAACAACCATACTGCAAACACAGGTGTCTATCCGTTACAGTTCATCAAATATATGAAAAACGAGCCTCCAGCTTTAATACTCATTTTTCTCATAACCTATTATAATGGAAAAGAAATATAAAAACAAGTAGTCGGGTACTACAACATCAAGAAGCCATTTCCCACTATGCAAGGTTGGTGACAAGTGACATAGATCATTTCAAGTTATTATGCTCCATTTAGTGAACATGAAAAAATTCAGCAAAACCAAAGCAATTTACCTGATTGAATGCTTCTCCGGGTTTGCAGTCAACAGCCATATCCATACGTGAAACAAAGAAATGCTGATGAACCGGTGCATACAGACCAGGCGCAATCATTGTACCATATTTTCGGGACTCCCCAGGTAGCAAAGCTCCTAAGCTGAGGATTCCTGTAAGTTTAACTTCAGCTTCAATTTTTCCATCCTGTACACAGTATTCAACTTACATGTCATCCTAACTTCCGACAACATCGACATTTCACCAATGTTAGTTACAAGAATCCTGGCTTGGATTGCACAGTCCAGCAATGGATCTTAGAAGAATTCAACTATCTTTCTATTATATATCAAAGACGTAAATTCAGACATAACAGACAGGACTGGACAAGAGATATTTTTTATCCCAAGGATAATGCATCTCAAAGATCCCAGACACCCATAACGCGAATGAGAAATCAAATATTGCATCACGGAAAATGTAGACAGGCAATTTGGAATATCTCTTACAATGGATACTTAGTTTTTTTAACATCTGAAAAAAAAAAAAAAAAAAAAAGAGGAGATGCATGCAGTCAGATAAACAATCATGCCATTTAAATACGCCGCATACATGGTATAGGGTAAAGTTATTTCAGTTTTGGACTTACTTGATAAAAGTGCCAGAAGAATCCATACTCATAATTCGCCACAGTACATATGAAAGATACACTTAACCTTCTAGACCTCCTAACTTCAGCCAATCCTGTTCTCCAATCTTGATGCTTCCATAGGATCCCGTGATCCTCTTCATGTAGACATACACAATTTTCAATAGTTTCAACCCCTCCAGTGTAATTGGTGAAATGAGCATCAAAGTACTTAATGTAGCCTAAACAATCACATCCCTGCAGGATGATTATGTTCCAGGAAAAATGTAAAGTCAACTAAAGAGATAACGAAGCCAACATGAATGGACTCATAATTCATTACACTACTGAATTAGTTCCAGACCTTCTTAAGAGAATGTGCATTCTTCCCAAGGCCATCTTCACCTGCATCGAAAGCATTTTTCCTGTAATGTGGGTCATTTGGATCTCCATAAGGCACAACCATCTCCACGAAGCTCAGCCTATGAGCTACAGGTCTTCTACCACGATTACCGTCTACATAAGCAACAGAATGTATGACAAGGCCCTCCCTTGGTGTGAAGCCAATGCGGAAATTCCACTGCAAAACAACCGATACAGAGATGAGATTCAATGGAAATTCACCGTATACAACTACATGACCAAAGTGTGAAATAGTGAACTATGATTCACCTTCTGCCACGCTACATAATGCCCATTAACACGAAAACTAGGACCTTCGGGCTGAACTATTTGTAAGGGCTTCACATCACTCCGGTCAACACCACCTCTGGTTTCCCCAGCAGTATAGTTCCTTAATGGATCGGCTGGAGGTAGGGGAACAAGTTTACGATCCTCAAACTCAATCACCACCATGTTCTGCATATCAACTAGTATGTGAATGCCTTCGACTGGACGTGCATAACCATTTTCCATAGGGCAGTCACTCTCAGTTCTACAGAAAATAAGAGGCTTGGCGAGTCTTCGACTTGGAGCATCAGCATCACTATGATAACCAAGACACCTAAAGAGATAAATGCAATAGCTAGGATAAATAAAAAAGAAAAACAAATGCAGCATGCAAAAAGACACAGGTCAAGTCAACAGACCATGCATCAACCATAACGAGATCCATGTCCTCGATACCCCTTTTCTTCATAGCCTCTCTAAATAGTGGAAAATCCTTCACGGCAGCTTCACATTCAGCATACTCACTTGCATCCTAATTTTAAGACAAGATCATTTCCATGGTGATGCTATTGCAAGAGTGTAAGATGCTAAATAAAGTAAAACAGTGAGAATAAGGAGTCCAGAGGTCAAATCAGATATCTATATTGGTTGGTTGAACATCAACTACTCTCTGGAAGCTGCATATTCAAGCATCAAGAAGCCAAAGGAAGATTTTCCCAAGATTCAGAATTCAGAACCTGACTGATTTGTGCCATGGATAGACTTAGTCTTAAATGCCATAAAACAACTTTATTAATGACATACAAACCCAGCCCCCTCCTCCAAAAGAAGCTTAGTTACAATTATACATCTTGAATAACTGTCGGAGAAACTTGTCCAGATATTTCCTAACTCCAGATATATCGAGGAGAAGAGTACAAAATAGCTCAGCATTAGAAAGATAATTCCCATTTTCAAAGGAGCAACTTAGAAATAACTTGCATGATAGTATAAGCGGCTGCATATCCAGGAGTCAATAAGCAAAAGTCTCAAACTTCCTTTCATGGAATTATCACTAGAGCTTGAAAGCTGTCCATGTGAACATGAACGAAAATCAAATGAAGACTACTCACCATTGGAGGCTGAACATCAGGAATAATCTTTGATGAGATCACTTTTCCTCGGTGATGTCCACCTCTAGTTGCTGCATGCACTTCTGATAGCTCCACGATCCATACGCTCGTTTCATTTGACTTCTTATTGTAAACGACAAGCCGAGCTCGCCTCGGAGGGAGCTTGGTGGGAATTACAGGTCCACCCTTGGTTCTCGGGAGTAAGGAAGGTTGGAATGGGGGGAAAAAGTAGGCATCCGCCAAAGCAACAACATGTTTATCAGGTTCCAACAAGACCACTTCCACAAACCGTATGCCGTCCCGGATCTAAAAGTCAAGAATAGAGATGAGCAGCTCAATCAAGCAACAAGACTAGCTAGAGCTCCTAAAAATGACACCAGTTTGATTTGAGAATATGATGTACGTAGATGACTTTGCGAAAAGAAAAGAACCAGATTAAAAGTAAGACCTCAGGAGTGGATCCTGCAGCTCTAACTGTCGCCACTGCCACAGAAATTTCAGCGGCAGACAAAGGGTCCAAAGGGTGACTAGTTTGAGCCCTAGTCATGACTGTAACACCTGCAGAAAGGAACAAACGTCAACAGATATCAACCAGGCAAAACAATCGCAGTGTGGAGACCTTAAGGAATGACCGACAAGAGAAAAAAGGGTTGATCCAACCTCTATCAGATTAAATGTAGACACAGGTAGCTCCTTCTTCCTTCCCAGTATTCACTTTGTTGACTAGGAAAGTGTTCAACCGAGAATATGCGAAAAAAATCCAAAGAGCACACGATGCAATTCCAAGAAAAGACCAAAGGGCCATGCACCCATCCAAGCATTAAAGAAATGTGACCGACCATTTTTTCAACTCTGACCTCCCAGCACTTACAACGTACACAGTCATTAGAAAAGCCACCGAAATACTTGATATCTAATCAGACAAACCAATCATGCAGCACCCACCAAAACGCATCTTCACCCATCAAGAAAAACGATCACAAACACCCGAGTATGTATCAAGATCACACTGAAAACAGGCCAAAGAAGCACAAGCCAACACAAACAAATAGAATGAACAAACAAAAAGAAAAGGAGACAGAGACATGTACAAGAACCTTTCGTCGAAGCAGCTGTGGAAGACTCGGGAAGCGAATCAACTGGTCGGATCACCGCAGCCTTCTTCGGGCGCTGATCGTCGCGGAGATCGGCGCTCGACGGCGCGCCCCAATCGGAGGCGGCCGGAGGAGGAGGAGGAGCAGCCTCCCTCGGTACGGCGAGGGCCGTGGCGCCTTGGAGGCAACAAGAGAAGGGCGTCGCTTTTTGCGGAGTTGAGGCCATTGTAACGGGTTCGTAATCGCTCCAAATCCACCGCTGCACAGAGTCTCGACACAATATACTGACATACAGCAAAAACTCTCCGCCACCTCTCTCGCTCGCCCGCTGGCTCGCTCACCCACCACCCAAAGCTCGAATCTTTCTCTCGGAAACTTCAAGAACTCGAGGGAAAACGAAACGGAAGAGCACGAGGCAAAGGGGGAAAGGAGAGAGCTTTATTCAAAGAAACAAGAGATTCCCGTGACCCAATATGCGCCTAGTACCCATGAATCAGGGACACCAACAAAAATGTGAAAATACAGATCATACAACGCATGAAAAGAGCCACGGCTGTCTTCTCTCTCTCTCTCTCTCTCTCTCTCTGTGAAGGTGGAGAAGGAGAGAGAAATGGACTAGACTTATATACATGAAAGAGCAAGAACACCACGTGCATACTTCCCACTTGAAAGCTTCTTTGCCTAAACTTCACTGAATTTTTTGTTGTTTTTGGGTAGGGATAAGGCTGAGGTTGGGGAAAAGACAGAGAGATTCAGTGTTTTTTTTTTTTTTTTTTGGGGTTCTCTTTATATACATGAAGGGTCTTATCAAAGGGACCCAATAAGATAAGTAAGTGTAGGTTGGGGTGGGTATCATGATAGGGGCATCTTCTTTTGTTGCAATGGACATGCACCGATGAGCCAAAAATTGGAAACTTTCGAAAAATTTCTATGATATTTAGCATGACAAGGCCATCTAGGTGTCCTTATCTTTGTACAAGGACTTTTAAGGATTTTCAATATCCTCCTAGCTGCCCTTCATTTTGTGCCGATATCATCGGATCGAGTCGAGTCGAGTCGGCACACTGTTAAAGCTCAAGCTCAAACCGCGAACCAATATCGACTAGATTTGCGGTCAACATATAAATAAAACTTGAGCTCTAGTTCCCTAAGCTCGGGTATTATTGTATGATTTTAATCATTTGTCCACTAATTAGTTTGCAACTATGTTAATAGTTTCTTTTTTCTTAAAAACGGATTCTACTCATGACCTAGGCGTAAAAAGTTAAAACAATTGAAAAGCATGTGGTTTAATGTGAAAAAAATCATGCTATGGATCCCATTCCCTGTCCCTTTCAAGAAAACTCGAATTGCTTTGAGAAAATCACCTTCGCATATCAAATTACTTTAATGTCCAATTTGCAAAGAGCTAGCTAACAAATTTCGTGGGGATTTGCTTGCACTGTGCCAAAATTCACACTTTGAATTAATGCCATCCACGTCCAATCGATCTCGTTGAAACGTGATTTACCGAATGACGTCTTGCGTATCTATTATGTGTTGACCAAATGTCTTTGGTTGGACTTTGCTTTTGTCAAATGTGTTGTCAATGCTTGGCTTCAAAAGTAGGGGCACAGCATCTTTAACCCAAAAAGAAAAGTCACTACCTACTTTAGAAAAGTAAGGATGTCATGATTCTACGGTCATCCACAAAGAAAATGGATGCAAATGATCCGTAAAGTTTAAGTCAACGTATAATATGATCCATGAATTTCAAATTTATTCAATATGGCTTTGAATTTTATTCGAATGTGTAATGTCGGTTTATGGACATGAATAAATGGAAGAAATACAATCTTGAACGTTTTCATACAATCTAGAGAATAAATTGAACATGTACCAAAAGCTCAATGACTAAATTGAACAAATTTAAAGTTCGGAGATGACATTGTACACTGGGCTAAACTTTATAAATCATATTATATATTGAGCTAAAGTTTCGAGACTATTTATGTCATTTTCTTTACAGAAAATTAGGGTCATGAACAGCCAGGCTTTTTGCAAAGTGGAGGAGACACTACCAACTACTTAAAAGGAAGAATGCCAAGACATCAGATGTTAAAAAGAAGATATATGACTAGGAGCATTATAGTCCACAACATTATAATTGCATTTTCTAATCACTTTTTTTTTTTTTTTTGGCTTTTTCACTTCCCTATCAGTGTCAATTTTTCACGAGAGGGGTCCAAATAGACACCCACTCCAAACACTATTTTAATCAACTTTCCATATCAAAAAATGACAAAAGCTGAGTCATCATCTGCCCCACCCACCACCACCAAAATTATTCTAAATATTTCTTTGCTCTTCTCATATGAAATTTAAAGTTATTGCCTCGTTTTGCATATCGATCCGTACTTTTCTACTTGCTTATGTACGAAACTTTTGAATGCTTAACGCGAATGTGACATAGGAAGACTTGGACATATTTGTGCCGAAACCATATCACGATCGATCATTTCTTTGTGGGAAAAATTCGCGAACTGATGAAGTTTGGCACGTCAATGAGGATGAGAAAATGACCCGAGATGTCCCGTCAAACACAATGCACTCGTAGAGAAGCACGATAGAGCTGCTTTGGAGCTCAATCCGAGTCGGTAAGGCGAGCGATAGTTTTTCAATTCCGATAAGCTCATTTGAAAGGGGAAAAAAATTGGAGTCGTGCCAAACACTATGTCCCTGTATTAGAAGGGAGGGAAATAAAATAAACCCAAATTGCCTTAAGAAAAGGTAATAAAATGGAGTGGGGACCCCAGTGATTTTATGGGGCTGCTCATGTTTGGCCAATCGCAATCGTGCTTCATGGATCGAGACGTATTAGTGGGATGGAGGTGACCGCGTTATTCTTTTTGGGGTGTGATGGATTTGGATTTGAATCCACACCCTCTATCTATTTCGCAAAATATAAATGATATAAAAAATATTTTTCAAAAAATAATCGTTTATATCGCTTACAAAGATAAATGTATAAAAAATATTTTCTTCATTTACACAAATATTTAGACATAAATTGTTGTTTTCGAAAAAAAAACAAAGACATAAATCGTTGTCTGTAATGAAAATATATTGCAATGATTAATTATTTCAAGCAGTTCATGTGATCATTTTTAGAAAAATATTCTTCAAAATACTGATTTTTCGCGAAACAAGTGAATCACTAATGACAATGTTTGACACACTGATCATAGCATTAATGATGGGTCCTCCAGTGATACATACCACTATACCAATGTTAGGATCGGCATACAATCGTAGCGAAGTAAAACGAGCGAAAAAGAGAAAATTAAAACACGAGATTTTATCTTGATTCACCCTTAAACTAGGGCTACATTTAGCAGAGAATTCCACTATAATTAGCACCCCACACCTCTCGTTACATCACTCGGTTACAAGCAAAAAAGAGTGTATATATATATATCAGTAATTAATCATGAGCCCAAGCACAAACTACTAATAAAAAATTACGGGCTTAAATCATAAATGCTCTTTGGTATCCAAGGGATGCTGCCCCTTAAGACCCCTGTTTCGACAGCTCAACGTGTAGCAAAACCTACGTGCTTTCCTGCAGCAAGAAAATATGAACCATGCCCCAACATTTACCCACTTGGTGAATACTTCTCATACTTCTTTAGACTCAACTCTGTTGCACGTCATTCATACTTATCTACGATCATTGCTTTAGTAAAAAAATCTACACTATCCACATGTGTGTCAACTTTCTCTAGCACTACAACTTTCTATTCTACTTTCTCTCGGATGAAGTGATATTGTATGTCAATATGCTTTGTTCTTGCATGAAAAGCAGAATTTTAGCACTCTGGCTATTACACTCATTATTCACTCCTCTTTTTGTAAAACCAAGCTCTTTACACAATCTGCTCATCCATATTACTTTCTTAGCAGCATGAGTAAGAGCCATGTACTCCTTCAACACAATTTCAACATATTTCTTCCGATTGAGCCACAACTTCCCATTCTCACACTCCCTTTTTATCTATATTCCCAAGATGAAATTTGCTGGGCCTAGACCTTTCATCTCAAACTGTTTTGCCAACAATCTATTCACAGTGCTAATCATTCTCATATTATTCCCAACTAGTAGCATGTCATCAACATATAAGGTTAAAATAACAAAATCATCATCTAAGCTCTTTACATAGACATAATCAGCATCACAAGGAACAAAGTCAAGCTTCAAGGCATAGGAGTTTCGCTTCCGGTACCACATTCTTGGAGATTGTTTCAAGCCATACAAAGACTTGTTCAGCTTGCAAACAAAATTTTCTTTTCCTTTGACCACAAACTCATCTAGTTGCTTCATGTAAATATACTCCTTCAAGTTACCATGTAGGAAAATTGTTTTTAGATCGAGCTACTTTACCTCCGGATTTTATGCGGTTGCTATAGATAAAACAAGTCTTATAGAATTTAATTTAGCAATATGAGAAAAAATCTCACCATGATCGACTCCCTCTATCTGCGAGTACCCATTTCGCAACCAAACGAGCTTTGTATTGTTCTATATCTCCATCTCCATCTGCACACATCTTCTTCTTGAATACCCACTTATAATCAATTGCCTTCCGATCTGCGAGTAGTTTTACTAAATTCCATGTTATGTTTTTATCTGATGAGTCCATCCATGTTCCGTTTTTATCTTATGAGTTCATCTCATCTTTCATAGCTTTTTCCCACTATTTGGATTCTTTTGCGCTCCTTGCTTCCTTAACAGTATTTGGATCACCACCTGGAATAGTCAGAACACAATTTTCATTCTTGGTAAATAATGTATAACTCTCGGGTGGTCTTTTACGTCGTGTGAACCTCTTTAAGGCCGGTTTAGGTGGTGCTTCAACTTCAAACTCGATATCGGAATCTACAATATCATCTTCCATATCGGGCTCATCGCCTTCGGAATCTGAATTTTCTATTTTAGGTTATGTAGCCTCTGCTTCTCCCCGTAAACCAACATCTAACTCAACCGTATGAGGTTCTTCGGGAGCTTGTGAAACAATATGATTTATCGTTGATTCTCTGAACACCACATCCCCGTTGTAGATAATACGTTTAGTATCGGAATTCCACAACTTATATCCTTTAATACCATCATTGTACCCAATGAAGATGTACTTCTCCGATTTGCTCTCAAGCTTATTCCTCTTTTCCTTTGGCATGTGCACATGTACTTTATAGCCAAACACTCTCACATAGGAAATGTTTGGCTTCTTCTAGAATAGTGCCTCAAACGATGTCTGATCCTTCAAAACCGATGTGGGAGAACTATTCTTCAGATAACACGCAGTAGCCACTGCTTTCATCCAAAATTCAACCGCTAAACCTACACCACTCCTTCTTCTTGAATAGTGCCTCAAACGATGTCTGATCCCTCAAAACCGATATGGGAGAACTATTCTTCAAATAACACGCAGCAACCATTGCTTTCACCCAAAATTCAACCGTTAAACCCGCACCACTCTTTGGACCAAAAAAAAAAAAAAACCTGCACCACTCCTCCATTGTTAGTCCGCAAAACTTCAATCTTTCTATCAAACTGATTTTCCACCAAAGCTTTTAATTCACAAAATTTTTCAAACACGTCATCTTTTCTCTCTAAGAAATATATCCACACATGTCCGGAAAAGTCATCAGTAAAAGAAACATAATACCTTGATTTTTCAAATGATGCTATAGGTATAGGACCGAAGACGTCACTGTGGATTAAATCCAAAATCCCTTTCGCTCTCCCTCCTACGAATTTAAAAGACACCGATTCTATTTCCCATGTAGGCAATGTTCACAAATCCGAAACCCATAGAATAGCTTGAGATTCCATCCACAATCTTCTTTGAAGTAAGGGTCACCGATCCTTTCTTACCGATATGACCCAATCTTCGATGCCACAGCATCGCGGGATCTTCTTCCACCTGCTCCGTGAGATAGCTCTCACCACTAATCACTAAACTTCCCAGTAATTTTCACAGTTTTCCTTTTTGTTCCCCTCTGGCAATCACCATAAATTCACGAGTTAGCTTGTATGAATACTTGTTGCTGGTGAAAATAATGCCAACGTCTGCCATAGTTCCCACGTAAATAAGATTCTTAGTAAGACTAGGAATATGCATCACATATGGAAGATTCTTGACTATCTCATCTTTCATCTTTAGCTTCACCTTTCTGCGACCGATAATATCAAGCACCATATCATCGTCCATCCATATTGTACTTCCCCGATGTGACTCATAATAGCAAAACCAATCTTTGTAAGGCGTCATGTGGAAAGATGCTCCAGTATCAATTATCCATGCATCGCATTGAGATGAGTTGCAAACTAGATACATGTCTCCCGTATCATTGTCATCATCCTTCTTTGTACTAGAAGATGATGTCTCATCTCGCTTCTCTGGACTCATACTTTTGCTTCTGCAATCCTTCTTTAAGTGTCCAGCTTTTCCACACTTCCAACACTTTATTTCGGATCAATCTCGGCTTTTAGATCTTTTTCTAGACTTATTCTTGACACAAAATCTGGATTTAGATCGTTCGCTACTTCTTCCTCTTACGAAAAGAGCCTAATTCGTTGCATTATCGGAATCCGCTTTCCTCATCTCCTCGGACAATAAAACGGATACAATGTTCTTAAAGGACAGCGCACTAACACCAATATCGATCAAAACAATTATATGTTCCCATGAGGTCGGCAGTGAACACGGCAAAATACATGCTTTATCTTCCTCATCCATATTAACATCAATAGACGCAAGCTCCCCACAGATAGTATTAAACTCGTTTAAGTGTGCGAAAAAAAAAAATCACATTCACTTATCCCAAGATTGTACGGTCGCTTCCGCAAAATAACCCGTTCACGAGCGACTTGCTCTGGTAAAGGCTACCAAGCTTGGTCCAGAGATCCTTCACCGTCTTCTCAGAGGTTACGTTTACTAAAACGTTATCAGTGAAACATAGCCAGATTAGGCCTCCGCGCCTTTTGATCGTTGCTAATCCATGTCTTCAATCGATTTGATGCAAACGCAATCTCCTCCTCCTTCGCCTTCTCCTTGGTAATCACCTCAGGTTTATATTATTCGATCACATATCATAGATCTCCGTCCACGAGCAAACCATTCATCTTCAATTTCCATAACTCGAAACACTTTCCTCCGAACTTTTGCACTTTAATTCGCGATTGACCAGCCGATATCTTCTCAAGATTCAATTTTTTGGATCTCACTTCAACAAGAAAATCCCAACCTCAAACCTAGGCTCTGATACCAAATGTTAGGATCAGCACACAATCGCAGCGAAGAAAAATAAGCAAGAAAGAGAAAATTGAGACATGAGATTTTATCCTGGTTCACCCTTAAACTAGGGTTACGTTCAGCAGAGTATTCCATTATAATTAGTATCACGCACCTCTCATTACATTATTCAGTTACAAGTGGAAAAGAATATATATAGCAGTAGTTATTCATGAGCTCAAACCCAAACTACTAATGTAAAATTACGAGGCTTAAATCATAAAGGCTCTCTGGTGTCTAGGGGGTGCTGCCCCCTTGAAACACCCACTAGAGCGGCTCTCCCAAACCCCAACTCGCTTAGCGTGAAGTGGGATTCACGCGCTTTCCTGTTGTAGGGGAGTAAGCACCATACCCCAACAACCAGCACATAAAGACTTGTCCCTACCGCCTTCAAAAGAAATTTCCAGTATTTCATGTTAATCCCCTCAATTTGAGAGTTAGGACTCTTGTCGAATTCCCGATATCCGCTCGATTCGTAGCTTCGGAGGGATGACGGCTTTTATACTTTGTTCAGTTATCATTCTAGTTTTTGTACTATTTCTCCAGCGACAATTGAAGTTTTCATGTCTAACTTATATTCAAAATATGCCGGGAATTGCCGATCAGCTGCAACAATTGATACGCGGAACATACACTTACAAACCCGTTTAAACGAACAGCACTTTTGATCCCTGAACTTTTGACAACAGTAGGAGACTTCATACAATTGACAGAAGAGATTTTAAGTACGGTTTTCTCACATTTCCATTTCAAATATGACTAAAATGATTTATGCTGTTATACATGTCTTTGAAGTTAAACATAGGAATGATCAATTAATAATTGCGTTTGATGAGATATCTTAATAAAATTTTAGACAGAATCGTAATGAAAGTAATTATAATATTTATTGAAAGGTAAAACCTGGACATATCAACAAATATTGGTTGTTCCTAAAAGTGTGGAGACCAAAAAGTATAACTTAGTTTTAGGCTCCGTTTATTTTGCCAAAAATGAATAATTTGAAATATATTTTTCCTAAAAATAATTGTTTGTATCACTTATAATGACGAATGAACGAAAAAACATTTTCATCGTCCATAAAAATGTTTAGATGGGAATTGTTTTCCATAATGAAATTATTTTTCATCGACTAATTGTTTCGGACATGCGAGCGATCATTTTTAAGATTTTTTTTTCAAATCATTTATTTTTTACGAAATAAATAGAGTTTTAGAAGTTTATACTCGAATGCACCGTGTGTCAAGAATCGATGTTTACTCGGCAATTTTCATCGAATTTTGAATCAACGAATCTCCCACGTGTGATACTAGTGTTCTTACCCTTTTAATCCATTTATCAGTGAGATCGTATGCCTATTGACGTAGAAAATAAAAAGTTGGAAGACCAATTTTTTGTCTCGAAATGAAATGGCTAAAAGCGCCAAGGAGCGATTCTAAGAAAGTGTGGTTTCGATGTCATTAATCAAAGGCGAAAAGTGGAAACCGTGGGGCGGTTGGTAACACCCACCACCTTTCATTGACCCTTTTTTGGCCTTTGCACCATTAGCAAAAAAGCAGATGGTGGTCGCTCTCGCTGGCGTCCCGTCATAAGTTGTCGCTTGTATCATCAGCTTTTCCTTACCTTGGATATCCAACCATTTTGAGGTGACTTCTATTAATGTCTGGGTTCCAACTGTTCAGGAAGTGGTCAAATTAAAGTCCATAGCCTCGGCCCGCAGTGGAAGGACCCTGTACCCAAGCCCGTTGGACTCGGCAGAAGTGGCCGGCCTGTTGCAGCGAGAGGTACTGTTGCGCAACTACGCCGCTCACCTAAGTGTGTCCCGGACCCCTTATGGAAGAATTGGACTTCTTGCGAGAGCCGGTTTATTCATCTCATCGCCGGCGATTCTTGGGAGTCTTCCAACCGTCACGTTTCATTACGATCACGTCGCGTTTGAAGATTCCTCGATTAGTTATACACCTAGAAAACATCCACCACTTTGCCCCTTGTGGCGTATGTTTGGTAAATCAATCCAACCCTTGGTCGTGTTTGAAGATTCCTCGATTAGTTATCCACTTAGAAAACATCAACCACCACTTTGCCCCTTGTGGCATATGTTTTGTATATCGATCCAACCCTTGATCCTATCACGCGTGAACCGTAAAACCGACCCATTACGTATTGTTTGATTTGAGAAGCATTTGAGAAAATTAAACGGCAGCCAAAACATCATCTTGCATTCCCACAAGGGAAGAAGGGTAATGCACCTCAAATTTTCTAAGGTATTGAAATCACAACTAGTCTGAGGTCGATCACGAGGTGATCTGGGCCAAAAGAGAGATTCTGGTCAGGGACCATGTGATAAGCCACATCAACACATGAAAGAACTGCTGCTGCTACATTGTCATGATTCAGAAAGTATGATACACAGAAACATGAAAGAAATTCAGCAACTATAATAACCTAAAATAATAGAGTAGGATCCACACATTTGGAGCACCACTAATTCTAACACCTTAATGCAAACGAACATGGCCGTCGGGTAGCTGGAGAGACGAGAAATCACGCATATTGGCTATCAGAGATATATAAGGTTTTAATATGTGGCTGACAAACACCATCCAGGACATCACCTAGATTACCAAAGCCTCCTTCCACCACCAAGAGGAATTGTATTAGATCCAGAGGTACGGCCCCTGTTTCCAAACCCTCGATGTCCTCTTGAGCGAACACTGTTGCCTGAACCTATGACGTCAAAAAGGAACGACCAGTCAGAACCTAACAAAAACCAGAGAGAGAGACAGAGAGCGAGAGAGACAGAGACAGAGAGGTTACCAGCTCCATAAAAGCCGACTGAACGAGCCAAGTCAGATAAAGCTGGAGGGACAACCTGCCCCGCATCTTGCAAGATTTTAACAAGTTCCCTAGCAAACCTCGAATTAGAATCAGTGAAGAAGGTAATGGCAGTGCCCTTCGCTCCAGCTCGACCAGTCCGGCCAATTCTATGCACATAATCCTCAAGTGTCATTGGGAAATCATAGTTTATCACACACTTTATATCCTTGACATCTGCATTATTAAGTACAAAATAGTCAGAAATGAATCTATCTTATAGCTTCAAAAGGGGGAAATGGAAGAAAAAAGGCAAGCACCCCTTATCCCTGCACACCTAAAACTCAGAGATCAAACTTATGATGACATATATGCATCACTTAAATGTGCCCACCTTAACCTGGCAGGGATAAGGAGCATCTCCACAATCACCAATCCATTTCCAACCCCATAATAAGCATGAGCGAGTCAACCGGGCTGCCACAAAACCAGCTACCTAATTGCGAATGGGGAAACTATTATTCAAATTAATGAACTTGAAAAAGACAGGAGCCATGCAATTTCAAGCAACTCCAGCAGTTGACAAATTTGCACGACCAAACTTTGTGCCTCTATACCCCCATACATATGGTAAAGCAAAATGCTCTTTACCAGCATATTAGGAGTATAAACCATGATGATCCCTATATTCTTGGAAAATCAGCTATAAGCATCACTCAATGACTTAGTGGACATCCTGTTCGTAATACACTAGTGAATGCCAGATGACAGAACCTTGCTTCCCATCCCACTTTTACTTCAATGGAGAAAAGCATCAGGCTCTTGTAATCTAAGGAAACTGGAAAGCAGCCGGCCAACTCGCCTATCCTTGGAATTTTCAAGCCTATATGAAGAGACCTATGAACCTAACACACAGTGATCCTACCAAGACCCCTTGCAGCAACATCAGTGGCAGTCATTATCGGACTTCTGCCACTCTTAAATTCAGCCAAGACCCATTCCCTCTCAGACTGATTTTTGTCTCCGTGTATAGATAGAGCTGGCCATCCGTCCATCCTCAGCTGTTTTGTGACTTGATCACATCCCTTTTTTGTTTCTACAAATATCAGAACTCGACTCCCATCCATCACTGCTGTCAGTAGTTTGATCAGCCTGCAGCAGCAATAGATACTCAAGTAATTGACAGAAATCTAACTGTCATATAGCAGAAATAGCCACCAAAGACAAACCTGGTGTACTTTTCACTCTCTTTTATTACTTCAACGACTTGACTTATAGATTGGTTTGCTTTCAGATCAGGGGATCCAATGATAACCTAAAAAAGACAATATCCAAAAGGTACTAATATCAACGAACATCCATTTCTATCAAAATGTTACCCCACAATAGATAACACCTCAAACCTTATATGGATTGCTCAAGAACTGTCTCGCCAGAGTTTCAACCTCTCTCGGCCATGTTGCACTCCACAATAGTGTCTGTCTATCTGGTCGAATCTGCAAAAGTTCCAAAATTACTCACTCAAAGCAATGACAAAAATTTACAGGAACAACTAAGCATGTGCATGTCATAACCTAAATCTACCTTCTCAGATTCGAGCAAACACACCCCCCTAAAGAGGCAGAAAGACAGATAAAAGAACTCGTATAGAAGACTCACTTGATTTATAATCTTCCTTATCTGAGGTTCAAATCCCATGTCTAGCATTCTATCCGCTTCATCCAACACAAGATAAGTCACTCTCCGTAGGTTTGTCTTATATGCTTCCAACATGTCTAAGAGACGACCAGGTGTAGCAATGACAATCTCAACACCTAGAACACGCAGACAATTAAACCACCAGCTTCCCCAACATAAGAACTGGAGCAAATAATAATATGAATACTACAGAGGACAAGTCCTGTACCCTTATTAAGATCATTAATTTGTGGTCCCTTAGGGGCGCCACCATAAATGCATGTACTCCTGATACTGATCTTTGCTTTTGATCCAATTGAACCAAATTTCGAAGCTTCCTGTTGAATCTGCACTGCCAATTCTCTAGTAGGTGCAAGCACCAGCACAACAGGACCGTCCCCTCTACCTAAAGTAAATGCAACAGCAATATTCAGTGAGAGAGAAAACAACGCAACCAAGTAACCCAACAGGAGAAAGGCTACTGATCCTAACCTAAGGGTGGCTGTGCACCGACATGCACCAAAGCTGGTAGCAGATAAGCCAGAGTCTTGCCAGAACCTGTCTCAGCGATACCGATTAAATCTCTACCCTTTAAAGCCATAGGCCATCCTTGAGATTGGATGGACGTTGGCTCGACAAACCCCAAATTCTTAATCACATCGAGGCAGTATCCTATCATGAAAAATGAGGACGAATTGTGCAACATTAAACCTCAACCATTGGCAGAAAACAATAACCAACAATCCAAAAAAAAAAAAAACTAACAGACCAAAATAACAATACCAGGAAAACTAGCCTCTTCAAATGTCCGAATAGGCTTAGGAACATCGTCTCCCTCCACAGTAATATCCCTTCTTGCACGGTACGTGATGACTTCATGCTCAGACATTGCAGCCACAAAAGGACTCTCCACATACAAATTCTTCTCGAACGGCATGAGCTGGCCGAAATTCGGTTTACGAAGATCAAACTTCTCGTTATCCCTCTGCGACGACCAGCCACCCTGCCTTCCACCTCTCCCACCGCCACGGCCAGCACCAAAACTCCTATTTGCATCATGTCCTCCATAGCCTCCGCTGCCACCTCGGCCACCTCTTCCGCCTTGGGTTCCACCTTCTCCACGGCCCGATCGACCTCTCTGGCCACCCATATACCCATTACCCATGCCCCCTCCACGACCAATCTCGAATCCTCCAGCCGGAGACTGAAAAGGCGGGTACACGGAGCCTCCCATGCCCGGAGGTGGACCCTCATACGGGCCCTGGCCGCCGCCATAGCTCGGGGCTGCATAGACTGGCGGTGCCCTCGGTGGAACGAAATCGCTGCAATCGGAAACGAACAAAACCGTGTAATCCACGAAACAACGCGAACAAAAGCTACGATCGTCCCAAAAAAAAAAAAAAACAGAAAAGCTAGGACTTTCTTCGAGCTAGTAGCTCCAGGTAATTATCTGATGATGAGGGTTTCAGTGCGACATCGGAAGCATACCTTCTGCGGTGACGGAAAGAAATAGGGTCCGAGTATCTCGGGTCGCCCGGGTTCATTCTGGCGATCGCCGGTGGAATGTTGAGGCCGGTGATCGGCGGAGACGAATTGGGGCAAAACTCGATCGCCTTCTGCTGCCTCTCTCTCTCTCTCTCTCTCTCTGTGGCTCTGTTGATTCGATGCTCAAGGGCGAGCTAGGGTTTTCGTTTTGAGGTGGAAAAGGGGAGAAGCGGGCCATCGTTCTTAAGGAGATATTTTGATTTTTAAATGTGACGTCATCAACGCGCCGATTAACTTATGGACATACTTTAATTCTGACGTTATGTTGATGAGTTCTCCTATTCTTGGAGAGATTATTGCTTGCTCTAAGATCACCACGTTGCTAATAGGCATGCGACTCTGCTGTTAAAGGAATTGGGAGAGGGACGCTAGTATCATAGGTGCGGGGTTCTATTCCCGCTCCGTGAAAAAAAACAAAGGCTATTTATCGAATAATTTGATCTCGATCTGGACTCACATAATAATACAAGGTCTAATCCCTATTAGAGCTAGCTTTATCATATCAAATTGGGCCTAGTTACCATCGATCTCGCATGTTGGCTCCTTATACGGGATTGAAACTTGGTTGTGTTAACTTTTCATCTCAGATTGAAACTTAGTTGTGGCCGGTTGGCCGAACTATGAGTCCGAGATTAAAATCACTATAGTGCCAAGGATCCTCATAGAAATCGATCTAGCATTTTGGCTTTCATCTTGGATTGAAACTTCATTGTGGTTCATTGGCCGAATTATGAGTCTGAGATTTAAATCGCCATGGCTTCAATGGTCCAAAGAGAAATCCATTGGAACCGGTAGATTGATTCTGTGTTCCCCTAGAGCTCGGTAAATGGTTTCTTTGGTATTTGATGCCGATCGATCATTGGAAGATCTTTCTGACAACTCGTCGAAATCATCAAAATTCCACTCCTCCAATTAAAATGTCGAGCAATTTTACGATGGCGGGAGACTCGGACGACGGAGAAGATATGAGGGGACGTTTCCGCTCGAATTTCTTCATTTGGGGAAGTAGAATATGTACATTTTCACGTGAGAATGACGGTAGATAAAATGGATATCAAATTTCTTTATTTCACGAGTTTTTTCGATTGATTTATAGTAGACACACATTTGCAAGTCACTACTGTCGCGCTTCACAACATGGATTGAATCTATGCGTGGTGGATTCACAATTTCTCGCCTTGATTCACTTGGCTACATTCGCCCTTGCACCTACACAAAGTTTCGGTCTTTATCTACGATTAGGTCCTTTTTGAACTCTCCAAGGTTCATTTGCAACTCTCTCTTCTTCACTCTTAGCGTTTTTTCTCTTTTTCTTACTTACAGATTAGCCAACCATAGTCTCTCGGAAAAATTACCAAAATAGTCTTAAATTGTGCCAATTTCGTTGTAAACCTTTTGTATTTGTGTTAATTTAATCCATTTGTCGGCCGGCGTGAACATGGCAAAATTTCATAATATTTTAATTTTCTAAATTTTTTAAATATTTTAATTAGTTTTTCTTTTTTCTTTTTTTTTTCCTTCTTTCTTTTCTTTCTATTTGCGGTCGAGATCGTCGGAGGTCGCCGGCCACTTGGCGAGGGCAACCTCACTAACGCCTCACTGGCCGTGCACTTGCCCAGATATGGGCGAGGGATTCACATCCCTCACCTAGTGGCCAGTGCCCTCGCCGGCCACAAATAGAGAGAAAGAAGGAAGAAAAACATAAAAAATTAATTAAAAAAATTAATTAAAATTTGAAGCTAGGAGGAGATGACTTGGTGGGAAAACATGGCATGTTTTCTCAGCGGCCCCTCCGCCGCCTCCCTGAATTTCTCGGAACTCATCATACACGCGAGCGACGCC
Organism: Rhodamnia argentea; assembly: GCF_020921035.1. Classification (NCBI taxonomy): domain Eukaryota; kingdom Viridiplantae; phylum Streptophyta; class Magnoliopsida; order Myrtales; family Myrtaceae; genus Rhodamnia; species Rhodamnia argentea. The sequence continues at coordinate 9,794,072 of NC_063155.1, forward strand.
ACTTCCTCTGGGACCATCTCGAGGACTCCTTCCGGAAGGGTGCCACCGGAGGTTGTACGTGTAATTTCTCACTTTTCCGAGGTGGTTCCTACCTCACTCTCGCACGCGCCCCCACCCTCTGTTTCGCTCGTTCATTTTTCTCTGAGTACGCATTTCAGATCGCTCCTTCGCAAGCCAAGAACCCTAGATCCTTCCCTCGATCACTTGGCGACGAAGAAGCACGAGGACCGTCGGATGCTCCAATCCGTGTACTCGATCATCGCCCTTGTGTTCGTGCTGGTCGCCTATATGGAGGCGTGCCGCGTCGCTGCCACCGTCGACATCTACCGCCTTATCCAGCACAACATTTCCAGCGTCCCCTTCGTGTCTCTCTTTGTCGGGCTCGAACACCATGCCTCGTCTCTTCATTATGTCGTGGAACTCTACGTCACTATCGTTGGTCCCTGGACCCACTCGAGAACTGAATCGATCGGTCCAATTCCGTCATTTTCAAGATCCGATAGGCCAATTCCCGATTTTAAAACTTGAGAACTGATCCACTCTGGATCCTATCACCTCCGACTTCGGCCAAAGTCACATCACAGTGATTGGGTTCGGGTTGTCGACCATGTGGAGGATCTCCAGCCTCCCCATCATCATCTCCCCCTTGCCCCTCGAGAGGTCGACGTCCTATGCCCAGATTCTCGTATCACCGGTTGTCGTGTTGTAAACGGGGCAGCGGAAATAGGAAATCTTGAAAGACGATTACGAGTTTAGCACCTTGGTTTTTTTACGTCATATTCTAGTAAATCGTGAATTTGCCAACCTAAGTAAGGTGTGGGAAAATCGTCAATTTGAATAAATAATGCATCTTTTTTTTTTTTTTTTGGGGGGGGGTTACAACCGTACAAGCAACAGCTTGCTTTTAAGTTTTCTTTTTAATTTTTTAATCTAATTTTAGATTTACCCCACCTCTTTTCCATACTTTTTGTTCGTCATTTTATCTAGAGATCATTTGTTATTCTATTTAGATTCAGATTCGGACTATGAAACGTCGCCAAGTTAATTTTTTATTATAGTTCATATTGAATTGTGAGTGTGGAAGCCGCCAAGGCTTTTTTTTTTCCCCTTTCGATTATTTAAAAAGGAAAAAGTTGTTATCTTTTTACTGTAAAATATAGCGACAATTAACGAAAGATAAAATTTTATCATTGATATATCAATTTGAAATTTTTAGTGATAAAAAAAATTAATTTAGATAAATTTATCGTGAATATATCAATTGGGAATTTCCCTGATACTATTCATATTTAAAAAATAAAAAAATATTGTTATGCTCCATTGTAATTTCTCCTCGGACAAAGTAATTTTCTCTGGGTCGTTTCCCAAGGACAATGCCCAGTGGATGACGTGAGCCCCAAAAGAAAAAAAAAAAACCAAAAACCTTTGCAACTGAAGATTCGCCAACTGAAAACGATGTAACGGCGATGTCCTCCGGACCACGCTCCGCGTGTCGTCCATCTCATTCACTGCCCTCCACGTGTCCACTTCCGCGTTCTCTCCCGCCACCAGAAGCGACCACCCTGGACAAGGCAACACCAAAAATTCTTTTCCTAAGCTTTATCATTTTCACTTTTTTCTTAGACAAAATGCAAATAGTAGTTGAATTTTTTAAGGCCCCAAGGGTAGATCCGGAAGTACGTTGAGCTTTGAACATCTTTAGAATGCAAATACAGATTTTCTTTTTCAACTTTGACCTCGCTCGCCTTTCATAATCTCGAAAATGTCCCCACTTCACTCAACCTACCCATAAAAAGTTTAGGCCACGGGCGAGACCAAACCTAACGACTGGCAAAATATTGGCTCGATGGGCGATGGCGGCTAAGTCCCACTATCATGCTTCTTAATGTATTCTTTATATATACTTTACCAAACACAATTAGGATTTCGAAAGACCTCTTTAATTGAAAGGTCTTTGAATTTTTTCAAAGGTTTTCTCCGAAATCGAATCAACCGCACCCTTTTGAGGTAATGGAACTAGACCATGAATTATGAATCTTTTTCCTTAAACTATGAATACAAATCAACAGTTAAAACCCTTTTTCTTCGGGTCCTTCCTCTCCTTTTCAAGAATCGTGACACAGGCCGAGCCGTCGTTTCGTGGGTCGGACTACTCGTCTTTCGTCGATTTGAAAGGTTTTCGAGCGGTTGTGTAATTCCAAAAGGGGAAGCAACCGTCACGGGTCTCGGGTTGCAAATTTGCAATTTTCACATTGGACCAAGAGCCGTGCCCACGTTATCTACTAGCCCCCAGCAATCCACACGTGTCGCTTCGGCCGTCCCTCTTTTGTCCTCATCCTTTATTTTCAGGTATCAAATAAAACCCAAACCCCGTGAAATTTTCTATTTTAGGAATCCCAACATGAAAGACAATTATGAGTGGCGACCACCACGAGCTAGTAATATTAGTCTCCATGTTTTGTTTTGTGCAAAATAAATGATTTGAATTTTCATCATCCATGAAAATGTTCAAATAAAAATTAATATCGATAATGAAAATATCTTCTATTGATTTGTTGTTTCAAGCGATACTAATGCTATTTTTTAGCAAATACTTTTCAAAGTTACTCATTTTTCGTAAAATAGATGAGGTTCCATTCTTTGAAGGATGTCAATTTGGTTGCAAGAGATTCCGGTCAGGAAGGGATCTTAGGAGGTTACAGGGGAAGGTGGGGCGACTTGTCATAGGAGTAGGAATGAGCTATAAAATAGTGTATGAGTTGTAACTAGCTAAATTAGAGGTTATGCCTTTTTAAGAGTCTTTCCTCTTTCTCTCTTTATATATATATATATACAAATATAAAAGAAAAAACATTTTTTCCTCTAAAACTCTATGCGTTAAGAATAGGTCCACGTGGCGTTTTTGATTAACTGAAAAGCAGGAATTAGGAGTAGAACTCAGTGACTTTTGACCAAGACAAGTTCACGGATACTCGTGACTTACAAAAGAAGGAAATCAAGATGGCGGGGACGCCACTTTAGTTCATACGGATTCTTATTTGTTTACAGAAGAGATAGAATTCTCACACGCGAGTTAGACCAAAGCATGAAAGTCGACGATGTTAGGATATCTAAGCTATTAACAATGAAAGAAATTCACCACTACAATAACTTTTGACGCATATTTAACAAATATATCTATCGTATATATGGGCAAAATCTATCATATGAAATTTTACCAAAGATCCCTTTCCACAAGCTAAAACATGGACGATCTTCGCGTCAACTAGTGAATTGAAGTGACATGTCAAAATTACATAATCAATCTTAAACTTACCGTACATATATCAATTCGGCTTGCAACTTTTTAATCCCACCAGTTTAATTCTAAATATTTGCACAAAGTTTTAATTTAATCTTTCGGGTGGATATTCTTGCCGATCGTCCTACATGACAAACCATCACGTCGCCAGTTTTCAGAAAAGATTGGGTGAAAGGATTATATTAAAATGTTGTGCGAAGGTTCACTACTAAATTGATAAAATTGAAAATTTCAAGATCGAATTGTTTGCGATCATTTGAAAAGTTTCCCCAAACCACGATCTCTAACTCGACTTGGACGGGAGTGCAATTTCAGAAAATCTTAAAAAGAGAATTCCGTGAATTGCAAGGAACTCAAGTTGATTGTCGGTATCCAAGCCTCGCCCTATGTCGCCTAAAAACGGAAATTTCCAAAATCCCCCACCAATCCTCGGGATGTGCCACCCCGTGTGGGCCCGCACCCGCTTGATCCCCTTCCCTCCATATAAATAACCGCCTCCCACTCTCGAGCGAACGCCACACACGCACTTCACAGCAGAGGACTTTTCCCCCCCCGGCGCGCCCGACAGATTCTTCCCCGCGAAGATGGTGAATCAGGAGACCGGATCGCACCGGAGCTCGACCGCTACGTTGAAGTTCCTCTGCAGCTACGGCGGCAAAATACTCCCCCGCAGGCCCGACGGTAGGCTCCGCTACGTCGGAGGCCTCACCAGAATCCTCGCCGTCGATCGCTCCGTCTCTTGCGCCGGTGCGTAGCCCCCTCGCTTCCACCTCTGTTTCTGTTCCGACGTTGCTTTTTCCCGTGGAGTCTTGGTTTTTTTGTCGGTGCTTGGTTGGTAAAGCCTTAAAATATCTGCGGTTGCAGAGCTGATGGTGAAGCTCGTCGAGTTTTGCGGCTTCTCCGTCGCGCCGAAGTGCGAGTTGCCAGGCGGCGACTTGGAGACTCTGGTCTCTATCAAGTCCGACGAGGATTTGGCCAACCTGATCGAGGAATACGACGAGGCTTCGCTGAGATCGAGATCTTCTTCATCTTCTCCGGGCGCGCCGTTCAAGATCAGAGCCGTCCTCTTCGAGCCGAGATCGGGCGAGCAAGCGTCTCCGCCTCCATCACCGTCTCCGTCCGCCGCGTCCAGCCTCAGCTCCTCTCCTCACGAGTCGCCGAGGCGCAGAATCGGCGAGCGGAGCTTCTCGCCGAGGATCGTGGCCGGCGTGGGGTGCCGCAGCGGGTCACCAATGATCGGTCACCACTGCAACTTCTACGGTCCTGGACAGCCTAGAGTTCCCTGCGCTGCTGCTGTTCACTGTCGCCGCAATTACTGCCAATAAGAAAGCAGGTCTCTCGTCTCGTAACAGCAGGAGTAGGGCCATGAAAATCGAGAAAATTACTGTTCGACACCAGTAGGAAATTAGAGATCTTACAGAATTAGGGACGGAACAGGGATGACGCCGATGGAGCCTAAGATTTGGTTTTGGAGCCCTTTGTGCTTGTAGAGACTACCTTTTTCACGTACGGATACGGATACGGATACGGATACGGATATCATAGTCGTAGATCAATTGGACCAAATCCGTCACGACCGCATTGACGACAAATTCCCCCAACCTGTACATGGAGAAAATGTTTGTGCGTGGCAGACGTTGTCCCCCAGAGTTGGGTATGTATTCCCTTATCCTTTTAGCTTTAACCGTTGCCCTCCATTGATCTTTAGAACATGACGTATCCTTTTTCTCGCAAACATCTAAATCGAGATCCGACAGGCGAAGTGACTCTTAGTTCTTACCGGCGACCAAAATGCAATAACTCTAACTTAAAGCGTTGCGGCTTCTAAGATTCGCATTTGCGCATCCGTAGCCAAATCGAATCTTCACGAAGCTATAATTTGCGACGAAGTATCTGTGACAATAGCGAGCGAATGAGAATCTATGCATAAATCCGATGCTGATTGTGAATCAAAACAAAGACAAACTCATGTGGAACTCCTAAGGCAGCGGTCAAGAGGAATCGCCGACTTTCGGCCGCCAGTTCTCCGCCGTGTCCATTGTTTAATCAAAGAAATCGAAAGCATCCCCCAATGCTATTTTTCATGGTGTCCAAATATAAAAGGAATGCAGCCAAGGTGCCACACTATGTTTCACTCAATAAAGAAAAAGGAAAAAAAGTTATTTTTATGTTACTTGTGAATGAGAGTGAAGCTATGTTTGACCCGGCAAAAACATATTCTCTTTATATTAATTGTGAAATAGTGTGACAAAAAAGGGAGGATTACAAAAAAAAAAGTCCTAAATCTATAGTAATTGTGCTAATTCATTCATAAATCTTTTTATTTGTCAATTCAGTCATAAACCTTTTGTATTTGTGCAAATTTAGTTCATCCGACCAATTGAAAAAATATTATTAAAAATTGTCACGCTAGCGATTTCGAGTTAAAATTGATCGGATGGAGTGAACTAGCACAAACACAAGATGGTTAGGATTGAATTGGCACAAATGCACAAAATTTATGACTGAAGTGGCAAAAAAAGTTTAGAACTGAAATGACATAATTGTAATAGATTGGAGAATTTTTTTTTTTTTTTATGATTTTCTCCTACGACAAATGACCTCAAGCTCCGATCAATTAGTTAGTTTAGCCAAGCAAGTGGGATTGGGATGGCTCTTGTCATGCCTAAATACCCTTGACTAAAGTTTCTTTCTTACGGGCGGAAATTGAAACATAAATTTGTTCACGGGCTTCATTTGTTTCGCGAAAAATGATTGATTTAAGAACTACGCTCTTATAAATGATCTTTTGTAGCGCTTACAAAAATGAAGCAATGAACAATGTTTTTATTGTCAGCAAAAATATTTAGACACGAATTGTTTTGCATTTCTCAATTATTTCAAGCTGCACAAGCATAATTATTTTTTGGGAAGATGTTTTTCAAATTATTTATTTTTCAAACTTTTGAAGAAACTTAAAACGGCACCTTCCCCTCCCCCTCCCCCCTCTCTTTAAAATCATAACTAGAAGGGAAAATTTCAAATAAGGGCCTGAAGTGCTTTCGTTTTTTCAAATAAGAGCCTCAAGTACACCTTGCTTTGAATAAGGGCCTAAAATGCCATTCTTGTTTCAAAAAAGGGCCTGACTCAAGGGCATTTCCGTCTTTTGTTTTTTTTTTGAATTTTTTCCATTTTTCAGTTTTCCTCTCTTACTTTTCTTTTCTTTTTTTGCTGCTAAGCCAAGCTTCGATCTGTTCTTTCCTCCAAAAGCCTCTGTTCCACTTCCTCTCCCTCCTCTTCCATCGCCTTCGCCACCCCGCGCCCTCTTCTTTTCTCCGACCGCAAGCCTTATTTTCCTCCCGGACTCACCCTCGAACCCTCCAGACTCGCCTCGCTGGAGCTGACGACAACCTCGATGCAGTCCCACCCAACCCGGAAGCAGCCTTGGCTAGCTCCCCTCCTCCGTTTGGTCATTTCAGTTTTGAGTACTTCACGTTTGCAGCGATCTCTAAAGACCCTCTCCCTCCCCGCCCATCGCCGGCCTCAGGCTTGGGCAAGGGCTGCCCTCGAGAGGAAAGCTCTCCTGATCAACGAACACGGTGTTGCCACCGTCAAACGTAGGAGGGGGGCTAGCGGAGGCTGCTTCGTGGCTGCGGGGGACTACGTTGAGGCCATCATCATAAGCATAAATTAGGGCAATCACTCGAAGATTCACGCGTAATCCGTCTAGAAGGGGGTTCCAGATGGGGCGAGTGTAAACCAGTTGGAGATGAACTGCGGTGTGCGGAGGGGTTGCGGTGTAAGCCAGCTTCATGCCGAGCGTGTGGGTTGGATTGCATGGCTCGCAACTAAAGAAGACTGCGCAAATTATTGACGTCAAGCACAGTGATTATGGGCATTGCGGATCACTTCTTGAGGATTTGGGGGATTTGGTTATGACAATCGAGTCATTATCTCTCGATCCTTTGCGAGTGATGTACGGAAAAGTAGTCTAATCTTCGGTTCCTTCCTCCTCCTCGCGGTCGTCTGTTCGGTCGCAGCAACCAAACTCATCCGGTTTGTCTCTGACGGCGTCCTTCCCCACGACTTGAGTTCTCTATACTCCCGATCGTCGATCGTACCTTCCACACCGAGCACAAGGCCAACCAGAACATCTCTCTCGACCTCTCCGCTCAGCTCGTGCTTGCTGGCACAAACATTCTCGTCTCGGCTGAAAACATAGCAGAGAAAGACCAAGAGAGTAGAACCGGGCCAAGAAACGAGCGAGAACAAAAAGCAGAGCTCTGGGCAGAGGGAGGCTCGCGATAGAAGCTCTCTCGATCTTGACAGAAAAATCGGAGAAAGGGGAGCAACGCAAAGCAGAAAAGAGAGGGGGTCTGGGTCGCAAAAGGAAAACGCCGAAACAAGAGACTCTTCATTCTCGCTCGTGCGCGCCACGCCTGACCAGTCGTCTCTATTGATACTGTCCGATGACCTTCGGCCGACATGCTTTCGCACCAGAGGAACTCGTCTTTGGGGGGCTCGGGGGTTAAACCGAGAAAGAAAGCCTAAAAAGCTCGTGAGTGAGCTAGAGCAGACCGACGAGGACTTCGTGGGGTGAGGCCGGGAGGAAAATAAAGCTTGCGGTTGGAGAAGAGAGGAGGGCGCGGGGTGGTGAAGGAGATGGAAAAGGAGGGAGAGGAAGGGGAGCAGCAGCTTTTAGAGGAAAGAACAGATCGAAGCTTGGCTTAGCAGCAAAAGGACGAAAAAAAGAAAAGAAAAGTAAGAGAGGAAAACTGAAAAAAAGGGAAAAATTCAAAAAAACCTAAACGGATGAAAATGCCCTTGAGTCAGACCCTTTTGAAACAAGGAGGGCCCTTATTTGAAACAAAATGCACTTGAGACCTTTATTTGAAAAAAGGGAGGCACTTGATGCCCTTATTTGGAATTTTCCCTAACTAGAAAGCACCGAACGAAATACATTAGTTAGGCAATCTCGTTGGTAGATGGTCTCGATAGTAGACTAGACCGTGGGTTTACTAACAACCTTGGCCAAGTGCGGGGGTTTGACCAAAAATGGAAAATGTTCGATGCTGATAATTGAGCCTAGCACCGACTCGAGAATCAATATATAACTTTGGCGAAAAGGCTTTAAATGAAATGGGCCGACGCCAATTGGTTGAGCCTTAACCTTGGCTCGACGAATTATTATATATTTTTTCAAAACGAACAAATATGAGTATAGATAGAGTTCGACTATTTGGTTTAGGCGCATAACCACAACAAAGTAAATAAAAAATGTGAGAGAGAAAAAAATCGAGACATAAAGTTTGTCTTGGCTCATCAATCAATATATAACTTTGGCGAAAGGCTTTAAATGAAATGGGCCGACCCCAATTGTCTGAGCCTTAACCTTGGCTCGACGAATTATTATATATTTTTTCAAAACGAGCAAATATGAGTATAGATAGAGTTCGACTATTTGGTTTAGACGCATAACCACAACGAAGTAAATAAAAAATGTGAGAAAGAAAAAAATCGAGACATAAAGTTTGTCTTGGCTCATCCTTAAATTTAAATTGCATCTAATAGATGATTCCATTATAATTAGCACTTCCCATCTTTATATCACAACTCTCAATTATAAGATAATGAGATTATATAAAATTAATAGCTATTCATGGCTCAACCCTAAACTATCAATAAATTACGGCCTTAAATCATAAAACCCTTTTATGTACATGAGGCACTGCTCTCTATAACCCCCGCTCACTCACGGAGAAGCGGAGCCTCATGCTTTTCTATCGATAAAAGTATAAATCACCCCCTAATTACTACTACCAGCTTGATGAGTCGAATTCCAATTAATGTACCACGGCACGAAGCATCGCTCTTTGCCTTCTCAACAACCAAAATCAACATCCGACATTGACTTCGAACGTTAAATTCCTCATCTTATCCAAACGAAGGGAAAAGCGCGACCACCTTTGTGGGAAATTCGTGTCCTTCACGAAACATGGCTTGTGATCTGACGCGAACGAGATCAGAAACACACGCCACACCACACCAGGAGAGCCCAAGGAGCCCCGCTCTACTTTACCGTAGACATTAACGGCAGTTTATGACCGCCGCATCAATCCTCGTAAATGGTCGAATCTAAAGCCACTCTAGTCTAAAAACAAGGCTGCTTACGCCACAACCAAATCTCGTTTCCTCTGACAATTCTGACATAGAATCTCCTGGAAAATGTGTAGGAAACGGAGAAATCACCGTCTCTTTCGCTGTTTTTCAAGAAGTGGAGATGGGAAAATCTTCAAGAAACTGAAGGCTTGAGCTAAGAAAAACCGTCTTCCAGAAGGAGTCGTCCCTCCTTGACATCACCGAAGCGCTCGAATCGAACCGCCTTGCTTTCTCTTTAATGCACTTTTCGATGTGTTTTCGCTCTCATCGCCTTCGTGTCTGCTTCTCTAGCGTCCACGTTTCTTCGTCCATGGCTCTATTTCTACTCTTCTTCTTCTCCTTCTTCTCATCTCTCATCCACCACCACCGCCAACGACGGCGAGGGCAGGAACGCACACCCACATTTCATATCCGAAGGCAGTAACAAACCCGCTTGAGATCTCGGAGACTCGTCCAAGCTCGGTTCTTTTTGCAATGAGGCTGTACGTGTACGTGTTGGAGGCAAAGGGACTGCCCGTGAAGGACTCGTACGTGAACGTCCAGGTCGGGAAGCTCAAGTCCAAGACTAGGATCGTGGAGCGCACCAAGAACCCGTGGTGGAACGAGGAGTTCGTGTTCCGGGTGCATGATTGCGAGGAGGAGGTGATCCTGTCCGTCTATCACCACGAGGACAGCCACGGGCTCTTCAGTTCATCAGGGGAATTGCTAGGTCGGGTCAAGATTCCGGTCTGGTCCGTCGCCAACGAGGACAACCGGATATTGCCACCGACGTGGTTCTCCGTCGGGCAGCCTAAGGCGGGGAAGTTCATACGAAAAGATTGCGGTTAGTGTGCACAGTCATTCTAATTTGCAAATTACCTAGTCATTCTGCTGTTTCTTGTCCTATCCTGTCTGATCAAAACAGTAATGTGCATGCCATGACCCTCTGTCTTGCTTGCATATATTCTCTATCAAGTATCAGCTCCTAGATGAACAAATGTTTCATGCTGTTACTCCGAATTCGTGTTTGGGCAAATTGTTAAAGCTGTTCTTTGAGCAACTTGTGTTTATGCGGATGTTGAGGAGAGCAATGGGTGATTAGAGGAAAATTACTGCATATTACTGTTGCCTGACTGACAAAGATAATTTACTGAACTGGGGAATGGCCGATCGTCCAGGACGAGAACTAGTTTATGTGATGATGGTTCTTCAAGGAGACAGAATTCTTCAGACAATTTGGAACTAGGAAGTAGATGACCTCGCTGGTCAGGTTATGTAAAGGTTGAGCAACTGGGTCTGTGTCCTCCAGACAGCATTTGAATCTTCAGCAACTTATTTCTCTCCTCTTGAAAACCATGGGGAACCTTTCTGGAGATACCTAAATTTTACTGCTAAAATGTCCCCTCATGGATTTATCCAAGTTGTGTTGTTTTCTCTGGATCCCAGTCCAAATGACCTATGTTGTTCTTGCATAATTAGTACTGTGAGGCATTTTGGATATGGATTATACATGCGATGGCATGAGTTGTTTCATTAATTTACCAAGCAGCTGAAATCATTATAGAACGCTGTGACCAGAATTTCCTTTCACACATCAATACTTTCTTTATTTGGTGCTAAATTTGGAAACTACGCTTTGTGGAATGCTGCCATTGGGCTCCTTTTGTTTTTGTCTCTCGGCTTCCATCGTAAATGTGATATTTATCTTGATCCTTCAATACATTTGTCACTTAAGATTTGGTGCCATCGTCCATTCAAACTTGTAAAGTTGTCTGGCCAGGGGGGGAAAGTAATTTTTAAAGTCTGATCCACCACACAATGCAGGGAAGATACTCGTATCAATTTCTTTGCATGGTAGTCTCCAGGACACATCTTCCGACAATCCGCTCCTTCCCAGTTCCAATGTCAACTGCAATCAGGCCGAAGAAGAAACAGATTTAGCTAAATCTCAAGCTCAGAAGATACACGATGGGAAACATTGGATGAAGGCTATCGCGAATCGTTTAGAGAGAATCTTTGCCAAACATGAGGATGTGTCAGAAACTTGTGCCTCATCGGAAGCATGTGGCACTCCATCATATTATGAGGATTGTGTGGAAAAACAACACCCTGATTACATCTTTGAAGAAGCTATTGGGATGATAAAGTCGAGGGATGGCCAAGAAGAATTGCCTGAAGATCTTCAAGGAGGCATTCTGTTCGATCAGATCTATGCCGTACGTCCACATGACTTGAACAGTTTTCTCTTTGCACCAGACTCTAAGTTCAGGAGAGACCTGGCTAACTTGGAGGGAACAACAAATTTAGAAGAGGAGCCGTGGACTTTGAAACAAGAGGAAGATCCACCACTTTTAACACGAACAGTTTCCTATAATAAGGCCGCCACAAAGTTAATCAAGGCTGTAAAAGCGAGCGAGCAACAATTTTACCTCAAAGCAGATGGAAAAAACTTCGCTGTCTTTGTAGAGGTAAGCACTCCCGAGGTTCCCTATGGGAATATGTTCAAAGTGGAGTTGCTTTACAAGATAATGCCTGGACCAGAAGAAAGATCAGGAGAGGAGTCCTCACGTCTTATAATCTCTTGGAGGGTTAATTTCCACCAGAACACCATGATGAGAGGTATGATTGAAGGAGGTGCTCGTCAGGGTCTAAAGGACAGTTTTTATCATTTTGAGAACTTACTGGCTCAAAGTTTTAGGATACTCGGTTCTGCAGAGCCGTCTAACAGAGATCAGATCATTGCATCTCTGGAAAATGAACAGCAGTCGGATTGGCAATTGGCTACCAAACACTTCTGCAATTTTACCATGCTTTCCACCTTTTGTATGGTTGTGTATGTGATTATGCACATTCTACTTTGCAAGCCTAGTGAACCGCGGGGCTTGGAATTCCTAGGTATTGATTTGCCAGATAGCCTTGGAGAGCTCATTGCATGCGCAATAATAACCATCCAGGTGGAACGTGTTTTCTACATGGCTTCACATTTTGCGCAAGCCAGGTTGCAGAGAGGTATGTGCTTCATAATATTTCAAGCACACTTTTTAACTCCGCTTTGACTCTGAATGATTAAGCTGTCCTAACTAGCACGGGCTTATGTTTTTGTTAGGTGGTGATCATGGCGTCAAGGCCCAAGGCGACGGATGGATTCTTACTGTAGCTTTGATAGAAGGGACGAACATGGCATCGCTGGCTTCAACGGGATATTCTGATCCATATGTGGTTTTTACATGCAATGGGAGAACAAAGACGAGTTCTGTTAAGCTCCAGACTTGTGATCCTCAATGGAATGGTGAGACCCTTTATTGTACAGGTCCGTTTGTGTTTCGATCATATCATGGGCTAAAAACAAGGCCTTTGGATGCATCTTCTGCAGAAATAGTGGAGTTTGATGCTATGGAAGAACCACCTTCAGTTTTGGATGTGGAGGTTTTTGATTTCGATGGTCCATTTGATCAGGCCACTTCTCTGGGGCACGCTGAGATAAATTTTTTGAAGCATACATCCACTGATCTTGCGGATATGTGGATCTTCCTCGAGGGCAAGCTGGCTCAGTCTGCTCAGTCGAAGTTGCACCTGAGAATCTTTTTGGACAACAACAATGGAGTAGAAACGGTTAAGGAGTTTCTAACAAAGATGGAGAAGGAAGTGGGAAAGAAGGTAGGAATTGTTGAGACTCTAGTTTTGATAATGGTTTCTTCAGTTCAGTGATAAAGACATGTCATTAGTTCGATTTGTGGCACTTGCAGTTGAGTCTGAGGTCACCTCACAGAAATTGTACATTCCAGAAACTGTTCAAGTTGCCACAGGACGAGTTTCTCATCAGTGATTTTGCCTGTTCACTCAAGAGAAAACTGCCTTTACAGGTTTAATCACATCTGTTGTTAGTGCTTGTACCCTTTACTACAATTGGTTCTTCTGTGCATAAGAGCCACTCTTGATGTGGTTTCTAACCTTTTTTATGTTTGGATTCTTGGAAGTTACAATTGAATGACAATATGCCAAAAAAGCAGAAAAGATTTGTAAACCAACATAGATAATTAGAATCTCATAGTGAGTTTTTGGCTCGACCAACTAACTAGACATAAATGCTAGTGAAAAAAAGAGAGCTATATTTACCAGACATAAGGAAGTTTTTGAGCATTGCTTTGTGACTACTGTTAGGCCTCAATGCCGTGGGCTCATATGCATGATGTTGTTATGTGTTAGTTTATCTGATTTGCTGGCCAGTATGTTCTCTTTTTATTTGGGTGCCAATATGTTCAATTAGCTTATCATTGTCTTCTTGCATGACGTTTATCCCATAAGCAAGTACGCCTAGCTTAGATTTTGTATAAATGATTTATGTAGGGCCGCCTTTTCCTATCTTCAAGGATTGTCGGGTTTTATGCCAATTTGTTTGGTCATAAAACCAGGTTTTTCTTTCTCTGGGAAGACATTGAAGATATTCAAGTGCTTCCACCGTCATTCGGTTCTATGGGTAGTCCATCCCTTGTCTTCCTTTTGCGTAAGGGTCGAGGTATGGATGCGAGGCACGGCGCAAAGTCTCAAGACGAAGAAGGCGGGCTTAGGTTCCATTTTCAATCATTTGTATCGTTTAATTCAGCCAGCAGGTATTGGTGCTACATAGTACTTCTGTAAAAGAATTCAATTACCGGAAGTGGGAGGTGATCAATCGTGATTTTCGGTGGATAGGACAATTGTGGCCCTGTGGCGGACTCGAGTTATGACGCCTGAGCAAACAGAGCAGATTGCCAAAGAGCAGCATGATCAAGAAAGCTCGTCTGTGTTGGATGATGCAGCGGCGATTCTGGATACAGAAGATGCAGACATGTCCAAAATCTACTCCGCTGAACTCCCTATTGCGGTAAGCAGACAAATCTTTCCCAATTTCGCTTTGTAGTATTGGCTTTCAACATCTCCCTTCGATGAACCAAGAGGTGTCGATTTGTTCAAACCTTGGATCTTGGGCCGACAAAAAGTGAATTCCTATGAAATTCATGAGGCCCTATCTCATGTAGATTCACTCCCCAACTAATGGAGATCAATGACATTTTCTTTTCCTGATGTGTTGCTGGCCGCTGCTTGGATGACTACATTGGATGACATTTCGAGCGACGTGCAGATGAGCTCCTTGATGGAGCTATTTGGTGGAGGGAAGGAGGAGTATCGAATCATGGAAAAATCCGGCTGCCTCAATTATTCGGCTACTGAATGGGAATCTGTGCAGCCCGGTACCTTCGAGCGCTCGGTGTCGTACAAATTCAATCGCTACATCTCGATATTTGGAGGGGAAGTCACCAGCACGCAGCGAAAAGTTTCTACCGATGATGGTTGGACAGTCAATGAGGTCATGGCCCTCCACAATATCCCATTTGAAGAGAATTATCGAGTACGTCTTAGGTCCTTATTTTTCCCCGTTCTCTTTTGGGATCGATCGCCTTCTTTTGGACACTCGAAGCCTTTCATTCAATTCCTCTGTCAAAGTCTCCTGTCATTGCTTTTCTTCCAGCTGCTTGGCTACCGAACATCTTGTCTGATAAGCCTGAAAATTTCATTTTGCTGTACTTGCAGGTGCGGGTAACGTACCAGATCGAGGAATCAGGCCAAAATCACAGCTCCTGCAAGTGTGATGTCTTTGTTCACATCATCTGGTTCAGGAGCACCAAGTTCCAGCACAGGATTACGCGCAACATAACCAGTAAATTGTCCCAGAGATCAAAGGACATTTTCGAGCTAGTAGAGAGAGAAACTCTCTTAGCGACGCGTCTTCTCAAGTCCGCTTGACAGGTACCCCGACCCTTACAAAAATGACTGTATCATCAAGTCAATGAGAGATGTCGTTTGCGTTGTCATAGTCCTTTTTCTTCTTTCTTGATTGAATAGGAAGAGCTGGTAAGTGTGACGGAATGAGCCGAAACAGCTAACTCAGTCATGCTCTAACTCGGTAGGTCGCAACTACTGAGTTCTGCTCTTCACCATCTTCCAGGCAGCGGTTATGGGGATTGTCGTTTTGCTCGGCAGCTTGATTCTGTACTCACGGTAGAATGCTGTCGAATGCCGCCTGGTCTGGTTCAGTTTTCTGTCTAGATCAATAGGATTGTTTTCCTAGACTGCAATTCCTGTTGTACCCGGAACTCTGTAGTGTCTTGTCTTGTTTGTTTGACACGTTTAGCTTGATGAATCGAATACCGCCAATTCGATCCGAACCAGGAGGAGAGGAGAGAGCCGAACCGTTTCGGACCTTGTTCCGAAAGTCCTGTGGTACACGCTGGTCTTGAGCGTGCAGAAAAAACAAAAAACAAAAAACATAGGACAACGGTGGCTAGGTACACAAACTTTCAAAGAATTATGAACGTTGCGGGACGAAATGTCCTGGTCTGACCGAGAGAAGGGTCAATGATAACTTGATAAGCATGTCGTGCTCCTCTTATCCCCCGGGCCCTATCACTCATCCTATCTGCAGCATACTTGGCGGCCATTTTCTAAACCCAAATGAGGGGAGAAGCGAGATATCTCCATTTCCAAGCGGGGTCCATCTTCTCCAAGAGTCAAGAAACATCATCGGCTAAAAGATTGGCTTGAGGGAAAGGGAGGTGAGCTTGCGGTCTTCTTCTCAGGTGGGGACCACAAGCCGGCCGGCGAGAACCCAAGTTTTCGATATTTATGACTTGGCCCATCTTTTTGTTCGGTTGCGAACTTCGAAAAAAAAATCGCTTTTTAATTTGTGGACGAGTTTCTAAACAGATAAATGCGTTTGATAATGACACAAAATCTCTATTTTTTTTGCGGACGGCGGCCGATGGACTATGATTGGTGGAGGGCGGACCGGCGAATTGAGGGATGGCGAATCGGCGATCGGGGGACGGCGGACCGACGAATTGAGGGACGGAAGACTGGTGGTCCGGTGGCCGGCGGATTGAAGAAACAGCGCCGACGTATTGGAGAACCGATGGACGGCAGCGAGGAGATGTAGATGACATTGTGAGAGAGAGGGAGTGAAAGACAAAGAAATTTTTTTTTATTTCTCATTTTTATTAACTGGAGTTGGAAATCACATTTGATCCTAAACAGTTGACAAAAGGCAAGGGATTGTAAAACTTTCCAAAAGCAGGGGCAAAGGGCTCAAAAGGAAAGGATAGCCCCCGCCAACCAATAAAGCTGACGTGGCGCTGACAAAGCATTCCCCCCAAGGGTGAAGGTCAGTCATCGGTTAGAAATCTGGTGCGCCCTTTTCGGCTCACCGCCACGCCCGCCTTCTTCCTCTAACAAACGCAACACTATCCCCTTCTTCTTCTTCTTCTTCTTCCTGCTCAAAACCCTCTCTCTCTCTCTCTCTCTCTCTCTCTCTATATCTCTCTCCATCTCTTCATCTTCCTCCATAACCAGCCACTCTCGCACCTTCGAATTCTCGCGAAGCCACCACCCAAGACCTTCTTCCCTCAGCTCTCCCGCCTCCGACGATGGACCCGAACCCGAAGACCCACCCGGTTCTCTCCTACGTCATGGCCCGCCTCCCCTCCATGGGCCCTCGCTTCACCCCTCCTGGCCCCTCCGATCCCTTCTCCGCCGTCGACATCGAGCAGCCTCCTCCGCCGCCGCCGCCGCCTCCGCCAGACCCCTCCTCGGCGTCGTCGTCGTCGTCGTCGTCGTCCTGTCCGCCCCAGATCACCGACCAGATGCCCCACCTCGCCCACCCCAAGCTCTTCGCCTCCATGGCCAACGCCGTCGCCGACGTCGCCCAGACCCGATCCGTGCTCAAGACCCTCGGCGACCGCCCCGACCACGAGGCCGTCGACATTGCCCGGTCGAAGCTCGTCCAGGTCGAGTCCGCCCTGTCGAAGAAGCTCGAGGAGATCGTGCTCTCCCCGCGGCCTCACGACGTCGACCGGCTCGAGTGGCGAGCCCACCTGGCGGAGAAGGAGAGGGAGTGCCGCGAGGCGGCGGAGAGGGAGAAGAGCGCGCACAGGGCGGTGATCTCGCTCGACGAGTTGCACGAGTCGTACGCGAGGTTGTTGAGGGAGGCGGAGGAGAGGTTGGTGAAGATGTACGAGTCTGTCGTCGTGGATAAAAATGATGGGAAGTGCGATGTGAATGTGGGAGAGGAGGTGAACGAAGAGGTCGTGGGGATATTGCAGGAGGGGAGGGGAATGGAGGCTTGGACAGGGTTGATTTGTCTGGGAGGAGGTTGCGGTTCTTGCCGGAGGCGTTCGGTCAGATTCTTGGATTGGTCGTGCTTAATTTGTCAAATAATCAGCTTGAGGTTCGTTTCGTGAATTGGGTGATTCATTGGCTTTGTTTTGTTGATGATGTTTGTACTTTTTATGACTCTGTGCTAAATGAAAGATGTGGCCTGTACTCATTCTTACACCCTCTGTTGATTCTGCTCAAAAGAACATTGGCACATGTTTCTTGAGTGCAATCTGTGGATTGAGTCTATTCTATTTCATTCTTTGCTTTCAGGTTGTGAAGCTACTATTCTTGTTTAGGCACCATTGTATGCACATTTTATATTGAATTCTGGCATACGAATAGTAGTGTCGTTTCTTTTGTGAGAAAAGTTCCTGGAGAGATTGTTTGGGACTTGGGAGTTTAGAGGGAAGTAATGTTAGCCAGAATGAATTTGTTAGATGTTAACTTGTAAATTGTGTGGTTAAAGCCAATATTGGTTTTCATTTTTATGAATTGCGCATAGATTGTGTTTACTGGGGCTACGATCCATGCAGATTAGCTTAACTGGTACTTTCTTCCCTGAATCAGATATCATGTGTACTGTGTGCTAGAACTGCCTTGTTGAATGGATGGTTGACAATAAAGACACCCTCTTTTGTTATGGCTCTTCAGTCTCTATCCTATAATATTTGGTGCATGTTGTTTTTATTCACTTGCCAACATAACGCCTAGTTATGTACCAAGAACTTGTCAAATTGCACCCTCATTATTCTCATGCATTGAGTCATTGACCCCTTAATTGCTTGAGGCAAGAGTGGGCTGCAGAAGATCGATCCAAATTATTGGGGCTCCACCAAGAATGTTTAATAGAAATCGACGACTTCATCATGTATTCTATTATACAATAAAATCCACCTTAATGCTTGTAAGTTGCACTATGTACATCTTTCTCCCTTCCTCCTTTGTACGCATGGGTTAGCGATAATAAGTAGGGGAACCATCTTTTTTTGCCATAAGATAATATTCCCAATTCTTTTGCAACATAGAAAGGAATTTCCCCAGTCTCCACACACAGGGAATATCAATTTTTGATTGCATAATGCATCCATGAGAACATATTGTGTGTAACATGTCTTTTATGACCAAGCAATACTAAGAATTAACTACAGCTCTGGAATCCCTGCTTGGAAGGATGAAAATTCTAGAATGATGAGCTTTCGAACAATGTGCATTTGATGTGTTAGTTTTTTTTTTTTTTTTTTTTCTGACTTCTCAATTGCTGGCAGATCATTCCTGACTCCATAGCTGGGTTAGCAAATCTGGAGGAGCTTAACGTTTCCTCAAATCTCTTGGGGTCTCTGCCAGACTCAATTGGGCTGCTGCAGAAGCTTAAAATTCTCAACGTATCAAGCAACAAACTTACTTCCTTACCGGACAGTATCTGTCACTGCAGGTAATGCCAACTTTCAGCATGAAATTTGACATTGTTTATGATTGTATTTGCCGTAATATCTGATCTTGTCTTGCCTGCCTTAGATCATTGGTGGAGCTGGATGTGAGTTTCAACAATCTCACTTACTTGCCAACCAACATTGGTTATGAGTTGCCCAATCTACAGAGGCTTTGTATCCAGTATAACAAGATCCGTTCGTTACCAACTTCTGTCTGTGAAATGTACTCTTTGCGGCATCTGGATGCTCACTTCAATGAGCTTCGTGGACTACCAGCTGCTATTGGGAAATTGACAAACCTTGAGCTTCTTAATCTGAGCAGTAATTTTAGCGACCTGACAGAACTTCCCGACACATTTGGGGACTTGACAAACCTCAAGGAGCTTGATCTAAGCAACAACCAGATTCATGCTCTTCCGGACACATTCGGTCGGCTTGACAACTTGGCCAAGCTTAATCTGGACGAGAATCCCCTAGTAATACCCCCGGTGGAAATTGTCAAAGAGGGGGTTGAAGCTGTGAAGGTATTCATGGCTAAGAGATGGTTTGACATTCTCGTGGAGGAAGAGAGGAGGAGCATGCTTGAAGTGAAAGAACCGGCACAAACTGGTTGGTTGACACGCAGCACCTCTTGGTTGAATGATGTTGTTTCGGGTGTTTCGGGGAGTGTGTCTGGATATTTGGGCTCCCCCAGGACTCCAAGGGACCCCTATCTTGATCAGCAACTATGATTAGGGGATTGAAGGATTCTCTTAAGTTACTCGCCATCCTGTGATGGCATGAGATCTGATGAAAGAGCGAAAAGATCAGATGTAAGCTGCAGATTATTCTAATATTTCTACCTTGAGAAAAGGAGAAAGCTCGGAAGTTTTGCTCTCCTTGAGGTACATTTTAATGAGGAGTTATGCAGGAAACAACTGGTCGCAAAAAGCCGCTGCATGATTCGTTTTGGAAGGTATCATCTCATGGATGTAAAATCGAAGTCGGCAGGAAGTTTCAGGCTGCTTTTAGTGCAGATACTTTTCCTAGCGTTTTTTTCGCATAAGAGTAAAGCTCTTGTAATGAAATTTTCTCTAATGGCTGGTGACATCTACTGGTGCTTTGCAAGCAATGTCTTTCTTTACCATTGCTGTTTTTTGGGTTTCTCGATTTGGTATTTCAGTTGTTTCTGATTTTGTCAAGAACAAGTGACGGTGGTCAGTAAAAACGGGTTCTGATCATTTTTTTTTTTATCAGGGACAAAGTTATTCATACAGAATGTTGTAACTTCATGTACAAGCTGATCCCTAGCAGGAAATGCTGTGAAGTAAGTTATAAAGGTCCTCGTCATGAAATACAGAATAGCAAGGTTTGGCCCCACCGGTCGTTGGAAGTATAAGAAATACATACCGTGTCTCGATACGCTGGCGGGGTTTCTATTCTAAAACCCTCTTCTTAGTATAATAATCTGGGTTACCTATTTTGCACTTCATACGATGATCTTGAGTCATGAGCGGGATAAATGAATTTATTTGGATAGGACTATTTATGATTTGATTCAAACCCGTTCCGACCCACTTATTTGATGGGTCTACGTTACAGACTAGGTTTCAATGTACAAGTTGAAATCAACCTCTCGGGTCCAATCTGATGCTGTACTGTGGGGCATGGAGAGGAATGATTTCTTTTAAGGACTTGTTATTCTTGAGGCGAAGTAAGCACGAGATCTAAGTCGCTCTACCGACGCGATGATTTCTTTTAAGGCCTTGCTATTCTTGAGGCGAAGTAAGCACGAGATCTAAGTCGCTCTGCCGACGAGAGCGAACGAAGACCGCACGGCATGGGAGGGAAGGAAACGTTGAATATGGGCAAGAAGAACTCTTTACAGTGAAGGAGTTACGCATTTCCCATGAAGGCGAGAGGCATTTTGTGAAAAAGAAGAAGAAGAAGCTGGTCGCCAACCTCCCCATGTGGGCACATGTCTCCCCCATTCCTTCCCACTTACCTCAATCATGTCTCATACTTAATCAAACTCAATCAACAATCCTTAATCTCTTTCATTACAAATCATAAGCACCACACGGAGCTGCTCCTCCTCCTCCTCCACCTCCGCTACCGCTGCCGCGCCGTCATCACATCCATTTCGACATGAACTCGACGAACATTGACTTCCACGAAACAAAGATGACGAGGACGACGTGTCTCCTCATTCTTGATATTCTTCCACGCTCTCTTGTACTCCATCTCCATCAACACTGGCTGGTTGGCCCTGAGCGCTTCCGTCCTCCCGGTCGTAGGGGTCTTATTAACCGTCGTGTTGCTGGTCATCGCAGCTCGGGCCACGCTGATGACATGGATCACCGTCCTGGTGCTACTCGCCTTCTCAGGGAAGTGCCGCCGGTTCCTTGCTCTCCAAGGAAGGAAGATCACCGCCGATGTCACCGTGGACGTGGTCAAGGTTGTTTTCCGAGGGAAGGGACTGGTTGCTTTGGTTTGTGCAACCTTCCTCAGCTTCCTGCTCATCATATCTCGGTGATCTGATTTTAGATGGATTCTACATTTTTGTGTATGGGCAGATTTCATCTTTTCTATAGTAATTTCCTCCAAGACTTCCAAGCCAGCCGTATTCATTCCCATTGCAACAGATTTCATGATAATACAATGTTCTGCACTGTCCAAAGCCACAAATTTGCCAAAAGCTGAGACTAATACACAAAAGCAATGGTTCTCAAGGTGCATTCCGGTGGAAGAGTTATGGTTAGCATCCCGTTTTCGGCATTGTACCCGACATCTTCTTCCTTCCCATCGATGCTACAAGACCTCGGTTTTGAATTGGAGTAGGCACCGAACCGTCCGCACCCTCTTGCCCGAATCTCAATCTTATGCCCAGATGAGCAGAGGGAGCTGTTCATTGCTTCAACTGCTCCACCAGAGTTGTACATGTCCAGTAAACCGAGCGGAGCGAATTGATGTTTCTCGTCAAATACCTGTTTGGAAGAAAATGGATATCACATAATTCAGGCTGATCCATCCCTACTCCAATGATTTAGATCTCATGTGAATATACAAAAGATTATGCATTTAAGGGAAGCCCTGCAAGAATCACTGACCCTTATAGGAGACACAGTATATACTTCAAATCCTAGAAATCTTAAGGTCACTTCAAGGCTCCCTTCCTTTGGCATTCTTGACAGTACCCCTACAGTACAACATAGTACATAGCTAGAAGACTAATTCGTGAAAAGGAAACTTATCTAACAGTATCTGAAGCTCAACTTGTAAGTGGAACCTGTAGTATATGAGTAGAGTGCACAGTCTCCAAGCCAGCCTTCCCTGGCAACCTCGCCAAGGAATTCGACATCTCGAGGACTGACAGCGCCCAATATGATGAAGGGTTCGGATTCTGAAGGCGGATTGTATGGAGCGCCTCTTATAGGTGGCCAAATTCCGCCTCTCTGGCAATTAAAAACGCCCAAGACGCCCGTTGTTTTGTTCAAGTTCCATATCTTCATCAAACTTCAATGGCCCAATTCAGGGTAGTTAATAGATGGCGAATAATCGGGAAATAAGAATAATAATTTGTGTATTTTTGTGGATGATTTTCACCTCCTCCCATCTGTTACAGGGTCACTGAATAAGCAATCTCGTGTCGGTCGACCGGCATATCTCGCTCTTAAGATTGATCCATCAGGCAGTACTAATCTCTTGATTACATGAAAGTCATGTTCACCTGGCTTGTCACTGTATTACCAGTTTTAAGAAAGAAGGTTATAAGCTTCTTTTTAGGCAAAAAATTCTCCATGGAGAATATTGCTGACATGAATGTTCAATAGCCACCTGACATATACTGCACATCCGCCTATTGCTCTCGCCGCAGCATGGAATTTGGCCGTATAGTGATTGCTCTGAGACGATCGCAGAAAGTTAGTTTGGATCCTCACTGGTATAAACATAAACTTGCTTTCGAATGTCACCAATGCAAATAAGGTGAATTTCAATGAACGAGCAGAAGCCATCTTACATGAAACATGTCCCAATCTGGCACAATTATTTCTCCTGCTAGAAGACACGTGCAGGCAACGCCAGCAATGTGTGTTGTCTGAAATGTCGGCTCCGTCGGCATGAAATCCTCGGATACTCTAGCGACAGCAACCTTCTTTGCACTGTACAAGATAGGAGTCATTTTAACTCATGTTGTCTGCAACATGTTGCTTCTTTATGAAGAGATGACGCACCTGTATAAGTAATCTGTGCTCATGCACATAGAGCTGATCAAGCTGATATCCATGAAATTATTGATCACCGATTCCTCAAGAGCTCCTAAGAATTCTCTGGTCAAGGCAACACGGCCTCCATAACCAGAACCAAGTGTTTCTAATAGATTCTGATCATCTACCTTCACCCCATCAACGCCACAACTCGTGAGGTAGCGGTGGAAATCGTTATAAAAGTCGCGAATTCTTGAGGGCTCAATGAATGCGACCCCTTCGTCCTCTACACAGAGGATGGTGCCACAGACGACATGGCTCAAGTTACCGGGTGACTGAACTGGATAAATGATCTTGGCCATGTATTTCTTCATTACCTCCGATGTTGGACTTACCCCGCCCCAGTAACCTAGTGCCGTATGCCAGGCATAGACATATCTGCAAGTTGTTCCCTAGTCATATTACTAATCTTGAAAACAAGAAGGGGGTCATAATTTTATCAACAAGGATCACAATTAAACGAAATAATCTCACTTCACCCCATATTTTTTCTTGATGCTTTTGCAAAACTCCCGGAGTTCGATAGGCTTTCCCTGTCCAGAACCCTTGAACTTTTGATTGGCATCGAAATTCATTTGTCTTGACACATATCTGTGAAGCAACATGTGAGAGACCTACTAGCTGATAAGACAAATTGAAGCTACAAGATCTCTGCTATATCTGCAGATGTGACTAAATCCAATGAAGAGAGGACTCACTTTAATCCTTCCACATCGGCTAGTTTAACGCTGTCCCTAGTGTCGTGTAATATGTTTTGCCAACCATCATCTATGACCAACCATTTAGGCGGGAATCCTCCTTCCGACAGACTGCTCCAGAAGGAAAAATTAGGCCAAAGAAGCACCAGCTTTATAACCGATAAAATAACATTCGTAAATTACCTTTTGAGGCCATCTTCAATTCCGATTCGGTCGACTGCGTCGTAGAAGGCATCCCAAGTGCTCCATCCAAGCAGGTCTACTTGCGCAGGGAGCTATCAATGACAATCCAACGAGATTCTTCACTAAAAGTTTATAAAGTTGTACGCATAACTACGAAATTTAACAAAAAAATTGGCGATCTTGCAGACCAAAGATTTGTACCTTCTTGTGCTCTATGCAGCTGAAGGTACCTTTATGCTTCTCCAATATCCTATACGAATTAGCACATCACAGAGTCCCCTTCAGAAATAGATCATTTTCACAGGTTCCCAAATCAAGATCGAACGCCAAAATCCGGGGACAAACCTGACAGATTTCTTGATGAGATCAAATGGGTTGGTATTGGTGTTGATCATAACAGCTTCTGAGAATTCGGAAGTCTGGACATTGGGATCCCCTAACACAGACATAATCATAATAGTGCTCCAGAACAGAATGACATTGGCAACAGTAGAACAAGATGCTGGTTCATTTGAATTCAAACTAACCACTCTCGGCGCAAAACTGGAGTGTATCGGCATCGGTTCCCTGCAGACTAGTCCTGAATGGTCCATCCAACACGGGCAAAAACAAAACGTAGAAGAGTTCGTCAGCGTCCTCGTCCTCATCCCCTGTGAGCATTGTCCCTTTAAATCCGCTGGCTGGGGCAGAGGCTTCTCTCGCCTCCAAGAGAAGCATTTGAGTGTCCTCAGGCACTTTGCTGGCAGCATCTCCGAAGTATGGGATCATCCACCAGACCTTGAAACCTGAAGAGACTCACGAACCTGTATACCCTGCCATTAAAAGCTTAAAACTGTTTCAGAGGTCAAAGAATCACCATTGATGGTTTGGAGATTTCATCACTTATGGAAACATGCAACAGGATCATCGCTATGCAAAGTGAAGCAGTGAACTAACGAGAAGTAATTGACTTGCTTCTTCGCATCATCTCAAGATAATCTTAACAGTCTGTCTTCATCATACAAAGACCATAAAGAACAGTGGAAAAAGAAGATACCCATCTGAGAATTCCAATGTTGAAGACATGGCGGCTGCTCGAGCTTCTCGAAGTTGCTCCAACAAAAACAGCCCCATCTTTCAAAGGCGTGAGGGTGATGTTGCGTGCGACTCTGCTCAAGACGACCTGGTCTCGCACCATGAGACACCCATCTCTGATCTCCCATGGACAAGCAGCAACAGAGAAAGTAGCCATTGTTCTCCTGCAATACCTTGGAACGATCGTTTTCAGTCAAGAAACAGCACGAGAATTGGCCAGCGAGAACATGAAGTGGGGGAGGCTTTTTATGGGAAAGAAAAAGATGAAAAGAATTGAACTTTACTTGGACAAGAAGTGCGCCCACGCTCCCTGGTTCCAGCAGCTCTGCTTCTCTTCATCACAAAGATACAAAAGATCACCGATCGGGGTTCACAGTTAATGCTTTCTTGATTTCTCTCTTCTCTTTCGGGGAGGTTGGCAGCAGGAACAGGCGAGGAAAGAACTCGGGATTTGGTCCATGGCAACGTGTCGTAGAAACCTCAAAACCAGACAAAACGCTTATGATCAGGTGGCGATGAGTACAGTGCAGACAGACTCGCTAGAACCTCGGTTCGAACCAAGCTGGTTCTCATGCAGTTTGACCCACATTGACACCTCTGGACGCGAGTCTGTTAGATCATAGTGAAGTTACCATTGGAGGGTCCGACCCCATTTGTCATTCAGCTACACCAGCACAGAGAAAATTCAAACACTCAAAACTTGAAAATTTCATAGAATGTGAAATTATATTTCACTTTGCCATTAAAACCGATGAGATTCATCTCCCATAAACCTATGAAATTAATCGTTCACGTGATATTTCGTTAAATATCTAACTTTAAATATACATGTCACTCGTCCAACGGTGAGAGTGGAATCTTTCTATACAGACAATGGACCTAACAATAGTTTTATACAATTGCAATTATGTACCGTCAACATTAAATTTGTAAATTCCATTACCTACCACAGAGCTTCGATTGCATATTTATTGCACAATACAAATGTATTATTTCATTACGTCGACTGGAGGTTTACTATGGAAATATGCATGAGAAATAGAGATTTGCTAGGATTAAAGATTTTGAAAAGTGATCGTGAAAATTAAATTACCAGATAAAGCTCGCGGGTGAGTATACCATATAACTCAAATCTTGAGCGAGTTTTTACCCATTATGAAGATTTTTGTTTCGGAAAATTTTGACGTTATCGAAATAAGAGAGATGCATTATCTTGTTCATGGTGTCCCATGAAAGCAGAGGCAATCACGTGGACCACTTTCTATACCAATCAAAGCAGTGTGTCCCTACAAAAAAAAGTAATTATATGTGGGGGCACCTCCGTTTGTTAATTATTGCATGAGAAGGGGAAAAAATAGTACAAGAGAGCCATTTCCAATTATCTTCTGGAGTCTCTGTGTGTACTTGGATGGTACTTGAGCCCATCCCATGAACCAAATGCTCACAAATTACGGATACAGTGGGACTGTTATCTTAATTCATATGTCTTTTTGTACAGGACTCAAGATACATGAGTATTGTGGGTGGGGATGTAAATGATTCAACCCAGACATGTGTGACATAAACCTGGGAAATTGTTTTTTTGCGACTACCACCTTGTAATCTTAGATTGTTACACTACCAAACTTCCTGAAATTGTAACATAAACAGAGAAAATGGTGGGATTTGTTGATGTAGGGATTGGTACTGTCTCAATTTTCTGGGTTTTATGTTTATGAACTGTCAATTCTTTGGATAAAAATGATGAATTTGTCTAGATCAGGGAGCGAAAGTGGAGAAATATACGAAAAAGAGGCAGTGGCAGTGGCAGTGGCAGTGGCTCACGAGACAAAAACCTGCTTACCTCGTCTTTGTAGTCTGGCCTCTCTCGCCACATCCAAAACTCTTTTACTGATGAAGTTTTCCACTGAACTGTGAAGGAGCTATCCATTAGTACCGCAGATCTTTAGGTCCCTACCATCTTCTCCTGTTCATGCTTGACGATCAGTCCCCATGTGGCCTTTGATTAGTTTATGGCTTCCAATCCATGTTACGTTATTCATACACTGTCTCTCTCTCTCTCTCTCTTCTTTGTTTATTGAACACGCACTCTTATCTTTTTCAGTGATTCTGTCTGCAGATCAAGAGTCGAGTCCTGCACACCCACAAAGATTTATAATCAAATCAGAACTCCCAAAAGCCTATCGACCCTTTTAATAACCTTCCATCTCCATTCTGGTTCACTGATAAAGATTGGATCTTTCCGCAAGAAATTATGTCGATTGCTTCTCTTCCCCTGTTCCGCTTTTTGGGGATTCTTCCCTTCTCCCGATGAATTCGGAAGCATCTTTTTTTGGTCTCCGAGCTCTCTCGTTTTCTCTGTGTTCTGTCCTTATCAAGAACTGCACTCTCTCATCACCTTCTTCTTCATTGCTCTCTCTCTCTCTCTCTCTCTCTGAAACATGTGGGGTTCCCATTTCTCTTTGCCACGCCTTGAAGTTTTGAAGGTGGTTTGGTCTATTCGAAAATGAAAGAAAGGTTATTGATTTAGGGGACAGTCCATTTATGAGCATGCTGTAAATTGCAGGACACGTCTTATCCGTTGGTACTGCTCAAGGAACCTTTTCCTACTGTTTTTGGAGTGCGTTTTGGCAGTTTTAGTACGAAATGGCAAAGAGTTACTAGAATGACGTGCTTCAGATAGTTAGCATGTTCCTTTTTGCTTGAGAGAGGGGGAGACAGATGGAATCTGCAAGTGGAATCTACTCGGGTGATGATTTCATAGTGGATGCTAAATGGCTTATTGATGCGAAGAATCTGTTCGTTGGGCCAAGAATTGGAGAAGGAGCGCACGCCAAAGTCTACGAGGGAAAGTGAGTTTTTGGCACCTCCTGTTGATTCGAGTTTCTTTTATTGGATTCTCAAGTCATTGAACTTGTGTTCTGCTTTCGCATTTTGTTTGTTTGCATGCAAAGTTGCTTGAGATCTTGGTTCAGGCTGTGCAGTTTTGTTGATATGGGTCTGCTCTCTCTTTTGGACAATTCTGTTTGATTTGATTTTGTGCAGATGCGCGGCAACTTTGCTGGTTTGATGGTTATGGGATCCGACATCTCTTGATTTAAGTGTCCAGGAAAAAGTTCATTTTGGAATTCAGTTAGAATGTACTTCGTTTCAGTGGCTATGTGCAGCGATCTTCTGAAATGTCAAGGATGTTCTACTGGTCGCTTTTTATTCCGGCTGAAAATTGTCATCTGAAGATTCATGTTCTTGTTGAAATCACTTGATTTTCTTTTGATTGTGTTTTTTCCGGCATTCCGATAAAGGGTGTCTAGTTAACGAGAAATTTGCCTTGTTGGTGTTTTTCAGATATAAGAACCAGACGGTTGCCATAAAAATTATCCATAGAGGGGAGACCCCAGAGGAAATTGCCAAGAGAGAAGCACGATTTGCAAGGGAGGTGGCCATGTTGTCTAGAGTTCAGCACAAAAATTTGGTCAAGGTAGGATCAAGAAGTTACTCTTGTTGCTTTCGTTTGTATCTTCATCATTACATGCTAGTGGAGGAGATTGAATTAGCTTGTTAGTGAAAGACCCTTTTTCCGACACTTTGCTAAACCTTGTGTATGGCCAGTTTATTGGAGCCTGCAAGGACCCAATAATGGTGATAGTCACTGAGCTTTTATCAGGAGGGACTTTACGTAAATATTTTCTAAATATCCGCCCAAGATGCTTAGAGACACGGGTTGCAATTGGTTTTGCCCTCGATATTGCGCGTGGAATGGAATGCTTGCACTCCCATGGGATTATTCATAGAGATCTCAAACCCGGTAATCTTTACATTTCCAAGTCTTCTCGAGCTTCTCTAGAGTTGAGCATTGAGTCTCGATAAATAGAAGTCTTGGATGCTTGAGATTATGCTCGACTACATGCTCAATTACCCTTTATTGGATTTCTCTGCAGAAAACTTGCTATTGACTGCTGACCAGAAAACAGTTAAATTAGCAGATTTTGGTTTAGCCAGGAGAGGAGTCATTAACGGAGATGATGACTGCCGAAACGGGGACTTATCGTTGGATGGCGCCAGAGGTACTCGATACATAGATTTGCCCTAGCATGAGCACAAGCATGATTTTGACTACTTATATAAGCTCTGGCTGTTTGTGGTTGTTACTTTTGGGGCAGTTATACAGCACTGTTACATTAAGGCAGGGAGAGAAGAAGCATTACAACCATAAAGTGGATGCTTATAGCTTCGCGATTGTGTTGTGGGAACTTCTACACAACAAATTGCCTTTCGAAGGCATGTCAAATCTTCAGGCAGCTTATGCAGCTGCATTCAAGGTAATAGACATTCTCAGGATCCCATAAAAGGGTAATGTTAACTAGTGGACAGGGCACTTGTTAGACAACCACACAAATTGGTGGTATTTCCGGTTTGGCTTAGCTATGTCTAATAATGTGCAGCGTTGTCCTGAAATTTCAGAATGTGAGGCCTAGTGCTGATAATCTTCCAGAGGAATTGGCTATTATTCTCACTTCGTGCTGGAAAGAGGATCCTAACGATCGCCCCAACTTCAGCCAAATAATCCAGATGCTCCTTAATTATCTGTACACTGTATCTCCTCCTGAACCAGTCATTCCTTCGCGCATCTTCACTTCCGAGAACAGAGTCTTGCCACCGGAATCACCTGGTACGAGCTCCTTGATGGCAAGACGCGATGCCTCAGGAGAAACGCCTAAAGCGAGGGAAAACAAGCCAAAGGGCTGCTTCTCCTGCTTTGACCAATGTTACTAACTCTGCTAGACAAAGATTAGAATGGTTGGAAGTCTGGTCCTTCATCGAGTCCGACACCTGTAAACGAAATGTAAGTTTGGTCTTGCCCCATCTGTTCACTTTGTACCAAGAAAGGCTCATCTAAATGCCTTTATTGCACATTCCAAATGAAAAGGAAAAAATGAACACTTGTTCAACACTTCCCACAATATGCTACCAACCTCAAATGCTATATTTCCTGAGTGCTCCAGAATGTATTTGAATGAAGCTTGACAAGTTTCCTGATGCTAATGAAATACAATTTCAAGTCATCCTCCTAGCATCAAAATTTGTGTAGCTCACTCATTCTACTCCGTCTGATGCATTTTCTCAATTTATAGGATCCTAGTTGATTATCTAGCTATGTCATGGAAGAAGCTCAAGTATTTAGTTTTTGGTATTGTATGATGCTTGAAGCTGAACAGGCCGGAGAAGTTCTGCGAGATGGACAATGAAAACATTGACACCTCTGCCTTGAAATCTTTGCATGTGAACAAGTCTATTAGTTCCCATCTGCTTATTCTCATCCTAGCTTGTTACTACAAAGAAGCATTTTCCGGTTTTCATGTTTGGGAGAAAACCGTTGTCCATGTTGATCTGTATGTCCCATGTTTTCAATTTTCATTGGTTTCAATTTAGCAAATAAAGTTTAATATTTCCTTTTTTCTGAAAATCTACTGATTGTCTAGACCATTTGCCTAGACATAATTTTGTTGGCGAGTTCATCATCTAAGCGGTCCTTTTGTGCTTCTGAATAGGGGTATATAAAGTTTCATTCCATCCATCATACACTAGAGATGCAACTGAAGAATGCAGATGTATTTTACTTAAGTTTCTGTACAGCTCGTAACTAATGGTAGAAAGAGAGAATAATCAGTAGCATCTGCAAACTTCTGATGCTGAGATAAGCCTGTATCCATAAAACTATGGATTGAATGGCGGGTGGTGTTATCCTGAATACTTTGCGAGTTCTTCAGATAAAATAAACAATGGACTGAATCGCTCTTTCGGAGCGATGTGTGCATGAATTCGAAAATATCTGACTAATTCCAGTTTGTATATCTTCTTATTTCCCGACATGAAAGCGGTCTTACATCTCCGATGCCACGATAATTTGCACTCGTGAATCCAGATTCGTATGAACTACGAATCGAGTTCTTAATTCTTTGAGAATTGAGTACTTCAGGGTAGATGGCCTAATTAGTCAAAGATATACTAAGTGGCTTTTCCCTGCAAAAAAATGAAGTTCAAAATCAGATATTTAACGAGATGCTGGACCAATTCGTACAAGGACTTCTCATGATGACAGCGTGTATGACGGAAATGGTAATCATACACAGAGGTTCTCAAATCTTTTCAGGAGACTTTGGAGAGAATCATTCTCTGACCAGGTATGGAGTCTGTACTGGACCTGCACACTTTTTGCAAAGGAGGCTGGCCAGAGAAAGCTGTGTTACTGCCCCTCCATTGCCAAGGAAATGAGTAAATTTTTGTACCGGCAAATAGGACACGGTTAGAGAATTTTATAATTGACCTTGAAACCAAACATCATGCAGTTCGAACACCTAAACCTACCCAAGTGTTCACCAGTAGTCATTGCAGGAACATTGTCCATCTCTGAAATGGTGGAACCTGTTCCTGTCTCTAACAATGATCTCTCTATTGAATACCTTTGTAATCATCTTTGTGGCATTATGGCAGTCCAAGCATACTCTAAGGTTCTTCGTGATTCTGATTGTCGTCCCTGGAGGGGTTCTGATAAGAGCGAAAGCGATTGCCAGCTTCTCGCTGTGATGAGAAACCGAGACGTCCTTATCTTCTTCCTCTGCATCAAATCTAGCCTCCGTCGTGTTGGGCACGTAGCCGGTAGATTTGATCTCCCCTAGCATGTCCTCAGTTGCCCTGTATATCTCCTTCGAGTGAGCATGACCATCATCTTCAGAAAGAAATTCGTGAACGACTCCATCAACTTCAATCAGGCTGCAGCCAGGTGTCTTCCTAATTCCTCTCCTCTTCATCCGACTCCTCACGGTCATTGCATCTTCCAACCTCCCAACAGATGCATATAAATTCGAGAGAAGTATGTAATCCCCACTATGCATTGGTTCCAATTTGACTAGATGTTTCAATGATTCTTCCCCGAGTTCCACATTCTTATGAACCCTGCATGAAGCTAACAATGTTCTCCAAATAACAGCATTCGGTTGGATAGGCATGTTTTGTATTAACTGGTATGCCTCCTTGACCAACCCAGCTCGTCCAAGAATGTCAACCATGCAGCCGAAGTGTTCCATCCTGGGTTCGATGTCAAAGTCTCTACTCATACTAGTAAAGAGACACCGAGCCTCATCAACCAGACCCACATGACTACAAGCAGAGAGCACAGCAATAAAAGTCACATCATTCGGCGGAACGTTTTTGTCTTGCATCATGTTGAAGAACTCAAGAGCCCTCTTACCTTGTCCGTTGCTAGCGAGACCTTGAATTAGCGCCGTCCAAGAATACACATTCTTCACTGGCATCTTCCTAAACACGTCGATGGCACTAACAATTGATCCACATTTGGCATAAAAATCAACTAATGCAGTTCCAAGAGAAACAGTGAGTTTCAATCCTCTCTTCCTTATGAAGAAGTGAACCCACTTGCCAGTTTCTAGGGCTCCAAGGACTGCACATGAAGAAAGAACACTAACTAATGTGATCTCGTTGGGTTCTACATTTGCAGCCTGCATCTCATGGAAAAGATCAAGCGCCTCCTTGCATTCCCTTGCTTGGGTGTAACCAGATATCATGGCGCTCCAAGCCACAACATCTTTTGGTCCCGTCCGCTCAAACAATCTCCTTGCAACATCCAAACAACCGCATTTTGCATACATATCGACAAGACAAGTGATCAGAGTACCGTTTTTCTGCATCCCATTTACCTCTATATAGTCTGCAATCCACTTTCCTAGCTCCAAATCAGCTAGCCTCCCACAAGCAGTCAATACACTGATCAGCGTAACTTCATCGAAACCAACACCCAATTCTTGCATCCTCATAAACAACTTCACGATCTGCTCCCAATGCCCACCCTTACTGTAACCCGCAAACATTGAATTCCAAGCCATAACGTTCCTCTCAGTCAATCCATCGAACACTTTACGGGCAATCTTGACTTTGCCACAGTTCGCATACATGTGAATCAGAGTGTTCCCAACGAACCCAGTTAATCTAATCCCCATCTTCGAAATCTGCGCATGGATCTGTTCACCTTCATCTACAGCTCCTAACCTAGAGCAAGCCTTCAAAACACAAGGAAAAGTGAATTCATCGGGCGGCACCGAGTGCTCGAGCATTTCCCGGTACAAGAGCACGGCTTCAAGTGGGGACTGATTCGAAGTGAAACCTCTGATCATTACATTATAAGCCGACGTATCAGGTCTGTCGATTTCATCGAAAACGGAGGCTGCATACTCCATAGCGCCGGGGACAATGAGTGCTGCTGATTCGAGGAGGTTCTCAGCTATGGAGGGGTTGAGGAGAAGGCGGGTCTTGATGAGGTGGGCGTGAATTTGGTTCAGGTCTCTGACGGTCTTGCATTGTTCAAGGATGAGGGTTTTAGGGTTCTCTGGAAATTGAGGTATGGAGGTCAAAAAGTTGACGCTTTTGGCGGGTGCTACTGGAGTTGCAAAAGCCATATTCTCTTGCAACGGCTAACATGAAAGTCAACCTCCTTGTATATATGAACGAGGGTGTCATATGCTGTCATCAACTGGCATAACTATTTCTGTTAAAATGAAAGCTCATGCTCAGTCAAGCTTTATCATTTATGTAAGTAATCTCGTCCAGGACCCGGTTTTCCGGGACTTCCTTTGCAATAAAGCTCCTGATTGAATTGCCCCTAATGGACACCGGCCGCGTCAAGGAAAAAGAAGATAAATTTCGTTGCTGATGTAACAATATAGTAGAGTGGCAAAAACAGCTGCATGCCCAAAAAATTCACCAGGAGCGAGTTCTCCGTTTCCATTTTCACCTTTGATCTCGTGTAACTATTTCGATCAACATGGATCACGAGAGGCTACTCTAGATTTCCAGTCAGATTTGATACGCTGACGTATGCGGTGTAACTGATATCAAGGCAAAGATTGTCCTCGTGTCGTCACCGGATAGCTTGGAAAGATTCTATGTGCATTTTATGTTAACTTCAGGAATTTATTCAGGTTTTCCGCCTTTGCAGGATACCCCCACTGATTATCGTTGCCACTTGCCAGGAATCAGATGTGGTAACTTTTCTTGAAGATGAACTGAGGACCAGGAATTAGATGCACACTTATCACTTGGAATACCCAGAAAAAGCAGCAATTCGCCTATATATTCAATTCAGTACTGAACTTCAAGGTGTCTAGTAGAAGAAAACAAACGCCTGAAGAGATGTATAGGTCGGGTGAACGCCATTCTTTGCAGCAGAATGGCTGGGACACCACGTCCCAAGATTACCATGAACACCTGTCGAGAGTAGCGAAGATGCCCAGTATTCATCCGAACGTCCCTCAATACCCGAACGTGCACTCCGCGTTCCACAACAAAGTCGCTTCGGAAGAGGAGAACGAATCGCACCACAATCATCATCAGCACAATCACAACCGCCGCTCCCCTCAGTTCCAGGAGAAGGTGGAATGGGAAGAGGAAAGTGAATCGCACCGCAATAATCATCAGCGCAATCACAACCGCCGCTCCCCTCAGTTCCAGGAGAAGGTGGAAGTGATGGAGTTCAAGGAGGAGAGGTTCGAGCATAACAGGGGCAAAGATACTGATGTGTTTGAAGAAGTCGTCGATGTGAAGGCCGACGACTTCATTCAACAGAAGCACCGAAGATTCGAACTGTGCAAGTGGAACACCTTCGCGGCGCATTAGACCTGTCGAGCTGAGACTGTCCATGCTTAATTTGGCAGGCAAAATAACCTCCCAAGTCATAAGGGTGTTACTAGCAACCTTGACTTAAATAAAGTGCCTGTCTTTGCTGTCATCTCAGTTTCTTTTAAATCATGCTTTGCTTGGATGCCTGTCACAAAACTCAGAAACTGAATGTAACTTACCTTCTCACAATGCCCAGAGGAGTAGAATTTCATAATTCGACTCCTTTTACTTGCCTTTCTTACACTATGCTCGCCCGACAAAAGAGGGAACTTCTTCCCTTGCAACCGAAATAACATTTCTAAATCAGACCAAACCGGCAGATTCGAAATGCTACAAAGACACGCATTCACAGAAATCGACATTGATGGAAGGAATGTTAGATGTCAGCAATGGAAATTTACAGAAGTCTATCCAAGAAATGAAATTATATTGACAACAGTCAAAAGCTGGGGCTAATGTCAGGTGAATTTGATCAAAATTGATTATCTCGTGAACTCGGACTAGGAGCATCAGGGTCGTTAAATCTTCTCGAGGACATCAGATTGAACAGATTCCTCAAGCTATTCCTACTTTCCCTCTTCCTCCTAATGGCTCTACCGGCCCCGGGCAACTCGCCAAACGGGTCATCCAAATTCAACCTCGCCTCGAGCTTCTTGGCGACCGTCACGATCTCGTACGAATCCCACAGGGATTGCCTGAAGTCCCAGGGGCCGCCACCGAGACCGTCCTTGCCCTTGGAAGGCACAACTGGCTTACCGTTCATCGCCTCGACCCTGAACCGGGAAGGCCTGCTCTTGAAGTTAAGACGGCGGGCGTCGAACTCGCTGCTGGTGGCCGCTCTGGAGCCGCTGGAGTGGCTGTGCCAGGCTTGTGCCACTGCCTTGAGGATCTCAAGCTGCTGCTCAGGTCCATGGTTCTCTGGTTGCTTCTTCTTCATTAGCTTTCAAGGACAGCATGAAGGTGGCTGCTTGTGGTATGAGCCATGGTGGGAGAATAGTGGAATTCCATAGTAGGATAAATGAAGGAGATGAAGAATTTGTCTGATCTATCCCCATCCAATCTTAAGGAGCTGGAAGTTTTGGTTGTGTGGATGTGAGATGCTGCTCCACAGGTACTCTGAGTAGGACCACCTTTTGTCTTTGTCTGGTTACTATCTGGTACATGAGATGGTGAGCTCCCAGGTTAATGCCTAGGAACTTTGGTGGCAAGGTCAACTGAAGTTTGTGGAATTTAAGGATTGAACTTAAATAAAGAAAAAGAATAATGCTAGGTATACTAAAATTAATTGTAGGATTTTTTGGTGGATATGTCCTATTTATTTAAAGACCCATTCGCAACTTATGACGGGAATTGTCAATTTAGTAAGCTGATTGAAGTGTTTTCAACATTAATCATAATAAGAGAATACAATTTCAAATGTTGTAGGACAGTCCTATATAACAATGTTCTTCGTTTTTTTTTTTTTAACTACCCTAATGCAATTACAATAATAACCATCGCCCTCATTTTAACATCGGATTATTAGTGAATAAGGAGTGCATTTTAACCTTATTTGGGTCTTTTCCTTCTCAACTCTTATAAGCATTAAAATAAAAGTATCGATCCATGAAATTGAATTGAGCAACGACGATGAATTATGAAAGTTTTGATTTTGAGTAGGGGTGTGATCAAATCGAGTGAGTTAATGCCAAGCTCGAGCTCGACTCGACTCTTATACTCAGGGGATCAAAACTTGACTTGAGCTAGATTATGTATTAGAACGTAGACTCGAGCTCGACTCGATGATGATAGAGTTATACATGAACTCTATCTCCAGTTTAATAAGCTCAAACATTTTCCTTGTTTGTACGTATTTGAGGGTTAATTATGTGATTTAACAATTCACGCGTCTGTTTTAGTAATTATAAAAAGATACAAATTAAAAAATAATGGAAACTCGATCACGCTCGCGAGCTTGTCGGCTTGAGTATCAATGAGTTCGAATTCGGCATGACCGGACACTCGAGTAGCTCGAGCTCGGCTCGAAATTACGTGAGTCGATCTCGAGTGATTATCGAGCCGGGCCGAGCTACTCAGGACTAGCTCGGCTCAGGGTCGCCCCTAATTTTGAGTGGCCCATTAAGAAAGAGGTATTGTTTTGTTCTTTGCCGGCCCAAACTATAAATACCATAAAGCCATTACTTCTACGGCGACATATTTGCATCAGAGCTTCGATTCATTTTCCCTCCCAAATTTCAAAATTGACTGAAAACGAAGACCTCTAGGGTTGCGAAGAAGACGATGAGCGTTCCGATGGAGATCTCGGTGCAAAACCTCACCGATCTGGCCATCTGCGAGCAGAACGGCGCTGCTCCTCCACCTCCACCTCCACCTCCGTCTGCGACTACAGTCCCCGAAGACAAGATTCTCGTCCCCGGTGAGCTCTCATTCTACGGTCTTTTCCTCTTCAAGTTCCATCCCGTAGCTTCGATTTTCCAGTTCACAGTTCGAGAACATGGCGCTTTGTATTTTTTCTCAAGTGAACTTTGCATGTGTTGAATGATTCAGTTGAGGTCTGCCTAAAACCCTCGAGCACGGCTCGCGCAGATGAGGTCGGATCTGCTGTCGAGAGGTAACTCCGAGAAACTCTCCGAATAAATATGATTTTCGTGGATGGGTTGTTTGACTATTAGATCGTTAATGTACGAAGCATGACGTGCTCTGTTGAAAAGAAAAAAAGTGGACAGCCTTAGTCGTTATTAAGCATCTGTTCTAATAAAAGGTTAGACAGATTAACGAGGAAGCTGAGGTGAAATTTTTTGGTTATCTTCGTCATGTGTATTTATACCGTTTCCAGCCCTGTGATTTGAGAAAGTAGGTTGCTTCGCAGGTGAGAGCTTAGAAATAAGTAAAACCTGTTTAATGTTCAGGATGCTTGAAAAGCGCAGTTTGAGCTACAGCGATGGCCCCGTTCCTGTGCCAATTGACGACATGTTTCTCGTGGATAATGTTCAGAGAATTCGTATTTGTGAGACAGGTATGTTCTCTCTCTTGAGAGAAAAAATGTCCAGGTTTCTCATAGAGATGATATGGCAGATTGAGAAACAAAACCTGATGACATCCCCGATATATGCTTTGTGGTTTTGTGGTTTATGCTGGGTTGTTTGTAGATGGAAAATGTACATAGAAATCTTTCTTTTCCTTTCCATTAACTTTCTTTGTCAAATGGGAGAAAAGAAGTTAACATACGGCATGTGGATTTTCCATGGTACATGAGCTCTGTTTATTCGATAGTTTTTCCTTGTAGATGATGGTGTCAAAGACCATGGTGTTCTTTTGTTCTGGCAAGTCAAGCCTGTTGTACATGTTTTCCAGGTAACTTTCACCTAAACTTATAGGATACTCTTGTTCTCCCTCTCCCCTTCCCATTACTGATGTGCATTTCTCCCATATATACTCAGTTACTTGATTTTGCATCAGTATAAATGTCTGCTTCTTAGTGCTGTTGGTGTTTCTTAATTTTGATGCTCCAAAATACTGCATGTCAGCAAGGCTATTAAACTCACTGCTTGAATGGTTCTTGTCAGCTTAGCGAGGAAGGACCATGTGAAGAATCAAGTACTGATGGCCAACTCTCTAGTTTCCATGAGTGGATCCTCCCTGCAAAGGAATTTGATGGCATGTGGGAAAGGTGTGTTTGCAACTTTTTTCCTGGAAACCCCAAGAAGTTTGTCGGTCACAACGGTTGTATATCCAAATGCAGCTTAATTTATGAACCTGGTCTGAAGCAAAGGCTGTTGCGATATGCTCAAAGTGCACTACTTTTCACTGAAAAGGGCGTGGATCCCTTTTTAGTGTCTTGGAACCGGTCAGTGGCCTTTGCATGTTTGTTCTAGTTCTTTTTCTTCATTTTCAGTATTTATAGCATGGGTTCCCAGTGTATCGAATGGAAATATGTAGCGTCGGATAATCATAATCTTGTCAGCATTTGCTTAGGATCTATGATAGCTATGTAAATGTGCAGTTAACTAATGTACTTCATGGAAGTAAGAAAGCAGTTACAACATCTACTGTCTATAATGTCTAGTGCATTGTTTCACAATGATATTGGCACAAGCTAGTAATCATCATATCTATATCATTAATCACTTGCTTCCCCCAATGGAAGTGTTGTTAGCTTTTTGTGTATGATTTGTCCTATTTTTGCAGCATCATTCTTTTACATGGACCTCCAGGGACAGGGAAGACATCGTTATGCAAAGCTCTAGCCCAGAAGTTGTCTATACGTTTTAATTCTAGGTTGGCATGTGACTTTAAGATTTCCATGTCTTGTATGTATTTGGTGGAATCTATGTAAAATATGGTATTGGTTTTCTGAAATTTTCCACTCGTTATATTATTCTTCCCTCAGATATCCACAGTGCCAACTAGTTGAAGTTAATGCACACTCCTTGTTCAGTAAATGGTTCTCTGAAAGTGGCAAGTTGGTATGTGCCTAATTCATCTCAGGGATAGTCATTTAAATCATCTAGGCATCATTTCTTCTTTAGTGGAAATATTTTGTTCCATAGTCTCCACATAGGCAAGGTGCAACTAATTAGTGATAACATGAATACATATGATTAAAGTTTCCTCCAATAAGAGTTTCTTCCAGAAGTTGGGAGGTATTGAGTGTGTTCCTCATGATTTTCCATATTAGGTTGCAAGGCTTTTTGAAAAAATTCAAGAGATGGTGGAGGAAGAAAACAATCTGGTATTTGTTTTGATTGGTGAGATTATCATTGCGGAGTTTTCACAGGTTAGCATTCTTTCCTCTTCCTTTAGACTAATTATTTACATGTTGATAATGCAGATGAAGTGGAAAGTCTTGCAGCGGCCCGGAAAGCTGCTTTGTCTGGTTCTGAACCTTCAGATTCGATTCGGGTACTGATACATTTCTCTGACTTCCCAAACAGCAGCAAATTTACATGTCTACTCCGCTCTTTGGTCAAGCACTTGCCAGAGAGAATGGACTATTGAGGAATGAGAGACTAATTTAATATTCTCTGAATGCATTCTACAAGTATGAGCACATTCACCATCGAAATGTTTCCTCAGGTTGTGAATGCACTGCTGACTCAGATGGACAAATTGAAGTCATCACCAAATGTAATTATTATGACAACATCAAACATTACAGCTGCTATTGGTAAGACTGATTTATGTCATCTTTATATCATTTAATTCCCATCTGTACAGGATGCTGCATGCTACGTAGGACCTCTTTGGTAATCTTTTCTATTATTACGTTCACATCTCTGTTGCACTTTTGTATGTGCATAATATTATGTTTCCTATTTAGCGTTATCCAGATTCAGACTTTGCAGTTGCTTTTTTTCTGCGAATTATTTTCTAGATTTCAACAGATTTACTGAGAAGTTAATCACCAAGTTTTACTGCAGTTCATCATTTATGTTAGTTTTAGTTCATTGTTATTTGCAGGGCTGATTCTTGTTATAGCCTATGTGATCTCATAGAGTTCTTATGTAAGACTAGAATTGAAAAGTATTAACTTAAAGACTATGCCTTGCTGTGTTGCAGATGTTGCATTTGTTGATAGAGCTGACATCAAAGCTTATATTGGTCCCCCAACTCTTCAAGCTCGATACGAGATCTTACGTTCTAGCATGCAGGAACTTATGAGAGCAGGAATACTGTCTGATACACAGGTATAGATACAGCCACGACTACTCTTTTCTGGAGGGTTGTTTTGCCATGTGGGAAGCCTGTTCGTTTTTTGTACTAGTACTTCTCTGCTATGCCTTATGCCACCACCTGTCTAGGTTGAGACTTGGACTTATCTTTGGCTATGGTACTTAGAGTGTGTCAACTAATACCAACACTAAGTGCCAAGTGGAACCATTTCAGGAGCTGGGTAAGGTTACACTTCCAAATTATGCAACTGCTCAAGAAAGGCAGGTTGCCCAGGAACCGGAGATTGCAGAACTTTGCAAAATATTGCTTGAAGCTGCAGAGACATGTGAGGTCAGATAGTTCCATTATTCATCACTATGTTAGCTTTCCAAGTTTCCAGCTGGAGGAGATCACACAACGTGTAAGATTTTCTATATTGACTATGCTCATTTGTCCTCTAGGGATTTAGCGGAAGGTCATTAAGGAGGCTCCCGTTCTTGACACATGCATCTCTT
This sequence comes from Rhodamnia argentea, assembly GCF_020921035.1. Taxonomy (NCBI): domain Eukaryota; kingdom Viridiplantae; phylum Streptophyta; class Magnoliopsida; order Myrtales; family Myrtaceae; genus Rhodamnia; species Rhodamnia argentea. The sequence goes on from NC_063155.1 coordinate 9,835,169, forward strand.
GCAGATGCTTATTCTTGTGATCTAGCCAAATTCTTGTGTACGATGATAGACACAGCAAAAAAGGAGTGGTCTGAGCTACCTGATTGAAGTAGCCTTGGTGTAAACAAGATGCCATGCTTAAGTTTACAGGGTAAAGTGACACAGCTCTTGCAATTCTTTATACCATCTGCTGTCTGTGTTATGGAAAGGATTCTTGTACTGGACAAACATTATGAACGAGAAGGTGCACCATCCAGTAGAGCGATCAGTTAATCCATGCTGATCAGCATTTTTTGATCAAAAAGTCAATTTAAACTTTTCCGAAATCAGAGCAGTTACCTCTTTCTGCAGGGTAGATTTCAATCAGATTTATAAGAAATCTTTTTTATAATCGAATATTTACTAAGAAATCAATCAAAAAGTGTTATGCCAGGTGCTATAGCTTTGGGATGAAGGAATCATTTAGCATGAGAAGGTGCTCCTATCCAATTATTCAATCCGGGATGCTCCACCTTTTGTGGAGCTTGGTTCTCATGCATTGTATTGTTTTCCTTGAACTTGTTCATGCTTGAATGTGAATCTTGATCTAGATGTTTGTGTTATACCTTTGAGGAGACCCTAGGATGATTTAAGCACTGTGGTATGGTATTGGAAATCTAGTGATATAGATTATCCGAGAGAGTTATTAATGATTGACGTCGGGGCTTGAACACAAGGGGATGACCCCTTGCTTATGGCCAAAACTTATGAAACGATTTATCTCAACCCCAGTTTAAATAGAAGTGTTAATGAAAGTGCAGAAAAAATGGCCATTGTCAAAGCTTGAAAGTATGTCCCGGTACACGACACTCGTGACGCCTACGGCAGGTTCAAGCACATGGGGCTCGGGTTGGGCCTGTGTCTCACCCAATTGACCTTGATTGGGTCCGGAGCGTAGACCTAAATAGTGGGCCTTGGCCCTGGAAACCCAGTTTATGGTCTTATTCGGCCCATCAAACCCAGAATTGGCGCCTTCTGTGGCCCAGTTTGGTCCAAACAAAAAATGGACGTCGCTTTATAAAATCAAATTTCGTATATGGACGGCCCATACAGCAAATGTGCTCGGTCCAAGAAACCCTTTGGGACCTTGTTCGGCCATGTCATAAGATTGGACCCAACAATAGGGACGAGTCCTAGCAAGCCAAATTGTGGGCCTTGCGCTGCACATCTCTCCAGATTGGGCCTACCGCATGGGCCAGAACGAATACAATAGGCCTCAGCCATGTTGAACTTTATACGGCCCATGGCTCGGCCCAGAAAATGTGGTTTTGTTCTTTGCTGGGCCATGGGCTGAGAGCCCAAAAGCGTGCTGCGAGCCAATAGTTTTGGGCCTTCGGCCATGAACATGACCCAAAGTTACTGGGCTTCAAAGACTTCATACGGCCCAAGAAAATCAGGTTTTGTTCCTTAATGGGCCATGGGCCGAGAGACCAAAAGTGTGCTGCGACGCAATAGACCCAGCTTTGGGCCTCGGGCCAGAACATGATCCAACGTTACTGGGCTTTAGCGGCCCACGGGCCCAGAACTTCCTACTCTGACCAAGGCCCTTCGGCGCTGGAAAATAAGGTTATGGGCTTTCCCGAGGCCCATTGGTCTAGCTGCCCCGAGAAGTCATTTTGGGGCCAAGAGGCCCTCAGTGGTCCATGGGCCCAATTCTGCATAGTACAGGGCCAAACTCTACTGGGTTATATGGGCCCCATTTCCCAAATTATGATTTCAGCCCATCCAATATTTGGCCCAACTCATGCGTCTAAATAATAGGAGTGGGCCTTTTTAAGCTAAGTTTTGTGCCTTACGTGCCCATTGGGCCAGTAGCTAGGCCTACTTGAGCTATTGGCCTTCCCTGACCCAGGTAAGTCCGGACATAGAAGCCCTTTTAAGGTCGTACGTTATTAGTAACACCCGAAAGCCCTAAGAGAAGGTCATGGAAGGGCCGGAACAGTTGACACTGAAGGCTCCGGTTGGGCCTAATTTCCTAACCAGGCCAATGGGCCTGGGCCGAAAAAGTTGGTCCTCTTACCGTACGTCAAGCACCGTCATGACGCTTGTAGAGGATCCGAAGCTATCAAAATGCCTAAACATTCACTTCACTTGCCATCCATCCATCGAGCGCCAACTATGCTAACGCCTAAGAGGATAAAAAACCTGAAGATGCTCCAAAATATAACTAAACAAACACCACCATTACTCCTAAGTACGCACAAACTACAGACATCTTGTCCATCGGGCATACGAAACACAAACGAAACATAAATTGCATCTCGTACAAATCCTCTATTTGACATCAAAATCATCCTGTCCTTCCACAGAGCTCAAAATCTTCATGAAGTTGTAGCCATCTCGATACTGGACAGGCGCTGCATACAAGTAAAAACCAAACTTCAGCATTGCATTACCCGGTCATGTTATAGTTACCATTCGCAGCTAATTAGTACTTTCCACATTTCACATGGTGTAAGCACGTTCAATCGGATTTCTTTTGGCCCAAACAATTTTAACTGGTTTGCTACTCTCAACATTCTATGATCTATTCTAAATGGCAAAGACATACCTGAAGCAAACAATACACAAACTAACAGAGTGCGTGACTGTCCTATCTAGTTAATCTACATCAGGCATTCCATCTAAAATAAGGCTTTTCCTGTCATCTCAACCCCAAAGCAGAAGATTCCTTCTGTGTTCAGCCAAACCTCTTGTGTACCATGATTTTACAACAATGAGACAACACCACCTGACAGTTACGGAGATAACACTATGTAAAAGATACAAATAACCATATGGCTCTAACAATAAGCTTAACACAAATGGGCATGGTTTTGCTGTTGTTCATTGGAGAATGCTGATTTTACAATGAATGAGTTGATTACAAGCTTTCCACCAAGTTAACCAGCATTAACTCGCATTTTCTTACGGTCAGCACTCTTCTACAAATTTTTAGGCATCTAGTATTATCCCGATTACCCAAGTCCCGTTATTACACACTAATGATCCAACTGATCCATGCAATGGGAGCGTAACATATTATGGTTAGCAATGGTATACAGAAACTGGCTTGATCTTAAAGTTTATCTACCACTGATGTACAATTTCAACTTCATGACTTTAGTTGAGAAGATGTTTCTAGGGATCTATCGGATCTCTAAGTATTTTGGCCAAAGAAGTGAAAAGAATGAACATGGTTGGAGCAAATTTGGTTACCTTGAAGAACTTGGAACAGAACCCGCTGCTTGCAGCCAGCAGTTAGAGGGCAGCTGACAGAAAATGGCTTTTAAATTCTAGAACCAGAGTCTCCAAAAGTATCAGTATCTGTTCAAAAGCAAGTTCACGTGTCATTGTAACTTCAGTTTGTTGAGTTCTCAAACTGCCATTCAGCCATCTTCAACCAGTCATCAGCACAACAAATAACCAGGTCTAGTGGACATGTCGGTTGCATTGTCTTCTGAGGAAATTTATCAGATACACCATCGCAGTTTTAGTTAGACCAACAGAGCATATTCCACAAGCAGATTCTAAGCAACGCCATCAATCTTAATATAGAACTAACAAGCATGTGCACTAGTATGTTGACATAGGCAAAAGGTTTCTTGAGTCAATACGAAGACATGGCCTTCAAATTGAAGCTCGAGGAATAACTGCGCTATTGCCCAACTACATAATGACAAGCGCAGATCAAATGTAGAAGTCCTATCTAAGAGAAATGCAAATCCCTTCAAAACCTTATTGCACTACAACAGTTTCACCGTATGTGATTAGTATGAATAATGCATAAAGAACCAGAAAAGAAAGAATGGGAAGCGCTAAAAATTTTCATAGTGACAATAAATTACTTCAGCTCCATTGAAAAGAGAGTGGCGAGTACAAGGCCATACAAAAAAAGAGTAGAAATGGTATAAAGAAGAACTCCAGAAATTCCAAACCAATGCCTGACTTCACAACAGATATTAAGAGAGATAGTAAACAAGTCCATCTGAATTATGAGAGGAGTATAGTCCAAAGAGGCAATAGATCAATAGAATAATGCATACAGAACCAGGAAAACAAAACTGAGATGCATTGAAAAATCTCCTAGTGATGATCAATCAATGACTACTTCAGCTCCATCGACGAGGAGAATGGCGAATGCAATGCTACACTATCAAATAAGGGTCGTGTTAGGAACACATAAATGTTCTTTCCATCCAAAAAGAAAAGCTAGACAGTCATATTAAACCCAAGCGCCCCCAGAAATTCCAAAGCAATGCCAAAAATTGCTCGAAAAGCAGATCAAGAGAGAGATGATGAACAAGTCTATCGGAATTATGAGAAGACCATAGTCCAACTAGACTATAGTTCAAATCACCGCAAAGCAAAATACAGAGAGAGAGAGAGAGAGAGAGGAGAGAGGAGAAGGAGGAGGGGAAGGAGAAGGAGAAGGAGAAGCAAAAGAAGGAGGAGGAGGAGGAGTATATGAAGACGAAGAAGATACATCAGATAACACCATAGCTGTGAAAAGGAGGAAACGCCGTGGATGGAGTTGACAAGTAAGAGAGCATTTTCATCGCATCTCAAAAAATCAAGAGAAGTTTCAATTACTGTTCCCAATGTCTCCGTTACTCACTAATGGACTGAATAACACCGGCTGCAACAGTCTTCCCACCTTAGGCACCTTCTTTCTTCTTCAACACATACATAGTAGCAAACAATTTAGTGGCGGGTGTAATTGTTCTGGGCTTTCAAAAACCATCCCTCTAAGAATGTCAACCTAATGAATACCTCTAAGCAAAAGACCCAAAATATCCCCAGCATTGCCTTATCAAGATTTTTTTGGTACATTTCAACACCGGCAACAACAGTGATTCTGTTTCCTTCGAGCCAACAACATCCATGATCTCTTTGATCCTAATTGACCCCCTCTTTTGACAACCTGTGGCAAAGGTGCCACGACCAGTAATTGAGAATACGTCTTCAATGGCAAGTAAAATAAAAGATTCTCCCATTGGTTCTCATGTCGTTTGAGATTAGCCATCAGAGCCTCTAAAGCCAACTAGACCAAATCCGAAACTAAGGGAACATCATCTGCGAAGAATTTATGTGGTTAATAAATTATCCATGTGATTAGAATATGAATTATACCTGCAATTTGTAATATTTACATGTGATTACTGGGGGTATCAAAACTGAATTGAAAAACTGAACTAAACCGCGAACCAAACCGGACTGAACCGAAAATTTGTGCATTTCAGTTCGGTTTAGGCAATTCAAAAACAACCATTCTTTTCTTTCAGTTCAGTTCGGTTCAATTAACCCAAACGCATAAAAAATCTTCAAAATAACCATTTCTTTTTCTTTTTATTTTTATTTTTCTTTTCTTTTTTTGGGGAAAGGTCCGGTGGCCACTGGCTGAGGGCCAACGAGGGCACGCGGCCCTCACCTAGGGGCCTGGGGGGTCACCGGTCCTCAGCCAATGACGAGGCTCTGCCAAATTTGAACCAAAAAACAAAAAAGAAAAGAAAGAAAAAGGAAAAATAAAAATAAGAAAAACTGGAAACTGAACCGAACCTAACCGAATTTTTGGTTCAATTCATATTTGGTTCTGTTCAAGTTTACACCCTAATGATTCGGTTCGGTTTTCTTGAAAAACCAATCTGAACTAAACCATTGACACACCTAGAATTAGCAACTTTTATAGTAAGGGCCAATCATCCATTTTTGACCCCATGATACCATGAATTTAACCCTACTCCATGCAAAGAATTTTCAGAAAATAACCATCAACCATGGGTGAAAGAGTAGAGAAAAGAATATTCTAAGAACCAGAAACATAGGATAATAATGAAAACAATGCCACAGGAAAGATACAAATAGCTATATCCTATATAGCCCTGACAATAAGCTTAACAGTAATGGTACAATGGATCTGCATGGTCTGCCTTTGTTCTTAGGAGAATGATGATTGTACTATGAACCACTTGATTGTATGCAGTTAATCAGTATTGACGGGCTTGTTGTTATGGTCAGACCCTTGTACAAGTTATAGGCATCTATCCAAAATCCAAATATTAAGATAACATTGATCACAACTACTCCTGGCAGCTAAAACAAATAATTTGATCAGCATGATAAGGTTAGCCATTCCTTTACGGAAATAGGCCTTTTGTTATCTGTCATTATGCACAGTTAAAACTTCATCTCCTTAGTTAGCCACAAGGATTGTAGCCTTAGTGGTCGCACACGGCCAATGGCATGCGGGAGGTGGGGATTTGAAACCCACCTTTTCAAAGTAGTGAAAAGAATGGACAAAGCAACTGAAGTAAATTTTGTTACCTCATAGATCTTCAATTGTTGAAACAGCGCTGCAACCCACCATTATCAGAGAGCTGATGTGGTCACGTTTCACACACATTAACTTCTTGATCAAAAGTCTGCAAAAGTATCAGCATCTGTTTCTGTTCATAAAGCAAGTTCATGTGTCAATCTTTCAGTTTAATAAGTTCTCAAACAGCCAATCACCACCTTCAACATACGTTAAACCCACATTCCAATAATAAATGGCTGACTTTGTCCAAGTGATAAATAAATTAAGAGAAAGATGATGAAAAGTTACATATAGAGAAGAGTATAGTCCAACTACACTATATATCATTACAGATCAGATCAATGACAAAAAAGAAATATGGGAGAAAGCAGTTACATCAAGGGTCACCATAGCTGTGAAAGAGAGCAAACTGATTGGGTGGTTTTCATCACAACTCACAAATCTAAGAGCACTTCGAGTCCAAACCAGAAGCTTCCAGTGTCACTGTTGCTCCATAATGGACTGAATAACACTGGCTCCAACAGTCTTCCCACCTTCTATGATAGCAAACCCCATTCCCCGCTCACAAGCCACAGGCATAATGAGCTCAACCATCTTAACGCGGTCATCTGGCATAACCACCTTAGACTCCTCATGTTTATCATTCATGATTGAAGCCACACCTCCTGTGACATCAGTTATTCTCATGTGGGCCTACACCAGCAAAAAATGGGGAATGCCTGCCACCTTCTTCCTTCGTCAACACATACACAATGGCAACGAACTTAGTATGGGGTGTAATTGTTCCAGGCTTTGCCAAAACCATCCCTCTCTGAATCGACCTTCTGAATACCTCTAAGCAAAAGACCTACATTATCCCCTGCCATTACCTCATCAAGAGCTTTCTGGAACTTGCTCAGCCAATAGTAGATGCTCCATTGTCTGAGGCATAGGTCCATCAGCTCCTGAAACAACAAGAATAGCACCATCCATTTGCACCGCACCAGTTATCAAGTTCTTCACATAATTGGCATGTCCTAGACAGTCAACCTGTGCATAGTGGCTATTCTCAGTCTTGTACTCCACTGTAGCAGTATTAACGGTGATACCTGGTAAACAAAAAGTAATGTCAGCACTCTCGAAAAGTCATCATACAGATCCTATTGGCTAGTGAAATCAGCCACTAACAGAGCACAAAATTCAGTATCCAATAAAGTCTAGGTTAAGCCTAGTTTTCATAATACTGTAATTAGCTCAATCATTCTGCTAATGTCAATGATGATAACTAAATATTCTCCTTGTCACACGACACTTTTGGAAGGGTATCCACATGAAAGACTTGGCCATTGGTAGAACAATTTATCAACACTCTCTGTGTACCATCTTATTTAGGAATCTTGAGTAACATTCTTTCTTACATGAACAAATTTCAACCCTAGTCAATAAGTCAGAAAACTGCAGGCCTCGTTTTTTCCAGAATGAAATAGTGTGTGTGGACCATCAATTTTTAGCTTAAAGTTGATCCTAAGAAAATTCATTTCATTTATCTGCTCCTTACAACAATTCTGTCACTGCCCTAAACAAGTTTTGAACATACCTAAACAAGTAAGAATATACAGAATCGGAGCAAATGTTCGGAAACACCTCGGCCGCACTCTTCAGGAGCAGCATCCATCTCATCGTACTTCTTCTGAGGGGCTGTTTCCCATGGAGGCCAACGCCATGGTGAGGGTGGCGGTCGTGGTGGTCTTCCCGTGGTCGACATGACCAATCGTCCGGACATTCACATGCGGCTTCTTCCGCTCGTACTTCCCCCCGCGCAGCACGCATTGTGAAGGAGCCGCGGCCAGCCGGAGGTGTTGACGAAGGAGGAGGCGAGGCGAGGGGGGTCGGCATTGGGAATCTGGCACGGAAAGCGGCGGTTCCGGCGACGGAGGGGCGAGAGAGAGCAGCGGAGGTAGAAGTAGTTTCGAGGAAGAAGTGGGCGCTGCCATTGCCGTTGCGATTTGGACTTGGGCTATGGAAGAGAACAGAAACCAGAGAGAGAGAGAGAGGGAGAGGGAGAGAGAGAGAGAGAGACGAGCAGTTCATTTGAATAGGTCTCCGAATTTTGGCTTAACATACGTGATATTTGAATTTTTTTTATTTATTCAATATGATGCCCGAATTTTAGCTTTAACGCATAATATCATCTCTAAACATTAAATTTATTTAATATAATCTTTAAATTTATTATACATATGCAATTTATTCCATACAACTACATGAGAATGTTCAATGTTAAACAATATTAAACATTTTTATACGGTTCAGATATTAAATTGAACGTAAGCCAAAAATTCACGGATCATATCAAATAAATTAAAAGTTCAAAGACAACATTACACGGTTCAAGAACTATGTTGAACAAATTAAATCATTAACTACAAAATTAGATGACAAATCGATGGACGATCACACTGTTGCTAAAATATGCTATTCTTTACCGACGTAAGGAAGATAATGTAGATGGGCTGGTATTTAATCCTACATTGTAGATGAAATTTGTCTTTTTTTTTTAAGTTAAAAAGAGCAATTGACCTTCACACCACATGACTTTGGAACCGAAGAACGATTATATTGGAGTTCAAAAGAGCAAGAAGCGGTTCTGCACTGGACTGAGACATCCTAGAGAATCATCTCAATCTTGGTCAGAACCCCAGTTTTTTTCAAAAAGAACCACCACAGGAAACCAAATCTGGAGCAACACAGAAGAACATGACATTGAGATTGACCTTTTTTTCGCATATGTACATGTATACAAGCCAACAAATTATACGGACAGATCAGATCAAGAATAAACAAACAATGAATGAAACCAACATGTCTTCATCTCCAAGCATACGCAAGAATTCATATTCAATTGCCTTGCAAACTGAAATTATGACTGTCATCCCAAGCATCTCCCGCATCGAACCAGGTCGTCGTAGCAGCTAACGAAATCACGGTGTCGAAGATTGAATCGGCACCCATAACTGGCTATCTTGATTAGCGAGTTTCTGGAGCGGAGTATTTTTTAATCGGCATCTCTCGTACCGTGATCGGACGATATACAAGTGGCGAGAGACAGCAAAGTTTCCCATCCAAAAGTAGTATGTATCATTGAGCTGGCAGGGTGTGCCTCACTCTTTAATCCACGGAATTTCCTTTTTACAGATATTTAGAACCATTTCACGGTTTTCAGGAGAAAGTCCATCCAACAGATCCGAAATGGCAGCTTCATGCTTCCTCCTTAGCTCCTGTAGCTCCTCCTCCTGCTTTATCAGCAGATGCTCGAGCTTATCAGCAATAATATTTAACTCTTTAGATCCAACACCATCCGCATTTAGCGAGTTAGCACACTCGCTACCGCCAAGCATATCTTTGGTTGCACTACCTGTGCCATCACACTGTTCTATAGATGCAGTATCTGCTTCATCTACATTCCTACCACCATCAGAAGCAGATTCATGCTCAGGCTTTTCCAGTTTAGGAACGCCATTTGGCCTCTCTCCATAAGAGTGGCTGACAGAAGATTGCATGTCTTCTTCAAGCAAACAACTTTCAAATGAGGCTGAGTCCACAGGAGACAAGTTTGAAGGCCCATGTCGGACAGGAGAGATTCCATCTGGTTTATATGAGTCAGTCCAGTACTTCCGCCCAGAATGTGTTCTTTCCAACAAAAGATTACCAGAAGCAGATGGCTCTGTCATCGAAGCAGAGGTATCATCTCTATTTGCTGAGGCACAGGCATCAGAGTTCTGAACTTCTTCACTAAAGTCATCCCCAGAAGGCTCTGGCAGTGCCCAATCTGGTACATGAGAACGAATTTCATCATCGATCATTGCAGCAATCGCTGAAACATCCTGATCAGTCAAGTCTAGCTCCTCGACCATTTCGCTGGCAACTGCAATTGCTGTATCTACCTCAATATCAAATGGAAAGTGGATATTCCGAAAGTGACCTGTGCAAGTTTGAGGAAACGTATCAACACATCTCAAAGAGGGACGAAAATACTCACTTGTAGTAAAGCGGAACCATTGAACTGCTAAAACGCAAGGAAATGCTCGCACCTGAAGAATCTGCAATCCTTAATTTAAGAAATATCGTGTTGACATCTTTTCTTTGACCCTGCACTGTAAAGTCCCTACTAGTCTCTGCAGTAGAATCATTTGCCCCTTTTCCAGCATCGACATTATGAGGACTACCTGCATTTTATAAAAATGCACATCAAGTCGCAGGACAATGAGAACAGAAGCCAAGAAGCTCGGCAAAGCTCCAGAACTTACTCATCTCTTGAGGTCTCAATGCCAGTAATGATCTGCCAACACTTTCACTTTCTTCCTCTGACTGCAGAAAAGGATCCATCAAAAGTTCCTTGGCACTCATTCGCTCAGAAACGTTTGCAATGCATTTTTCTATGAATTCTCGGACTCGATCATCTTTAACCTTTTCCAGTGATGCAGGTTTTATTCCCTACCAAGAACCAGAATACATATTTACAGGGATGATCAAGAAGCTGACGAGTGAAACAGTGCGTAATACTAGCCACCGATATAACCAGAGAAACATAACCTAGTTTCCTGTTCCTAACGACATCGAAGATGAAGATACCCTCCCAAACTACAGCTAGTGGAAGAACAGATGTAAATGTTGCGGACCAAATAGTCAATAAATAAAAACTTTCTGAAACTGGACTAGAGGCCCCTTAGACATCAAATCTTTTATCTTTTCTCATCATATTTAAGCACAATCCTCAGTTTCAAAATGGAACTAACAATCAACCAGGAGGCAAACTTTTGAAGCTCTAATTATTTCCACTGCTTAGATTTCAGCGACGGGAAGGACTAGAACATACAGTCTGAACAAGAAGACTGAATGTGAAATAAGCAATTTCATTGAATGTATACTGCATAATTTGCGACAAAAGCAAAGGATATGCAAATGATCGTATCGAGGAATTGCAAATTAAACTTTGTATTAGAGACTACACTATCATTGTGCCTGAAATTTCCGCCAAAGGCACTATGTTGAGACTTAGACATCAGGCTATAAACATTTTAAGTTGTGCCCAAGTATGATCCCTAATTCAGCTAGCTATTTAATAAGAGACAATGGTATCTGCCACAGCCTCAACTCCTATAAACAAGAGGAACCTAATCAAAGTCGAGTGTACACTGACATTTGACCATGACTTGAATCGCTCCCACAGAAGAAGTTGTGAATCGATAGAATGGAGATTTGTCAGTTTTACCAGGGGCTAAGAGCTCGGACTACTCAACTTAGAGATATTGCAGGAAAAAAGCACGGCAACTAAGTAAGAAAGGAGATATTTAGTGCCTTACAGATATCACTTTTTTGTATATTTGAGCTGCATTTGAGCATTCAACATATGGGTACTCAAAGGTCACCAGCTCCAGCAAGCACATTCCAAATGCATAAATGTCCACAAGCTCATTGTATTCCTCCTCATAAAGCTCAGGTGCCATAAACTCAGGGGTTCCTGCAAGCGCAAAAATGTCGAAATTCTTTCTTGGGACATGGAGACACTGGTCAAGTGTCAAACTCTCTGGAAGAGTATTGAGCACAAAAATATAACAGGGTCCTCACCGATGACACTATGAGCTGAATGAGCATGATGCAGAGTGGCAGCAAATCCCAAGTCACCGATTTTCACTTCACCTTGGTTACCATTAACGAAAATGTTGTCACACTTCAGATCCCGATGAATAATAGGAGCATCGTGACTATGCAGATACAAAAGCCCCTCAAGAATCTGTCTAGACCATTTCTTCAACGCCCTCAAATCCACATGCTTGTGCTTCTTCCGGTACCTAGAGAAGATGGTCATTTAATGCTCCCAAGAAGCCGATGGAGGATTAAATTGACAGAAACTTACTGCCGCAATGTTCCTGAGGTGAAAATCTCAGTGATGAAGTTCATATTCTCTTTTTTCGCATCGACCCACGAACTGTAGAATTTGATTATGTTCTTGTGCTTCAAAGTTTTAAGCAGGTGAACCTCTGAATAGAGACGCTCCAAATCCTCCGAATTTCTCAAGAGATCTGTCACCTTAATCTGATTCCAGGCCACTTCAATTCCTTCCAATTCATCAAATGCCCTATATCTACATTTCCACGTGCCGTCAAGGAAAAACTCGAATCCGCCAACAAGAATTTATACAATGCACTTCAACTAGATTAAAATCAAGCAACTTTTATCTGAAGAATAAACAAAATAGGGATTGCAGTAGCAAATTGAGAAAGGATACACTTTCTTGAAAGCCCCTTTTCCCAGAACTTCCTTGTACTGCCATAAGAAACCATTTTCAAGAGAATGTCAAACACTAAAATAAGAAGGACGAATGCATCCCATCTCCGAATTCAATCAAAACAACCATCAAAGAACCATAATCGAAATGTGACACAGAGCAGGGACTTGAATCTAAGCCAATGCAAGCAATCAGCCAGAAAAAACAAAAAAAATCACGCATTCTGAATCAGAGCATAAAATAAAATCCCCAATAATGGGTGTCGCAACCGAAAATTAGAGACGATAAAACAATTACGGTGAAATACAGACCCGAACATATCGACCAGTGGGATCAATTTCGACGTACTCGGCATCGGGGTCATCGGGGTCTTGATCAGAAGGCACATCCTGCGGCATTCTCGAGCAAGCACCAACGATTTCAAGTACCTTCCGACTGAAGCCCTCGAGGTCAAACGGAAGAAGGCACGAAATTGTCCGAATCCCACGCAATATGGAAGCTCCAAGAAGCCGCTAAGATGATTGTATCAACGTGGGCAGGCTCCGAGCCACCGCCAGACACGAACGGAGCTTCAAGAGGGCGGAGGGGAACTCTGACCCGAGAGAGAAGAGGAGCGTGCGAAAACAGGGTGTCCGTTGTTCGTCAAAAGAGAAGAAGAGCCCCTGAGCTTTGATTCTGATCAGACAGAACCCAGACAGATTGACTAGCGATACAACGTTGTTTTCTACCTATTGTCTTTTGAGTTTCTGAACTGTATATAGCGTTGTTTATCTCTAATCTATCCATTTGTTATTTGCTTAATTGAAAAAATAGTTTTATTATTGATAATAATTTGTATTAAAATATTTTCAGTGATGGTGATAATATTTTTTATTGATTCATTTTTATAAGAGATACAATAAATTATTTTTAAATATATATATTTTTTAAATTATACATTTTTCGCGAAGAAAAGAATTTGTTAGCATAATAATTTTTGAGTGACTGTGAGAATAATAACATATTATGAGTCATAAATTCTTAAAAAAGTGGATCCCATAATAATTTTCTTATTTTTTTTTACTCACAATAATAAATAAAAAAATTATCATAAAAGAATATTCGCGAAAAAAATGCACGCTACACTTAGAAGTCACATGGTGATTGTGAAATTTAAGATGGCCCATCCATTACCCACCACGGAATTGAAGAGCGCGTGTGGTAGTCGAGCAACCATGTACATCTAATCAAGACCAATCTTATCCCACCATATTTTATTTATGCCATCACACATGTAGGAATTGTTCAATTTACAAGATATTTCAAAAGTGCGAAACCGTCTATAGCTCTCTTAATAATATACCGGAAGGTAATTAAACAGTACGAGATATGAATAGATGTATGTCGTCATTTTTCTTAAAAGCGCTCGAAGAAATTTGACATTATTACAATATACTTAAAACTATTGTTATCACGAGCTTACGTTAATTGTGTTGTAAATGGATAAAATCCGCAACATGAAGATATATATAGCTACTCTAATTGCATACTTCTATAAAATTATCACTTATGAAATTGGAACTTTGTTATTATTTCGTGACGTTTAATGACATTTCAAAAAGATAAAACATTTGCCAATGTAATATAACTACATCTTCACTATATGCATGTTTGCAAAAAGATAAAAGATAAAAATTTCATAATACGATATATTTACACACAAATTTACATACTCTAGTTCCACGATCGTAAGATTCGGAAAATATATTAAGCTTTTGGCGACAGAGTTAATTGGAAGTCACAACGAATGAAATTTTAAACGGTCCTACGAGGTAGACTCGTTTCTAAAAATTTTAGATAAGAGACAAACTTTACATTTTTCTTTTTTTTTTGGTTATAAAAGTACGAGCTTCGAATTTACCTTTCTTAAAAATAAAATGAAATGGGTGATTGGGACGCAAGTTAACTTTTATAATAGATCTCTCACCTTTCTAGAGGAAAGAAATGTACAAATCGTTGACTAGAGGGTCAATGAAGGTTATGGATTCGTGGGGCAACATGATACGGTGACGAGAATGATTATTAGTGGGCATATCCTTTCCGTGGCTATTCATCACAAGAAATTTGTTCCTTGTTGACCAACCGGAATCGAAGAGCCGTGCCACTAAATGAGGCTAAACTTTCGATGGGGACCTAAAATTCCGAACGCATGCGGAGTTTTCATGTTACCTTTTTTCCTTTTTCACGATCTAGGCGGTTCCGGGGGCGGACGCTGAACCATTTGGAAGTACGTGGACCATACTATGAACTAGGGGTGTGCATGGTCCGGGCCGGTCCGGTCCTGGCATGGAACCGAAGACCGGACCGTAGTCCCGGTCCCCATATTTTCGGGACCAAGGACCAGGCCGGGACCGGCGGTCTTGGTCCGGGCCGGCCCCGGTCCGGTCTTGGTCCCGGCCCAGAGGGACCGCTAACTATTGAAAATCTAGTCAACTTAATAAACTATGCCATGGTAAAAACATAGCGACTCGCTATGATTTTTATGATCGACGAACTTGACCAAAATGTTCGAATTCAATACCAAATTCAGCCATTACATGATAAAAACATCACCAACCGCACTAAAAAAAGCCTGCAGAGAGAAAAGATGATAAAAAACAAGATGGAAAATAAGACTAAAAAGAGAGTCTTGAGGAGGAAGAGTGCGACCGTGCAAGGTTGGGAAAAAAATGGGCAGTGGACTTTTATTATTCTGTTTTGTTTTCATTTTTTTTTTTGCAATTGTATATATTTATATATAAATAATTATATATTATTGGCGGTCCGGTCCGGGCCGGGCCGGTCCGGTCCCAATACAAGAAACCCGAGGACCGGACCGCCCGGCCATCGGTCCCATTTATTGGGACCGGGGACCGGACCATCCACCTCAAGGACCGGACCAACCCGGCCGGTCCGGGTTGGTCCGGGCCGATCCGGTCCAGTTTGCACACCCCTACTATGAACCCCGTGAGCCAATTTCAATTCGGGCTTTTGGACCATGCAAGTGATCCGACAATCTCAAGAACAACCGACCTATGAAAGCATGGAAAATTATTCAATTAGTCCTGAATATATTGAACAGATGCCATTCGGCTTTAAACTTTCTAGTTTCGCCAAATTGGTCTTAAACCTTCGCTAGAAATTGCGATGTAGTCCTTTCGGTTTAATTTTTACCGAAAATCGCCTAATCACCGCTAGCCGTCCCACGTGAAATAAAATTGGATCGGAAATGCTATATTGAAATTTCTGGCAAAGGCTTAGAAGTAAATTAATAAAATTTGAAAGTTTAAGATCGAATGACATCCGCTCGGAAATGCCTTCCAGTTTAACCGTATTTTTCGACCACCATAACGAAAGCTATCAGCACGATTTTATCATGGGCAAAAAAGAGCAGCGGGACCACATTCAGGCAGCCCCTTTCCAAAGTTTCGCACCAGCAAACTTTATGAAGATCTTGCACGCAAAAGATCTTGCACCTTAAATCTCCTTTTCACGAAACATGCAAAAATCCAAAACGGCTGCCGACGCCTGATTGACCGTCTTATAGCCTCCAAAAATTCTTACAGCTTGTCTGGCTTTGCGGTGTCGGTCCCCCACAGGACGAAGGCGACGCGAAATGCTAACGAAGCGTCACGTCACGTCACATCGCAACGGCGGACCACCCACCACTCGCGTAGCAGGCAAGTTTTCACAAGAACCAGCCAACCAAAAACCACTTTGAGCACAACATCCTGGTTAGAACTAGAATTACTATTCTTTTTTTTTTTTTTTGCAATAAAATACGGAGCGATGTTTCGCTCTCAGCGAAAAAAATTGTCCATAAAATCCTAAACTTGCCAGATGAAAAAAAATAACCTAAATTTATTATATTTTTATCAATTCAATCATAAATATTTTAAACATGACAATTAAATTTTAAACCTTTTTACTTTTGGCCAACCGAGTACATCCGATCAATTTTGAGCGAAAATCGCCGACGTGGACGTAACTGTCATACATGGTATGGCCAGGATTGCAAGCGCTGAAGCTAGGACCATTTTCAATAATATTTTTTTTATATATTTTTCTTTTTTTCATTTGCTTTTTCTTTTTGTGGTTTTCTTTTTCTCGGCGGCCGACAAGGGTCATCGGGCTCTCATCCACCACCTGGCGATACCCGACCCTTGCCGACAAATTTTTTTTTTTAAATAACTTTCCCACACTTACCTGGAGGAAAGTAGTAAAATAAGATTTAATGAAGTGAGAAATAGATTGGTGTACGATTTGTCTTAAGACGGAGTGGAAGAAAGCTATTAACAACAAATCAACCTAAATTAACGACAGATTTGCATAGAATGGGTTCACGTTGACAGAGGGTTGCTTACTAGGCCTTCCAGCTCATCCCCAGAAAGGGCTGCTTCTCTTTTCTAAGGTCCAGCACAACTAACTGAGGACCTATTCACGGCCAATTAATAGAGGGGAGCACCACATGGTTCAAAATTGATTTTTTTTTTTCATTTGTATTTCGATATGCACTTGATGTTGACTCCAATTAAATTCTCGCCGGAACTTTAGTATGTGTATATACTCATATGATAAATTTGCCCTTTGTGATAAGTCACATGGTCAAGGATCCTAGTAAAATTTGGTTATAGTCGATGCCCGAGAACACATTGAATTGATTTCTAAAATTGAAGGGACAAATTACAAAATTTACAACCATCTTAAAAAAAAATTAAAGTGGTCAATTTTCCGTCATCTCCCGAGAATCGCCGTTTGAGGCAATATGTAATTGGCCCATAATATTACTATTCCGAAGTTCCATTTTTCCATGCTAAGGCTCCGTTTATTTCACGAAAAATGTGGCATTTCTAAAAAATATATTTCGGAAAGTTGTTTTCCGGGAAAATGACGATATTTTCCTGTGTTTGGCTGAAATCTGAAAACGAGCTGGAAAATATTTTCCTCCGTTTGGTAAGGAAAATCAATTTCCACCGTATATGTTTTTTAATAATTTTTTTATTTTTTACATCAATTTTTTAATTATTTTCTTTTACCTTTTTTCTCTTTTATTTTTCTTTCTTTTTCCTTTCTTCTTTGGGTGGCGAGTAGTCATAGCAATCGGTCGACGAACTTCGCCAGCCTCGAGCGAGGCTACGAGGTTTGACCAAGCTCGAGATGGCAAGGCGAGCCGCGAGCTCGAGGCGATCCACGTCTCCATGTTGTTGAAAAACACATCTCCCTGCCGCTACTTTCACATCCATTCTCGTGCAATCTTATTACTACTCATACCGATAGTGTTCAAGAATATCCACGAAGTCGCTTCCAACTCCTCATTCTCGCATGCGCCACTGAAGCCTCCACCGCACGTGGCGGAGCGGCCGATCTTACTGGGCACAGCGAGGAAGTTGAAGGCGGAGGCGACCTTGGAGATGGACCCGGCGGCATTGAGGAACGGCTCCATCGGCATGCGCTCGTGGCAATGGGCGAGGGGATTGGTTTTGGGGGGGATGTTGGCTTCGTAGGTGACGCACAGCGCGGCCTGGTTGGCCTTGCAGGTGACAGCAGCCAGGGCTTGCTCACAGACCTCGCACATCCAGAAGCGCTCGTGGCGCTCGGACAGCTTACTAGACCCAGGGATCCTGGAGTCGCAGCCGAGGCAGAGGAATGCCGCGTCAACGCGGTAGAACACGCCAGCCACGGTGGACTTGCAGGAGTTGCCCAAGTTGGTCGGCATGCTCCAACTTCTCGTGAAACCCATCATCGAACAATACCAACCCATCAGTACGGATCTTCACCTCGATGGCAAGCTCGAGGCGGCGAGGCGAGCCACGAGCTCGCCAGCCAAGGCTCATCTAGCCAGCCTCGAGCTCTCCATCGACGAGGCCATGAGGGTCGGCTGAGGAATTGGAATGGCAAGCATGGTGGAAGAGAGAGACCGTGAGGAGAGAGAACCTAGAAAGCATCGACACTTTTCGAGGGTTTTCGTGTTATGTCCGACTCTCTCTGACATGCGACCGACACATCATCAGTGCTCCAGACACACCGGTTACATGCGAGTCCAGCATTTCGACATGTTATTTCGATACGCACTAGATCAATTTTAAGCATTTTCATTAAATTAAGAGTTAAAATCTAAATTGATCAAATATATATACACACACATGCAAGTCATATACCCAGCCACCAAAACATTAATATATCCAGCCAGTCCAAAAAAACCTAATCTAAATTCCTAATAGAAGAATAATAAGAAAAAAATCACAGATAATATTTTTGTAAGTACATAATAAATACATACTCCAACGTATCGAAATTCTCTATTTTTAAGAAATGATGTGTCGTGTGGTGTGTCGGTGCTACTTAGGAAAAAACAGGAATGGAGGAGAGAGAGACTGTGCAGAGAGAGAACGCGGATGGAGGAAGAGGAAGAGAGAGAGGAAAATTTTCTCTATCTTAGAAAGTTACACAAAAGAGAAGTCTGACATTGAGGGGAAAATGATTTTCCTTGACCGGAAAATATTTTTCTTGACTACATATTTTCTGCCTCCAAACACTAAAAATTGGGAAAATGATTTTTAAGAAAACATTTTCTGTGAAGCAAATGGAGCCTAAGAAGACATGTTCCCTCCATGCAGACAGCAAACGGATCCAGGCGCATCATGGAGCCTAAGAAGATATGTTCCCTCCATGCAGACAGCAAACGGATCCAGGCGCATCATGGAGCACACGCAGATCTTTTCGGTTAAGTAACAGCTCTTCTTTTGGGCCAGAGACAGGCAGGTTTACCCGCTTCTAAGGCTAGCATCGGTAAAAATCAGATGAAATTGATCTGCCCAACATTTTTCCACAACCAACTTTCAAGATATTGGGTGAGCTATACAACAAGGACAAGCACAATCATATGGCACAAAAGATGTTCCATCCAATTACTATCGTTTGTATATGAACCAAAACTATGCAGCTGTTATTGAAAACTCAAGAGCCCAGTTGAAGAACTATCTCCTGTGTGCGCTACAGATCAATTAGCTAAGTTTCTTGAGACTATAACATCACGGCTACAGCAAAAACATGAACATTTTTAGAAGCACAGCAGGCAATCTTGTATAGACCTGAAGTAGAATTCCAGAAGCATCCACATATTAGTCCCAGGATGACAATAATCATGACAAATTGCGCCATTTCTCATCAACAAAACAAACCCTACTCTGTTTCTGGACTAAAGTGCAATTCGACATGCACTAACTACAGCGGTTGCTATTTCCTCTTAAGTGGATTCAGCCTCTCTCTTAGATAATACAGCTTGGCCCTCCTTACTTTCCTCTTGTCCAGCACCTTTATCTCCTTTATGTTTGGTGAGTACCTATCACAAGGGACCATTATAGGTGTCAACCCTGCCATTACTAAAGAGAACAAGAGAATCCTAGCAGAAGAGCTTAATAAACAAGACAAATTATAGTAAAACCGCAGTACGATCAAAGTAAAGCTCATGCAATATCTTGAAAGCAAATTATTCATATTATAACTGATAGTAGTAAAAGAAAGAATGGAACTATCAAACTCATATTGCCAACACATCAAAGAAAAAACTACCGCAACTACTGAATTGCCTTCAATTGCATATTAATAATTTGTGAGTTATATGATCAAGCCCAAATGCCATCTTGTACTAGTAAAATAAGAAGCATGTGGCAAATGACAGCTCCGAAATCCAACTAACCAGACACTTTCAAGCTCTCCCATGAATCTAACCCACCAGTCTAAGCATAAACATGGCACTTTACATTATGCCAGCACAGTGTACTATCTACAAATTCATTAAATAGGCTGCTTTCCAAAACAATATACGACTAATTAAAAGGAATGTCAATAAATAGCAAGCAAATTGGGGAAGAAAGTAAGTTAAAGCTTGCTTACAGCGGGAAAAGAGATTCGATTCCAACTCCAGCAACTAGCCTCCTTATTCTGAATGTACTGTTTAAACCAGCATTACGTCTTGCTATGACGATCCCCTCCAAGGTCGATAAACGTCTTTTGTTCTCAGGGACTTCCTGCCCATCGTGCAGACAGATCTTGTTAATTGACTTCACAAGAGAGAAGTCAGCAAATCCATGAATACAAACGCAAGAAACCCTGATCAGAACTTAATATACCACTTTCATTCGAACGATGTAACCAGGTTTTATATCAGGTATGTCCCTCTGAGCCTTCACTTCCTCCACTGCTTCCTTGTCTAGAATCTGCACATGAGAACTGATAATACTCAATATGTAGCAATTCTTTACAGTGAAATCATCATGCTTAGATACACACCTTCATTATGTTCCTAGCAGTTTTATCCAGCCTCTTAAATTTAATGCGAGGAGGCATATCAGTTAAATGCACTGAAGAATCTTGCAAAGGGGCTTTGACCGAATCTCCGGCTGTGGTTATGCATCTGGTGATAGCAGGCAATGCTGCGGCCAATGATGGTGTCAGAATTGCAACATCACGAGCCAAAGGTGGTGCCACGATTTGGGACCCAGTTGCCGACTGTTAAATTGGTAAGCATCAATCACACATTGTGGTATGTATCAAATTCTACCAAGTGAATAGAACCAAAATCTTATCAACATCATAACAAAATCAAAAATTGACAGAAATTATACTAGTCGAGAGAAAGCTCGAAGAAGGAACTGCATGTATCGAGTAAAACCAAAGAGATCGATGAAAGAAAATTCCTGGCATGCAAAGAAATGTTAATCAGAGCAGTTTCAGACAGCCACAGCAATTCAAAATTGCAAACTTCCAGCGACAACTACTAATAAAAGCGTGGCCAAGAGACAGTCGCAAATACTCTACTAAGACGAAACATGAACATAGAGACAGCTCGATGGATCCGAACCACGGCAAGAGCATCGAAGTACAAAAACTATAGACAGCAAGAAAAATCTTCAAATAAACAGCTCGAAGAGACGAGACAACCCACCGAGGAGCCAAACGACACGGCATTTCTCGCCGGAAAGCCGGCGCCGCCACCGATGGTTCGCCATTGGGGAGCTGCAATCCCACGACGAAGGAATTGCATCGTCGGGATCCAACCAGAGGCCGCGAAGAAGAAATCCGTGGGGGAAGGAAGCGATTTGGGGGTCGCGAGCTTGCGCAATGGCTTTTACCAGAGAGGAATCGCAAAGGGAAGAACCCTGGCGGTGGGGTTTACGGCAGTGAAGGAGGAGAAAGAGACGAGCAAAGCAAAGCTCCCCGAGCGACACGACTGCGAGCGATTTCTCTCTGGGCTTCTGCAATTTTGGGCCTTGAAATCTCCAAGCCCAGTACACAAAGACCTCAATGTTGGGCCCAGCCCAAGATCTCCTCAGACCTGGGTCGTTGGGATCGAGGCCTCGCCCGATGAGAGAACTGTTGCTTTCTTCACGCGCGAAAGGGCGGGCGGATACACTCCATCACCCATACCCAAATCAAAAGTCAACGATTTCCCACGCCACTACTTTAGCCTCCCTAAAGTCCACGCCCTTTATTTAAAATGGAGAAAAGAAAAGTGAAAATTAGAGACAATTTACAAAAATCATAACCACTATGTTTACTGCGTAATTTTCCGTCATTAGTATATCGAATTTCATTTCGGTACCATGCATATGTGAAAAAGAAGTCCATTTGTATAATAGAGAAAGAGAGTGATTCGTCTACTTTGTTAATAAGGTAACGGAACGAATTTCAAATACTTCGTAGGACGCCTCCGTTTGCTAAGATGTGCTTCCACATCGTGAGCTTTAGTGCGTTTGTCGTCGAATCTCCCTTTCAAAAAAGTGGGAATAAGTATTTCAAAATATCTTTCCAGGACTTTGAATGGCTAATCTGATTGAGCATATGGTTAGCCCTAAGCTAGAGAGATTGTTTAGGCCAATGTATAGGAAAGCCTAGCCCAAGAATATTGATAGGGAACGAGACGGTTTTCTATAGGAGCTTACCTTGCTCTCGGGAGAAGGCAATACGTTAGTCTTAGAACACATGGGTCGGTTCACTTGCCGGTGGTAGGGGGATTCGAATGATGATTATCTAAAGCTTAGGTAATTCCCAAGTTCACTAACAGGTTATGCATTTGGTATGTTCATCTTCCACCGAACAATTGTAATATCATCGTTTGGTTGGTTGGATGGTGATGCTCGGAAGGACCTTCCACATCCCATCTCCAAATAAACTCTTGGTCTCAAAAGGGAATGGAATCAACTTTTTTCGATATGTCGTTCCGTGAGCAAGGAGCGAGAGAAGCAAGCGAGCCATGATGATGCCACAATTTATATATATATTCGGAATGAAATGAAAGCTATTTTTTGGTAATAGGATGAACCATTTTCACAAGAAACAACCAGAAAACGGACAACAATTAATAAACAAAATGTCCTAAGTCGACGACAGCGCCAAGTTGTAGGAATGACAAACGTTTCTCTTTAGACAACGCAATTGGCTTTATCCTCAACCGTACGGCTGAAGCCATGTTTGATTGCTCTTTCCAAGACACGAGGGGTCAAAGACATCAAGCTTTGAATAAAGAGGGGGGTTTTTATTTTTGTGGACAGATTGAATAAAGACTTTTTTTTTTTTTTTTGGTCAAGAATAAAGAGTTTTTTTTTTTTACAGACAAGAATAAAGAGTCGATGAGCCTAGAAAAGAGTAAAGTTATGGATATTGATGACGTGGGCATAAAAATATTAAGACTGTTAAAAAATTTCGCAGCTCACTTAGGGCTTAACTTTGAGAAAAAAACGATTATTTAAGTTGCTTTTGACAACAAAATTCCTAAAAAATTGTTGCGTGGCTTTTAGAATAAAAACTGTAACATGAGTTTGACATTTTCTTTTAATAAAATCAATCCAAATGGATATCTTAAACGACGTCACTTGAGTTGACATGACTGGCTTGCCTAAAATGATGTCGTGTGACCCCCAGGAGGAAAAATTGCGTGGCATGAGGGTAAGCGGCTCTAGGATCGGTTTAGGTTCCCACTGAAAACTGGAACTTACGTTTCAAATCGGTTCTTCAATTTTCGGAACCTAAATCCTACAATGCATAATTTGGATTTTAGAACCCACCCCGTCACAAGTTCCAAGATCTACCCAAGTTTCACTCGTATTCTCAATTGAACAATTGCAGTGAATCACTAATGCTAATGACTACTATTTATTCTTACAATCCGCTAACCACAATTCATATTTAGCCACTCGAAGAATATGAAATGTTAACAAAATAAAAGTCTCAATCATGAATATCGACGGAAGTTCATATCGGTGGTTCCGAATTAAACACTCATCATCATATGTCATGAAACATCCTAGCATCAAGCGAAAACATAGCACAAAAAAAAAAAAAAAATACAAAGACTTGTTTCGCGTTCTAAAATATGTACGTTAAATTCGGTTCCTTAATTCCTGCATACTGTATAACCTGGAATTGGATCGGTTCACTCCGATTTGATTCTTTGGTTTTTGATTCTACTCTACCCTAGAACCACGCTCACCTCTAAGGGATATGCCACACACCTTGAGGAAATCTTGATGGTTCGTGGAAGGAGGAAAAACGACGTTGAAATATGGAGAGCTTTGCAGAAGGAGGAAGAACGAACGGACGTGAGGCGGCAAAGATGGAAAAAGACTCCAATCAACAGTGATTCACCTTCGGCGAGCCTCGAATCGATGGGAAATGTGCGTATATGTATGTGCCGGTGGCTTGGGTTTCTAAATATGAGAGGAAGCGTGCGTATATGTATGTGCCGGACAGAGATGGTCGCCGGCGAGGGAAAGGGCTTAGAGCTGCTGGCATCAAACGCTCCTGGTGCGGGCTGGAGGTTCAATTAAATTGCTTCCAATTTGGGAATTTCGTTGAAGTGGCGATTTAGGGTTTGGAATTTGGGGATATTATTGAATTACCGGTAATTTTTATATGGGGCAAAACTTGCAAATGATGTTGTTTAGGGGATAATATGCTGACTGGGCTATGTTAGATTTCAAGGGACCCAATCGGAGTTGATACTTAAGGTATCATTTTTTTTTACAGTGGCATTTATATGATTCGAGAAAAAAATTGATGCTAAAGTAAGCGCCGTACAATTTATTTTTTGACAATCTAGCGTGCATGCTCATACCTTGCATAATTTCGTCGTGGAACCCCTTGAATGATAACCATTATGTTTCCTGGAGCTATTTTTGATCAGAAATGGATTTTTCTATTTCCGTACCCTGGACAAGTTTCGAGCGAGAGAAATGCGTTTGATAAGAACTCAAAATTTATGTTCCTTGATCAGAAACTCGTGAGATAACAGTATAAAATTTCTAAGATTGCTGGTCGGCCATTGATGACGGGTGACGGGGACGAGAGAGAAAAAGGGGGAGTGACTGACCGGAAGAATTCCTAATTTCGATTCTGTTTCATAAATAGAAAAGTAGAAGATTTTTACTTCTCATTTTCATTTCAAATCTATTTATGGGCTGAAAATTTATTTCGAAAATAGAAAAATAAAATTATTTTGTTGAACGTGTTTATATTCCAAACATGTTCTCGAAAATAAGAAAATAAAATAAATAAATAAAATAGAATGGTTATTATCACCCAAACGCATCCATCCCAAATTATAACAGCGCCTCTTCACCATGAGATTGGGCCACTTTCTGCCGCTTCTCATCTTCCAAAGTCTTCTTTGGGGCCGTTGACTCGTTCTATTTACAGTACAACACCCCCACCCTTTGGCCGTTTGATTAAGGAGCATCTCCTTATTTTAATGGCGGGGTCGTGAAATTCCTCGCCAGTTTTCGCCAGGTTTATATAAAGGGGGAAGACGGGTTCCCGTTCAAATCATCAAACGGTACCCAAGGGAATCACTCTCTCGCCTTGAATCTATCCTCTTGACCTCTGCTCGCGTGGCGATTGCTCGAGAGTTGGAAGCAGAGAATCAATGGCGGCACGCGGAACTGTTCTGGCATCGCTTGTTCTGGCTTGCTTAGCTCAAGCTTGCTGTGGCAACGTCCTCTTTTCTTCTCTCCAGAGGACTCTCATCGTCTCTGCTTCCCCTCACCCTGGCCAAGGTCTCTCTCTCTCTCTCTCTCTCTCTCTCTCTCTCTCTCTATAGAAAGAAATCTTGACATCGATTCTTGGGGATGTTTTGACTGTCCTTTTGTTGAAATCTATGAGCTAATTTTGTGGGTCGAACTGAAAACTGTCAGTGTTGAAAGCCGGCGAGGACAAGATCACGGTGACCTGGTCGTACAACCAAAGCTTCGCGGCGGGGACGGACGCGGCCTACAAGACCGTGAAGGTGAAGCTGTGCTACGCCCCCGTCAGCCAGGTGGACCGCGCGTGGCGCAAGACCGTAGACAACCTGGCCAAGGACAAGACCTGCCAGCACGCAATCGCGGCAGAGCCCTACTCGCTGTCCGGCAACCGGAGCCTCGAGTGGGTGGTCCAGAAGGACGTGCCGGAGGCCACCTACTTCGTGCGCGCCTACGCCCTCGACGCCGCGGGCATCCAGGTCGGGTTCGGCCAGACCACGGACAGGAACAAGACCGCCAACCTGTTCGTGGTCCAGGCCATCACGGGACGCCACGCTTCGCTCGACATCGCCGCCGTGTGCTTCAGCGCTTTCTCGGTGGTGTCGCTGTTCGGCTTCTTCTTGGCCGAGAAGAGGAAGGCCAAGCCCTGTTCAACCCCCAATTAACAACGTCATCAAACTTAGACCGGAAGTTTGCACGGTCTAAAGGATACGGATCACTTCTATCATGTCCTTTACATTTGCTAGTTCGTCGTTTGTTATATCGCTCTCGTTATACTTCGAGTCATTGTAGAGGGCTCGACTTGGATAATCAAGATAAGAAATATTAGTGTGTAATTTGATGAGATTGTTATTAACTGTTCTAAAATCTTAAATTATTATATGAACACGTTATTTAATATGTACTTATACTATCATTTCCTTTTCACATATAAGCTGATTTTTTTGCTTGGTATAATTATTAAATAAAAACATAATTTAATATTTAATTATCCTATCATGTCGTAACGTGAAATGACCTCCATAAAAAGTCAAACGTAGCTTTGTTTCCTGACGTGGGGCTCAAGAGACCAACGGACAAGTTCCTTGGAAAATCAGAAAGCGCAATGAATCCGCGGGTTTATGTCATGGTTATGTCATGGTTTCTGTCATATTGGACTTTCTTGGTCTGAACACATTTCGTCGGGCACCCAACATCTATGGGAGTTGGTCATGTGATTAAAACACGATTAGTGGTATGTCCTATAAGGAACGAAAGCCAATGATATCGAAGCACCGAGAACGTGTCAATGGGCGATGATCATGCGTGGTTCATGTGATTCAACTCAGGGCATTGACTAGATTAGTACAAGGTAAATGCAATGAACTAGCCGCTGAAGGTGGGTCAAATCAAATTGCTGCCGGCCCACTACCATCAAATTTATAGAATCAGATGACAGGAAAGGCGACATTGCCCAAATTTGCACATGTTTTACATGGACTACTACTACAAGGATCGATTACGAGGATTGCTACCTTCTGGGTGCTTCAAACTGGTACTTTAGTGGCTACATGGTTTGCTTTCATGTTTGCTGAAACTCTAGCGAGCGACGCTTAGCGGCGATTAAGATCCCACTTCGAGTTCCATGCTGGAAGCCGCCGGCTGAGATGCGGCGGAGAGACATGGATCACGATACCCTTTTAAATATATCTCTCTGTAAGGTAGATGTACAGGTTGATCCATCATATGCATGTAAAGAAGCTGTACAGATACGGGGAATCAATAGAAAGTCCGCATTTTCGCGAGCTGTGAGAAACGAAACTCAAAAGCATGCTATCCTTTGAAGACAAACAATGCTCTGTATCCGAACGTCGGAAGAAAAGGAACGACCTTACAAAAGATGGAATGACCAAACTGAATGGATCGTCAAGCTGCATTGCGCCAGTGCTCCACATTTAGCCAATACTTCCCCAGGCTATGATAAAGGAAGCCGGGTAATCAAGAGGATCCCAACACAAAGACATTCTCTATAATGATGGCGAAAATAATCCAAATTCTATACACCCTGATGTACATCGCAGCTCAATGGTTAAAATGCATATCGCAGCTCTCTATTCTACCGGTACCACAAAGCGATAACCTGTCATCATATACATCGATGTACCCGAAAGCATCTGTCCCGGGAGGGCACTCCAATGCAGCTTCAAACACTTTGTGATGTACTCCGTGCGAATCGATCGAGTGGCCATCTTTATGATCGTGCCCAGCAAGGCAGACCTTCACGCAGTTGTACTTATGGATCACACCCATTACTTCATCGAAATTCCACAAGAGCGATTCTTCAGTTGATGCACCTGGATCTAAAGGCAAGTGACAGCACACCACTACCTTCTGTTTCAAATTTGTAGCATCACAAAGAACACTATCCAACCAGCGAAGCTGTTCTTCCCCAACGGCTCCATTAAACATGAGGAACCGTCGTTCAGTACCCACTAGCCCATCCGGACTATTCTTGTCCGAATTTGGATTCTTATCCTGAAGAAATTTCAAGGCCTGTTGTGTCTTGGGATGATCTTCAGGCCAACCAATGGCACTTATATCATATCCATCCAGCACAACAAATCTGTATCCTGATGTCGGAGAAAAATCGTAATAGGCGCAGCCATCAATGCTTGGAATCTTCAACAATGGAAGCAATTTGCTGCGGGGCATATTGTAAAGGCAATGGTTGCCAATCATGTGACGGACGAGACCATTAAATTTCTCAAATTCATTCACAACTCTCGAGACAGAATCAAGAGAATGTTCCTTGGGGCAGAACCCATCAACAATATCCCCAAGATTAACTGCGAATTTGAGATTCCTGTGATGGTTCCATTGCTTAACTGCCCTCTGCAATACGGCAATGCTATGCCGATAGTATCGTGGAACACCAAGGAATGACAGACCGTCAGGAATATCAGCATATTGGATATCGGAAATGATCCCAAAAGAGAAGAGGGGTTTCTTTCCTCTCAAACTTGTTAATCCATTGACTGAGTCCATAATGCTGTAGACGGAGCTCCAATCCTGGATTAAAGACTATGAAACAAAACAAGTCAAATAAACAAGTACACCTCAATCATTGAATTGTCACTCACCTCAAAATAAATGTAGACCAACCAATCATGCGGAAATGAGTTTAAAAATAACTAGAGTGTAAGATTTACCCAACCGTTGAGAAAACAAAACATGTGGAAAAACGAAATTTCCTTTCAAGGTCATAATAAGAGAAAACAGGTCACCAGCATTACGGCATGATCAAGTTCAAGAACAATTACGGGTTTCACAAAGATCTATGATCACTCCATCCCTCGGGTACCCTTTGCTTTTCTTTCTCTTCCTGTTCCTTCTCTCGTTCGAGATAGATAAGAGAGCATTGTTAAAGAGCACTAACCGCAGGGACACGAAACCATCTACAGAACAGTTACAACAAGAGAAACGATAAAAAAAAATGCACGAAGAGATGTCTATTCGATGAGATCCCACCGTAGGACCGAAACTAACAGAGAACTGATGCAGTGTACTATATTTCACCACCACCTTAACGAGCTAACAAGCACCGATCATTATCAGCAAGGATCCATGATCCACCTTAAGATCACCATGCTTTTCCACCATGTGCAGAAGTGCATCCATGTTCTGCCCACTTCATTACTGGATTTTTCCTAGTATCTTCGGTATTAGTCATAATGTGCCATGTTTTAATACTAATTGTTTGCCGTTAGCCTCCTCAACAGAACAAGCAGTCTTAGTACATCAAGTTGATCTCAGAGGTAACCATCCCGAATCCAGAAAATGTAAGTCCAATCACTCCCTTTAGAAAGCCGTTCAACCCATACAAACTTGGCTGATCACAACCATTCAATAAAGTCCAAGGCCCAATTTACTTGGCAATCACATAACATTAGAAACGGTTAAACCCTTAAAAGAAAAGAAAGGAAAAGAAAAGAAGTCCATCGTGTTTAATCTGTTCTCACCTCATTTCGATCAAGCTCCCACACAGCATATATGGCCAAATTACGATACTTCATGGAAAGTTTACTTGTTTGAAAAACCAAAGGCCAGGGAGGGACTAGCATAGTCCTGGAGTTTATGTCCACCACAGACCTCGTATGCAATCTCAGTCCAAAACCAAATTTTGAAAGACAATCAATTTTCCCACATAGACCAAATGCTGTAAGAAGCGCTTATCTACAGCACTCGTTGTCATGATCCTAAAACAGTTGGCACAGATATGCTCTTGTGACCCTTGATCCACTAACCAAAACTTGAAATATAAATTCCTAGGACTCTACCCCTATTTTGGACAAAGCTCACACATTCCTCTCGCTTCCCATCAACCGATAACATAATCACATACCCCCCCTTCCTGACCCCCTATTCGGAAATCGACCCGACACTCCACGGGAAAAACACACACACACACAAAGAAGAACCCAGGAGCCAAATTTCTGCAGAGCAGATTAGGGGACCCTGGAGCGGATAATAAGCCCATCAAAATCACAAACACAACCACACAAGCGAAACAGGAGGATATCAGATGAAGTACGAAACTAACAATTGGAATCACAGGGATCGACATACGTTGACAACGACAGACAACGGGAGTTTCCGTAGGACGCAAGGATTAAAAATAGAGGCGAGAAGGGTGAGGAGCAACGAGGAACATACGTATGCGGGTACGGAAGCGCTCAAGGTCTCGTCGGAGATGGCACCCCGCGTGCGTTTCTTCGACGGCCGGTCGGGCGTTGGCCGTTGGCGGAGGACAAGGACAATCGCGAGCGAAAGACGACGACGACGCAGAACAGAATTTTTTCCCCAAGTGAAAAAAATTAAGACGAGTGCCGGTGGGATTTTGAGATCGGCGTTTGGCAGGTTGGTGTGGGCGTACACGTGTAATTTCAAGGCCCGTCGAAATTTGTCCCGACCGATGGATGGTTTTTATCTTAATTTATAGGAAAAATTAATGTTATTTGGAGGCTTGTTTTCTTTAATAGCTCCGACAACAAGAATTTCAAGTAGAACTTGTTCCGTAGACTTAGACCACCTAAATTGCTCGACTGTTGTGAACATTAAAAGATTGGAAGCCACACGTTCAAAATGAAACACTCAAAAGAAACATAAGGAAAAACTTCTATTCTTTTGAGAACTAATCCATATTGTATATACCATCTTATCCATTTTTTATGCCCATATTCTATTTTCCTCCTTTTCCTCTCTTTGAGTAAGTTGGACTCTTGAATTTTTTTTTCTTTACGACTCCGTTTATATATTCATCTCTTTCATGATAGGGTCATTGAGATCAAATTCCATGATAAAATACTGGATGACACAAGAAGTTAGGATAATATCAATTTGTGTTCCAAAAGCCCAAAAAGTTCAAAATTCAATTCTCAAAAACGCTTCTTTTACACTCCAAATGCTCTTTCGAATATAGTTTTTAGAGATGAATTGCGCATATTGAATAATTCATTCTCATCTTCATGTGTGCGATCACTAAATTCCTTCAGATTGTATCTAACACCACGATGAGATCATGACTTGCATCGGCAAGATAAAAATTTCTTGCAAGTTGTAAATAAGTTTTATCGCTAACATACTAAACTCGACTCAAACAATGCATGGATGTCACTTTTCTTACCTCTAGAATTATTCGATTTGTCTGGCTTTGAAAGTGCAACGGATAAAGTTGTCCAATGTCATCCCAACCAGTTAATACATAAGATAATCTCAAGTCAAATGTAATAGCAGCAAATACACTTTATATTATTCTTTCCTTCCGATCACGAAATATTCCTTGAATTTCAAGAGAAATCGATGAACATACATGACTTTCATCTATTGCTCCGCAGTAATTCTAAAATAATTAATGTAGTTATCAACTAAATAC
This sequence comes from Rhodamnia argentea, assembly GCF_020921035.1. NCBI lineage: Eukaryota > Viridiplantae > Streptophyta > Magnoliopsida > Myrtales > Myrtaceae > Rhodamnia > Rhodamnia argentea. The sequence goes on from NC_063155.1 coordinate 9,866,695, forward strand.
TAATAAAACTTTCAAGCACAGTCATCAATTATAATTCCAAGTTTGATACCTTTAAAATATGGATAAAACATTAGATTTTCACTTATCTCTGGAGGAATAGAGTTGCTCGGTTCTTTCATCGAATGTTTATATAATTTCAAAATCGTTTGCTGTGCAATCTCTATTGACCTATGGAATCCCCCCCTATTGCCACTAAATCTCACAGTACGTCCAATAATATGGCAAACCAGGAGAAGTTGCTCTTCATAGAAACGTTTACTGTAGAATGCAACATGTTAACGTATTTGGCTTGGTCCATGCAACGAGTATGTGCACCATGTAAGATCCGATACATGTATCTTCTCTCTCTCTCTCTCTCTCTCTCTCTCTCTCTCTCTCTCCATTCACAAGAGGTTCTCTTGGTAAAAGCGGTCGCAACTGCAACTGCCACTGCCACCTGGATTTATCATTATCCATCCACGTTAAGAGAGACGGATCCTAACAGGATCCTGAGTCGAGCACCGAACTTGCTCAATTGCCGTGCCTTTAATTATTTTGTCCGAAATATTTGAAGCAACCAAAAGCTGGAAACTCACGAGCAAAAACACTGTAATTGACCTGAGTAAATTGACTACAACTTGAATTTAATACAAGGATTTGCATTCATAAATAATTCAGGTTATCCGTCGCTGTTAACTTAACATCATCAGAATCGTAGGAATAACGGCCCTAAAGTTAAGAAAGCATCGCCGGGGTACTGTGGCGAAGGGGCCGGCCAAAAACAAAAAAAAAACCAAAAAAAGAATTTTATTCAGGTGGTGCCGCATTGAAAGGCCACCTGCGCCAGCTATATATATACAAGTCTCGGCCACACCGCTGTGCCATCAGCCAACGAAGATTGGGGACATTACCGCCGGAGGTGATCCCTGGTGAAAAAAGGATGCCTGAGAGCTTCCCGAGCTGTCAGTCTGTCCAAGGGATCATACCTAAGTAACCCTTGTAATAAATGGATCAGGTCTCCTGCTGAATGGTCTACATGCTGCATTATCAAGTTCTGCAATTGCAAAGTCAGTCAGCAATGCGGTTCGAACGCTGCCCGAAAACCGAAAAAAGGCTATCACACCGGGGGAGTCACCTGAAGACGCGGAAGCTTAAGAACTGCTCTGATGCTTTCTCTAGAGGCAGCACCTTCTGGCCAGTCTAACCTACCCCTTCTAACGTACTTCTCGGCATGTCGGCTGAAAAACCCCCATGCATCCAAGGACCATTAGTATGGGCTAAATTACAGTAGAATAACATCAGAACCACCGAAAAAGATAAACACTGACTCTGCTCTCTTCAACATGTGCGGAGGCAGAGGACCTAGCACTCTTTCCATCATTGCTAGGTGCTCCAAGTTCTCATGGGTTTGGAATAATGCCTCACCCTGTCATTAAGCAAAGTCAGTAACACCATGAGTTTAAAATGGTTTGTCATTATGGTGAGGGACGAAGATAGCCTTGAAGGTTGGCCCATACCGTGCACAACTCCACAAGAATGCAACCAACACTCCACACGTCACAGGGATAGCTCCATCCAAGTCCTGCACAGCATCAACTATTAAAACCATTCTCGCATAATTGAAAGAATATAAAGCACAGTATCCTTACCAATAATGACCTCAGGAGCCCGGTAATGCCGTGTTGATACAATGTATGTCTGGTCCTGACGTTCATATGTCGTACTACCAAAATCAATCACTTTAATGGCACTCGATTTAGGGATCCGTTTAAAGTAGGAACTATCCCTTGGTGACCGAGATGAGCCCTGCAAACATTATAATGATGAATAAAGTCATTCTATATTTTGCAACATGAAAGAAGACCATGCTTATTAAACACGTGAACATCAAAATATAGATGATAGTACCTTGTAATCTGGGACTTTCAAATACTCTGGCGAAACGAGAAGGATATTCTCAGGTTTCAGATCGGTGTGTATGAGGCGCAAATCATGCATAACTGCACATAAATTCCAAAAATAAGGTGAGAAGTGTATATTCAACATAAAAACTATTTCCTGTTTGGTTTTTGGAAGACTGATTATTTTAAAAGGCAAAAACTGTTTCCACTCTCAGAAGAAAAAGAAAGAAAGCAAAAACAAAATATGCCTCTCCTTCTCTCAGCAAATATGTTATAATGAAATTCAACTGCATTCCAAACTATAAAGCAGATGCATGGGTAGAAGGGACTAGCTTAGTGATTACTACACACATGCTACACATTCCAACAGTTGTCTTCCAATCTCACGGACAAGATCAACGGGAAATGAGCGATAATTGTTTTTCCGTAGAAAATCGTATAAGCTTGGTCCAAGCTTCTCAAACACCTGTTCAGCACCATTTAAATTCATCCAAAACTTCAACCCCCAAACTGTTGGTAAATTGGGGAAATCAATTTATCACAAACCAATCATATACTTACAATACAGATATGGTTACGATAGTCAAACCAGTTCCGTATTTGTACACAACTGCAAGGAATAAACCCATTCAACCATTGACAGAGTTTTAGATGTTAAAACAAAAAGAAAATGTCATGTTACATTTAAAAGTAAGAGAAATCTAACCAAGAGGGGGGGCAAGCTTACCGATTGCCACCCTTATCATGCCTTCCCAGCTGCTGTAGAACATCGATTTCGATCATTGCTGCCTCACGATACTTCTTAATCCCCCTGACAATCTTAATAGCAACCATTTCCTTCTTTTCCCTGTCCCAGCATTCTAGTACTTGGCCAAATGTTCCTATGAAAAAAAAAAAAAAATACAGTATCCATCAGATGCTGTTCAGCATTGAAACAAGTACTCATGAGAGGAGCACAAAAATATTAGCACCTTCACCCATTTTGCCGTGAATTTTGTCTGCAAAATGATAAGGAAACTCAGAAATGTACATTTAACAATCGATCAAAAAGTAGCAATTCAGCCAAACCAGAAGTAGTACTAAAAAAATATACATTTGACAATCAAGTCATGAACAAAAAATTTCCAAATAGGCAAACTTACAAGATTGAAACAACATTGTTGGTGCAAAAGAAAAGGCCATTGTTGTTTAAAAACGAAACAGTGAATTTTGCAATGATAAAGTAAACAGCAAAACACAGATTACTGAAAATATATTTTATACGAATAGGATCCAACAACACTTCACTAGAAAGTAGTAAGTGTAATTACAGCGTGATGTTAAATTATCTCCAAGCTCAAACATGTAATGCCCATCTTTGTCATCTTCTCTCCATGGAGGAGAACCATTTCGAGCACCTCCCTTTAAAAATAGAGAGCTAGTAATATAGTCTGAGGGTGCTGTTGATGGTGCAAAGCTTGTCATAATGCCAACCTCTTGTCCACAAAACATTCCTACCTGAGCCTACACACACACAGCCATCCATCCATGTACCACTCAATAATATAAATCAAAATTTCCATCATCATACCTCACACCACCATGTCAGATTCAATTAAGACATTAAAAAATCGGAAACATCACTGAGAAATAACGTACACAACTCCACCGATTTTGACGACATACAGTTACCAATAAACCATGCGAGTGACTTAGCACCTCACATCCTCGTACCAATAAGAGTTTTACCATTTAGCCTGAGGATATAAAAAATAACCAGGCAAAACCCAGATTTCAATAACATCCCGACACCAAGAACAAACACTATTCAGTCAAACCAAGTTCTAGAAAGTTCTTGAGCTCCACCTTCCTTGATGCTTAACATCAACAGAGGAGAAGGATAACCGGAAAAAGCTTGGTCGACGGGAACAACGAAAAATGATAACTTCCACACGTGCTATAAATTTACTTCTATTTTCACAGATATACCACTCAAAATATATTGACTATAGACACGAAATTCCTACAAAAACTCATTTCCCTGACAATTACGAAACATTACGACCAATACAGACTAAGACATGATTCCGACCCGCTTCTGAGAACACAAAACACAATCTACACATCAGTTTCGGATTAGAGATGTCGTAAAAAGAATTAGTCAAGCAGATCGATGCAAATCAGACCAATACGACACCCGAGGTAAACAAATCCGTCAGATCCGGTCAAACACAGGTCAAGAAAGCGCAAAACAGCGATAGATCTCCGATCTGAGAAACGGATCAATACCTCCGGAGCCTCAGGCACGTCCCAGCCCAAGCGAGCCCTCTTCCGGGGCCGCCGATCCATATGCATCTGCGTGTGCGGAAAGTCGGTCACGCGTTCCATCTCCATGATCTGAAACCCCTGAATCGGAGGAAGAAATCGACGGAGAAAGCAAAGCAAAGCAAATACGAAAGCGCAAAGAGATAAGACAATCGCTGGTGGTACACGAAGAGAGGGACACCAGTAAAGAATGACCCCAACCACGACCAAACCCTAATTTTAGCCTGACAATGAAGTGCGAGGCGGTTGTGAAGAGATCCGGACGTACACGTGGCGATCCATCGACCGTGAGTCGTGAGGATCCTTCTGTTCGCGCATGAGATGCTTTTTCGCTGGTCATAATATTCCCGTTAACCGCGGTCAGGACGTTTAGCTGGATCCTAACCATGGTTGAGTCATGACTTTACCGTGGGTTGTTGTCTACGGAAATGGTCCCTACGCGCACGCTTGTTTGCACGCGCCAAGAATGGATCGGAGATTGAGCCGGCCTCTTTATGTAATGGGCCGAATACATGATGAGTAGCCCTAGAAGCCCAAATGGAGAGCTCATTGGAGGGCTGAGGTTTCGGCCCAATAACTATTAAGGGAGACGCCTAATACTTCTCTTAGGCTCTGCTTATTTCACGTGAAATGAATCATTTGGAATAGATTTTCCTAAAAATGACCGCTTATTATCACTTCAAGAGATACAAGTGGTGATGAATTTTAGAAAAGTTATTTTTTTTTTTGGTTTTGTGATGATGCGATGTCCGATATTAAATTGGTGACTCTCTAGTTCCTCTTGGATGTGACATTCTCGCTACTGTCTACCGGCCCAAGTAATTTTGAAGCCACGAGCATAAGCATCATTCCTTGGAAAGACTCGTAAAGCTATGTATTTCTACAATTATTGCTTGGTGTTGTTCGAACCCCTCACGATGGGGGTACTAGACATTGATACCTAAATTTTGGCGATTCATTTAGCCATTTGCTACGTAGAAAATAAGGATTCAATCCCGATCCCTAAAAACAAATATCATTAACTTGCATTAAGCCCACATAAACTGCATTATAATTGGACCGATTTGAGCTGGGAGGCTCTAAGCTTAATTAGATTAACTGGACTAAGTCCAAGAGAATACAAAATTCGGTCATGCCCATAGTAGTCAAAAGTTCACATATGGGATGCCCTTGAGAAAAGTGAAACTAGGAAAGATTGCCTCCTTTAATTTTTTGTTTAGGTAGTTCTTTAAATAAGTTGAAGAACAATAAAGCATATCGAGCTGAAAATTTCAGTTGTTAGATAGGGAATGAAGAATATATCTTATTTTTCTATCTCGAATGTATCATACAATTTTTTTTTTTTTTTGGCTTCAATTTAGAAAATGAATATCCCAAGAGAAGCTCTAATATTCGCGTGTATATGCGCATTGTTCTCTTGGGCTGCATTTGGTAGACCGGATATAACTCCGGATATGATAAATTTTATCTTATTCGATGTTGGTGGAACACGAAATCCAAATTTGTCCGCATATAGCTCGGATTAAAAAAAAAAATCCCACCTAAGGATGGGATACATCCGGATAGGATAAAAATTTGAGAAAATATATAAAAAACATAAAAGAAAATTGTGAGAAAAAATAGGAGGATAACGCATTTGGAGGAAAGACTGCTTGACCTCCATTGAAGCACCACCGTAGAAGACCAATGCACGAGCTCCACGTCACTCGACGTCGCAGCACCGGCCAGCCATCATCCCTTTGTCTCACGCTCTTTCTCTATCTATCTAGACTTGTCGAGCCCATCGATTTGATGTCCGACACTCTAAACCTTGGATTTGAGGCTCGCAATGTCAGACCCGAGCTTGTCGGCCTGAGGGGACCCAAGATGTGAGGTCGCTTGAGGCTGGGCCTCGTCCTTAGTGACGACCGCGAGCTCAAGTTTCCTTGCATTGACCAGTGGCCTTATCAGTAGTCGCCTTATCGGTAATCGCCTTGCCTTCTTCGATTGGACTGAACGGCTACAATGCGAAGGTCAGGGTCTCGTTGTGGTGTCCTAACCGAGTCTGTGGACGAAGATTTTTGCTTTGAACAAGGTCTGCTTTGGCTGATTTATTGTGCTCGAAGAGCATAGAACAGTTGTTCGTGGAGACTTTAGAGTTAGGGGATATTTTTTTTTTACCCGAGTTAGGGGATATTTTTTTTTTACCCTTTCCATCCGGTGTCAATTCTTCCAAAATTTTGAAGAATCTAAATCCCTGTTTGATTCTCTTTTGAGTCTTATTTTGCCTTTGATATGGTGAGGTTGAGCGAGGACTAGGGTCTGAATATTGGGATGGCGAAATAGTGAAGAAGACAAATAAGAGGGACGGTGAGATCTGGGTATCGCGGGAGATTGTGTTGAGCAAGTGAGATTTTCAAAAAATTTAATCCTATCATGAATTACACCAAACATGTTATTGGATTTTCTACAGTGCGGAGGATATTTAGAGGATTTCTAATCCCACCTTATCCTATCCCATTCCAATCCAAATTCGCACAATCAAACGCAGCCTTGAAGTTAAGGAGGGGGTTCACAAGAGGGAAGTTGGCAATACACGATAGAAAAGAAAAGGAAATTGCTTAACTGACTGTTCCCCAAAGTCAAATGGTGGGATGATTAGTTTATGGCCACAAACTTCCTTTGTGGAATCCGTTCGGTTTCAGCATTCTGACTCCCCATTTCTTTTTTTTTTTTTTTTACTTTCATGTATTTTTATTGTAAGCTAAAACTAGAAGAAAAAGTATACAAGATAATTACGTTCCTATTTTTTTTTTTTTTTGAGTTATTAAGAATTGAGAAAAGCTAAAATGACAGTCCGTGAGAATGACGGACCCACGTGCACAGGCATCACATACCCATGTGATACGCTTGTTAGCTAAAAGTTCATGTCTGATATGTACAGTTCAAGTTGACCGTTGAGTGACAGTACTATCACTCAAGCTAAGTCCTCAAGAGTTTTTTAGTAATTTTGAGAACAATATTCACGTAATCTTTTTATTTGGCCGAAAAATAATATCTACTATTTTAAAAGTTGCAACTTATTGTTTGAATATTATCAATTTGATGTATTTCATTAGAACTTTGATGGTGTGGGCCCTCTTTTAATTTTGTTTTCCAATTTTAGCTTACAATAAAAACACATAAAGTAAACAAAAAAAAGGAGAAAAAGGAAATGTGGAGTCGAAATGCTGAAACCGAATCAACAAGTGACCGATTTCCACAAATCAAGTTTGTGGCCATAAATTGACCGTCCCACCGTCATTTTTGCGAGGACGGTCGGCTTAGCGAAGTCCAAAATAAAAAGGCCACAAGAGAGGCAAAAAAAAAAGAGCTCTCTCTCCTACGGCGCCCAAGAAATATTACATTAAGCAATTTCACAAAGTCGACAAGTATGCATTCCTTAACGATTGGATCGGAGCTCAACTTTTGTGGAGAGTACGGTAACGCATTACTCTTAAGTTTGTCCGATTGAGATGGCGAAATAACATTTATAAGTATGTATTGAATGAGAAAATCAGATTGGTCGGATTGCTAAGGAGCCCTACGCGTGGTAACGGGAAAAAGGTTAAGTATGTGTTTGTTCTTAGTTGGAATGCAATGAAGTGGCTAACAATATCACCTAGAGGAGGTGAGTAAGTGATTTAAAAAAAAACACTTAACTAACTTTTACGAAATTAAAAACGAGAGTTTAATATAAAGGAAATCAAAGAAACTAATATATCGATATAACCAGAAACATGTGGTAATATCGAGTGCAACGTGCTTCTATCGGACAATAAATAGATCTTCCGAGCAGTTCAAATAGTAATTGCTGCTTATACTAAGCACTTCTTTTGAAGCCGATGCTACTTATACCCACTTTAATAGATTTCTCTATTACACACCTATGCAAAAACTATGACACTGATACACTTTTTAAAATATTACACTTTTCAGTAAACTTAGAATAACAATACAAAATGTAAAGCTTTGTTTGATGGTTGGATTTTTCGTGCTTCTTGACGCCTCTTGATTTTTTTAGCGTCTGTTGATCTCCTTTTATACTCCTTAGCTTCTAATCTGCACGTTGGTTAATCTTCACGGGAATCAATCTCCAATTCTAATAGACCCATAATAAATCAGTTGCCATTCCTAATTGTATTAACTCCATATTTAATTTACTAAGTTAAAATACCAAAGTTGTGATTAGTATGGGCTTGAGAGAACCGGCGCTAAGTCTTTAGATTATAAATCCACTAGCTTTCCCCATAGTAGTTCACCTCTAAAAAGGTCGTGGCCATAACTAAAGTGGTCATTCTCCATGACACCATGCAAATTTTTTCTGGCGATTTTCGTTTCTTTTGTTCGTTTTGAATCAACCCTTGCTTGAGGATTTTAACTACCGAATTTCTCCCTAACCATCAAACCAAAAATAGATAAGGCGGCTTTTGGACAAATTTTTTTAAGCTGGTGGTGTATGCTATAATTACTCAATTTCTCTATTCCACGCCTGTGGACAAAGAAGGCAAACACAAGAGGCTGGATTTGGACTTGACCTTGTCTCCTCCACTCTAAATCTCTAGTCAGACATGTAGTCCAAACTGCCTCGAAAAGCAACGAGCACTATTGAATAATTCAAGCTAGGGTTTACCGTCTCTCTTTGGTTTCGTGGATCTTGAGGACTGAATACTAGATGTGGCAAAATGGATCTAGAACCCATATTTCATGATGGTAGGTCATAAATGGGTTCTTTAAGTTTTAAAAGTGGGTCATAAATGGGTTACTTAACAACTTAATAGATCCTAAATGGATTTTAAATACGTCGTGAATAGATTAGTTAAGAAAACTATAAAAATAATTTAGCTATATATATTTAAAAATTCATAAGAAATCATTTTCTTTGAACTGGATTTTAATATCAAATTGTTTTAACAATACAGATTGGGTCGGATATGGGTCACTAGATTTGTATATATGAAAGTGGGTTAAAACGGGTTAAATGAGTTAATATGGGTCGGATCATATTCAACTCGACCCAAACCCAATCTGACTCTCTCGTTTGACGCCTCTAATGATTACACTGCCATCGTCCCAAATGAATCAGTCAAACATGTAGTCTAGGTGCTATTCATAGTAACTATCCATTTGTTTATCTATCTTATAATCTGAAAGCTCTCTTTCCCCTCTGTACTTGCTACATGCTCTTTCTATTTGTTAATTGACCTTGCAAAGGATGAGAAAACAAAATCGAATCGTGATTCCGACTTTGTCGGACGGATTGAGAAGGCTTGCAAAGTATAACTCGCCAATTAGATCAAGCTAAATAATGCAATTCTTATCTGTGGACGTAGGATATGAAGAAGATTAAGCTTTATCCAACAAGTAATGCAACAGATAATCTATCAGTAGTGGACTGCTTATCTGGCCGACAGGAAACTCCATGGGCTGCTCGATCAATTTGAGCCCAGAGAGTCCAACCAAGCCGCGGATTGGGAGACGAAGGCCAACAGAGCGAACTCACTTCGGCCTTCTTGGATTTCCAAACCTCCCCATCCCCTATGACTGATTTTATGTTTTGATTTCGGAAACTCTTGTTATACGTCTTTGAGTTAGTAATGAATGAAGTTTATTTCGTAAAACTAAAAAAAAAAAAACACAAGTAATGCAACAATGTTGCTGGATTTTAGAGGTCATTTATATGTAACATTTGAGAGACATTTTGTGCTTCAATGTGGCCGCAAAATACATGTGTCGAATTGCGAAATGGATCAGGTTTCGAAGGCTTGAGAGTCTCATTCTTGTTTTCCCATGTTCTTGTTGGGTCCAATCCAACGTAGTTGTTTCTAGAGTGAAGAGTCAATTCTCATTCATGTTTTGTGGACGGACTGTCAACCTTGTCTTGGGAAATAAAAGGTGAGAAGTTTTGGAATTTGTCTATGCTTGGCGGGTTGTTTCAAGCTGAGCCTATATATAACCCCTAAGAGTCGGTGTGCACTTTAATGAATTTTCAGAATTGAGCCCTTGCACCTATGTAGTCTTCTAAATCTCGTCCCTTTTGAGATCAACATCGTATTGAAGAAATCAAAGCACTTAAGAAAAAAAAAAAATAGAAAACATAGAAGAAAAAATGTATTGAAAGCGCATAATAGAAGTCCGATACCTTAACCTGAAAAGATAGCTAATAGGGAGCCCAAGTCCAGCCCGCCAATATATCTAGTTGGACCTATATTTATTCAAAATTTTAAGCCATATAAGTTATGAGTCAATTAGTATATATTAACCGCTCTACACCACATTAATTCTTCGACGTTGGATTTTTTTAACATAACTTCCACGTGCATCCTAATAGAGTGAAATTAGAAATATCTTGGGATGGTAGAGAAAGCATTTGTGAAGATCCCAAGGAAGCGACATTAAAGGGTACATGTGATTAAGTGTTGTCAACTTTGAAGTTCATAACATGGTAATGAGATGTGTCGTTTGCTATGCGTACGATAATTTAGAGTTGGGTCCCAAGAATATCTCTTTGTGGCTCTTTTCATCTGGACATAGATTGCCTTTGATTGGATCAAACGAGTCGAATTAATTTGATGGTTAGAAGCTGGCATATGACGCATGTACGTATTTCACATCAAAAGGGCAAGAAATAAAGTTGAAAATGAGAGTTAGTTAGGCACGAAGCATGCGAAAGAGGGGGCGGGGCGGGAATACCAAAAAAAGTCCTAAACCTATTACATTTATGCCAACTCAATCTTAAACTTTGTACCAATTGAATCCTAAACCTTTAAAAGATTTGTCAATTGAATCCATTCGACTAAAACCGCCGATGTGATCAATCAAGATATCGATGAATTATATTCATATGTAATTTTCTCAAGAGCCGCTTGTATTTATGTGAATGATATGTCTCCGACGTGATCAATGAAATAGACGTTGTCGATGTGCGAAAGTTAAGCTCAAGTACGGCCTGAAAACCACAAAACAAGATGAGATCTCTTACTTTGGTAGACTAGAAATTGTGGGTCCTCGGCCTTGAGATGACTTTGCAATTCAAAGACTTCACACCTAGCAACAGTAGAGGGTTTGTCCAGAATGCAAAATGGCAAAAATTGAACTTAAACAAAAAGGCCTAACGGCCTGTTTGGTTCAACATTTTCAAGGGAATTTGGGGCTCTAAAGTCTCTTAACCAAATGCAAATAGCGTTTGATTTGTTTTTAGCTCAACTTTGAGAAGATACAATTACATTTCTAAAGTAGCTTTGGAGGTACTTTGGAAGTTACATTTTCGAAATGCAACTAATTTTTTTTCCTTTTAACCTTGTCACCTCTACCCGCCGCCACTTGCCGCCGCCCACTGTCGCCCGTTGATCGCCTCCCGCCATCGCTCGTCAAGCGCCACTCGTTGCCCACAGCCGCCGCCGCCACCGCTCACCATCGCCGCTCGTCGATCGCCTCTTGCCACCCCTTTGCTCACCACCGCTGTTCGTTGACGGCCGCTCACCACCGCAGCCACCCGCCGTTCACCATCGTCGACCGTTGACCGCTACCGGCCAATCGCCGCCCGCCACTCACCACCATCGTCCGCCACCAGCCGCTCACCACCGCCGTCCACCACCAGCCGCTCACCGCAGCTTACCGCTACCCACAGCCGCCCTCCATCTCCTATTGACCACTGCTACCCGTTGTCGCCGGTTTACCGCCACCCGTAGATCACAAGCGCCACTCGTCGACCATCGACCGTCGTTGCCTGTCGACCGCCCCCGCCGCTCACTATTGCCGCCCACCGCCACCAATCGACCGTCGCTCGTCAACCGCCACTCATCGTTGCCCATCGTAGCTCGTCGACCGTCAACCGCCGGTTACCATCGCCACCCATTGATTGTCGGTAATTGGCCGACCCAAGTATTTTAAAAGTTTTTTTTTTAAATAGTCAAAATTCTTTTTTTTTCAAAATGTAAAAATACTTTACAAAATGTATTTTTCACCGAACAGCATTTATGTCAAAGTTTCTTTCCAATGTGTTTTTAAAATACAATTTGCCAAAAACTACTTGCATTTTGGAAATCCCTTTTAGCTCAAAGATATTTGCATTTTCTCAAAGACATTTCTCCAAAGCTGAACAAAATAGGCCATAAGTTGGAAAACTTTTGCTCCATTGACCAATTCATTCTAACCACCTATTTCCTCCTTTTCCAAGTAAACCAAAGATATAAATCGTTTGTATCTATCTTAGGACAGTCCAAAGACGAGAAAATTGTCTAAAAAATCATCTACGATGGCTAGTTTAGTCCTAAAACCTTTCAATTATGCCAATGTAATTATAAAATTTTGATGGTTTGCCAATTTAGTCCTTATGGTCAATTTTCACCAAAAATCACTCATGTATGGTCTAGTCAGCATTGGTCACTTTATGTGTCATGGTTGTCGCTGACGTGGATAATTTTTTTTCTTTTTCTTTTTTATCTCCCCTTTTCTCCTCCACTAGGCTTCATGATGGGTGGCGGTGGGAAAAAGGAAAAAATAATAAAATAAAATAAAAGGAATAAAGGAAAAATTCACAAAATTTAAAAGAAATTGTCCACGTTAACCCCGGCCATGACATGTAAGATGGTCGACACCGACTAGATTGTCACGTTGGCCATTTCCCTTCAAAATTTTCTAAAATGACTAAATTGACAAATTGTGAAAAGGTTTATGATTAAATTGATAAATTACAAAAAAATATAGGACTAAATTGACACTATTGAAAGGTTTATGACTAAATTGGCAAGTTGTTGAAAGGTTTAGACTAAACTGACATAATTAGAAGGTTTAGGACTGAATTAGCCGCCATACAATAAAGTTATGATTTTTTGGACAATTTTTTCATATGCGGTCTAAAAGCATATAAGAAGGCGAGTATCTCTTACTTGGACATGGTGATTGAGGTATTGATGGATTAGATATTATAGGTCTTCGGCCTCGAGATGACTTCGCAATTCAAAAACCTCACACCTGCTTCGGCAATAGGAGAGCATTTGTCCGGAATGCAAAATGTCAAAAATTGAAATTAAATAAAGAGGCCTGAGCTGAATTCTTTTTTTGCACGATTGACCAATTAATTTTTTTCTTAAAAGGTTCAATTATATTATTTAGAGTATTTAGTTAATGAAAAATATTTGTATTATCAACAGTAATTTATCTTTAAATAATTTCGTGAGCGATGAAATATTTGTGATTCATTTGTTTTTGTAATCGATATAAGTGATCATTTTTAAGAAAATATTATCGAAACTATTTATTTTTCGTAAAACAAACGAAGTCTAAATATTACGAAGTTTCTAATATGAGAAGGTTGGATTTTGGGATTTGGGGGTAAAAAGAGTGTGAGTGAAGGAAAATTCGAGGATGCAATTTGTGTGTGTCATAAAAATAGGACAACCTCAATCCATTTGAGAATCATCATCATTTCAGAGTCCTATAACTTTTTCAAAAAACGTAATCAACCCTCCACTGAACAGTATCTGAAAATTGCCTATGTGTCATTCAAAAGAAATTGCGCATGTAACCTCCTTAACTTGCACATTTCAATGTAAGTTTTGGGGCATATTGTACAATGTACATCTATAAATCTGGAGACTATTGTACTCATGTCGATCCTATGTTTATCCTTGACTAATTTGGGATAAATTATTGTCGATAACTTTCTCAATTAACTTCTCTTAAATCGCGGTGGAGGCTTTTGTTGATAACTTTCGCATTGTGCGTTGTCGAATTTCTCTTACTGTCGACCAACTCGTAGCTCGTCCATTGTTTAGTTCACTTATGACTTTTGTTTTGATCAAACTTTATTCTTGCCGACAACGCCCGCTACTCGTCGATAACGAAGAATTGGTTATTTTTTGGTGTGTAACATTATGGTTTCGTAGAAATTCTCAAGAATAGTTAATCTTAATAATGTCCATCAATAAAAGAAAAATTATGATGGACCCCTCGTTCAAAGGCACTTGTGGACACTAAGAATTTATACATTTATATTAGTGAAAAATAAAGCCATCTTTGCGGAATCAACGGGGTGAGTAACCAACTATAATGGCGAAGTCAAGAATGGACTTAGGATATATTTATCCATTTGTCAAATTAACTACTAATCGTCATGTCACGATTAAGTTTATCGCATAACTTTTCACGTGATGAATTAACAAATACCATGTTAAATATCGTGGGGCTACTATTTGGTGTTCTAAAAGTTCAAACATTTGGATGGAGGATGACCCTCTGAATATAAAGAGTGCGTAAGACTAGTAGTCAAACGATATGAGACAATACTTCAAAATTAAAGAAGCTCATGAGCATCTCTTCTTGTAGGATCTCCCTTTGTTGCCGACTTTGGTTTTGAGGCTCGTCCCGATGAGCTTCAGATTGAGCTCGGCCACCACAATGCCACCTTCTTGCCCTCCTTCGAACAGGAAATTGTTACCCACTGCCAACCGACTTGAAGACGGGGGAGCCGTACTTGTCAATCCGGTCCCGAATGAAGTTGCCTTGGATCCCGCCCCGATCGGCCCAGAAGAACTTGAGGCTCTCATGGCCGAACTTGGTCCGAAGGCTCCTCGGGACGAGGCTCACTAAAGCCGGAAACGGAGGGAGGGCCTGCAAGAAGATGATCACGAGCACGGTCAATACTGCGTTGGTATATGTCAATTCATCACAAGAAAAATCAAGTGATAAACATAATCGCGGTATGACGATTTAGAAAACGATGTACGGTTCATGAATAATATACCTTTGTCGGGGCTGCTACACATGTTTAGTTAGTTATTAGTAGTCAACTAATAATAGATTTGTGGCAAATGCAAATCTATGCATATGCATGACCACATATAGATATACTTTGTTGTTAAAAAAATCTTTTAACTTTAGGCACGGTTAATTGATTATTTAATATATAAGACCATAGCACTAATAATTATTTCTTTCTCTTTTGGCCTTTTTGGTGTCATTCCGAGTTATCTTGAATTTCTTATTACCGGCTTATCTTTATCATTAACCTCTCAGCAATAGTTGTTAAGAAAGTTCATTACAAAAACTTAAAATGATAAGTGGAGGGAGATCGCATGAATATGAATAGCATTCGGGACCTACTGTCAAGCGATATGAGACAATATATGAAAATTGGCTATTGGGGGTGGACGTACGTTCCTCGAAAGAGATAGCACTGGCTCCAACTTAAAAGCTTAAACTGTTAAGTAGAGAGAGATAACATAAATATAAATAGCATTTAAGATTTATTATCAAGCGATATGAGACGTTACTTTAACACTAATAATTGCCGTATCAATAAAGCAAATGATAAATCTCATGACCATTTTATAAAGTTGAAGTTGACGTGGGGCCGTACCCTTTGAAATCGCTTTCTTACATAATTTATCTAAGGGAGTTGCTATCCTAATAGTCCGATAGCACCGTTATTATTTCTGAACCCATGATTTTTCAATTAATAAGTGTTTTATGCAAAACATGTAGTGATACTATGTGGATCTACTATAAGAAATAACTGATAGTACTATCGGACTATTATGGAAGCGTTTTCCTTATGTGCAAGCAACGTGAAAATGCATGTTTGTGTTGCCCACGTCATTTTGGATCCCGACAAATGCTTATCGAACCATCCCAAACAAAATTTCAAATTTTTTTCTTTTTGTTCTCTCTCTCTCTCATCCTTGTCTCTCACCGTCGACCAATGGTTGTCGGTTGCCACCGATCACCGCCGGTAACCCATCGATTGCGGCTAGTTGCCGATCTTGGTTGACGACCGGTTGTAGAAGAGAAAAACAAAAGAAAAGAAAACTATGAAAATATAAAAAATCAATTTTTCTTAAAAGAATATCGACTAGATTTGTATTGCACGGAAAGATTTAGCAATATAATTTTTCTAAAAAATCAATGGAAACACGTTTTCCTACATTGTGTTAAATATGGAAGCGTTTTTGCAATATGGGTCGGGCCGGGCATGGATCGAAAAATTTACATTATGCATCAATGGGTCATAAATGGGTTAATGGGTCAATTTGGGTCTGATTATTTATGACCCAACCTGCCCGTTTGATAGGTTAAATTGTTATCAAACGAATTTATGTTCTGAGGACATAAATTTCGTGTAAGATTATCAACGCGTTTCTTTGCTCAGAAATTCAACTAGGAAATATAAATAGAAAAATTTATTTCTGGCAAGAAATCATTCACATGAATAGAATTGTTATCATTCATATCCTTAAAGGGAGGAGGACAACAAACTTTTTTGGCAAGAATAATCAGAGTTGAACGATAATAATAATAAAAAAAAAACTTTTTGGCAAGAATAATTAGAAATAGTTACAGTGAATATCGTGTCGCGGAAACTTCACGAGTAATTACAACATACATGACCAGAATGAATATATCTTTTTCACAAGCGATGTAATCCATCCTTGATTTGGTAACTTGAACTATCTCACCTCTCACGGATTATCAAATCAATGGTGGATAAAATCGCTTACTTAAAGTTTTCTGAGCATTAAATTAACGGTGTATGCTTTAATTTTCGAACTTGACATCATTACTCAAAATGGAGAAAAGGAACCAAAATCCCCTGGATAATTATGGATGATGTCATGAAGAATTTGCCTCTTTTGTTATGGAGGTTATTGACCAGTTACATGCATTTAATGTGGAGAGTTATATATTACTGATCTGTTTATAACACGAATTTTTGTAGATTATGTTAAAAGTTAGTAAATAGGTAAATACATATGTGATTTAATATTTAATTACTATAACATTTTTCCTCTCGCATAGGTTGGACTTTGCGCAAAAACTAAAGTGTGCATACACACCACGCAGACACAAACATTCTAAACGCTTGGGTTTGCAATACAAATTGATTCCTGCAACCTCCGGTTTCTTTTAGGCCAGTCATTTTGATTCTCGCCCGGCCCGCCCCTTGAAGATCTTGTTTCCAGCTTTCCATTTGTGGTTCATCTATTTCGATATGTGTGATTATCGATAACTGAGGGCAAAATTGTCAAAAAAATCCTAAATTTTTTACACTTTGCCAATTCAATCCTAAACTTTTTAAGTTTATAAATTCAGTCCTAAACCTTTTCATCCTTTTGCCAATTGAGTCCTATTAATCGGAAATCGCTGACGTGGATGTTAACCTTCCTACATGGCATTATTAGAGCTGACGTGGATATGTCTAAAAGAAAAATAGAAAAAATATTTGAAAATATTAAATATAATTAAAAATTATGTATGTCAACGCTGATCGTGCCACGTAGGACAACCGGCGTTCATGTTAGTGATTTTCGGACGATAGGGTTGTATCGATAAAAGGTGAAAAAGTTTAGGACTAATCGATAAACTTAAAAGGTTTAGAACTGAATTAGCAAAAATGCAAAATGTTTCGGATTCTTTTTTTGACAATTTTCTCGATACTTGAGATACAATTCATTTTTTCTTGAAGCTGCAATTTAGGAGCTCAATAATTCATTAATATACACACTTACCCTCAAAACCTGGAAAACGACCCTCCAAACATAGACAAATCCCGTGACTTCTAACATTTTTATTTCCCAAAACAATCCCTAGACCAATACGTAAATAAGAACATTTGACTCTTGGACACTTGAGGTAAAATACATTGCATTGGACTCAACAACAACATAAAAAAAGAAAAAGAAAAATGAAGAAACTCGCTCTCGGATTTGCCGACCACCTTTAGTATTTTGAACACAACTTTCTCTAGAAGACTCCAAATTGCTTGAAACTTGATTCATTTGATATTTTACACGTAAGTTATTCCAATCATATATTATTTGAATTTGACAACATCGAAGCACGAATTTCTCTTAACTATCTGAAGCAAGGGATCTCTAAAAGTCGGCAATAAGCGTTGCACTTACCCTTCATGTCGTTTAATAGATAGGAGATTGCATCATTTAATTTGAGCTAGGTCTGACCCACATATATCCATTAACCCGTTTTAACCAATTTCCATGCAATGTAAATCTAACGATTCATACCCAAACCCACACATGACATTTAACCAAATCTAAAAAAACTCATATTCAAACCGAGGTAAGAGTGCATAGTGAGCGAGCGTGAGATTAAGTAGAGACAAAAGAGAATAAAGTGAGAGTTATAGAGGTGGGTTGGTTCTAAGTAAGTTGTGAACTCATTTATAATCCATTAACAATTATATTATGTTTCAAACACATTTATTATCTATTTATTGAATATAACTAATCCATATAATAGCTCATTATATATGAATTAAGAAATATGTTTATTATCTATGTAGGCCTTCTCAACCTTTCTGATGAAATTGGAACTACAGTTTACTCTTTTTGTTTTTCTTGGCATTGGTAATTTAAGTAGCACCGAGACCGACACGTGACATAACACGACACGATATGACTTGCAGACACATCATTTCTTAAAAAATAGAGAATTTCGATACGTTGTGACACGTTATATATTAAATGTATATTTTTATAGTCACGTATATATAAAAATACAATGATGATTTTCTTTTTCTTCTTCTTTTGCTGTTAGGGATTCATGATTAGGTTTTTTATTATTGGCCAGGTTTATTAATTTTGGGGTTGCTGAGTATATGACTTAAGTATATGTATTTTTTTTTATAAATTTACATTTTGACCCTTAATTTATTGAAAATACTTAAATTGACCTCGTGTGTGTTGGAATGATAGACTCGCATATTGATGGTATGTCTAGAGTGCCGATTACGTGTCGGTCACACGTTGGAGAGAGTGTCGGAGTGTTGGACACAAGTGTCAGAGTGTTCAATATGATATAGACGCTCCCGAAAAGTGTCGGTGCTTCCTTGTTAGTAATTGACAAATAAAAAGAGTACATGACGATTACTATTAGTATTGACTCCGGACTAATGATTCGATTACCTTGTAATGGCAACCGTGATAAGAAGAAAAAGATTGGGATGCTTTGAACAAATACACCTTGAGCCAAAATTTTTAGGGAAATGATGCATTTCCTAAAACTAAACCAAGATAGGCCTGTTAAATGGGTGAATTGGGTCGTATTATAAATGATCCAACCCAAATTGACCTATACAATCCGTTTATGACCGATTTATTGTGATACAAATTTCTCGACCTATACCCAGTCCATATTACTAAAACACTTTCATATTCAATATAATATAGGAAAACTTGTCTCATATAAATTACTTAAAAAATTGTATTGCTAAAAAACTTTTAGAGATTTTTTGTAATTTATAAAAATAAAAATAAAAAATGAATTATTAATTCCTTATTTTCTTTTGCTTCTACGAAATCCAGCGAGGGTCATCGGGCGTTCCCGATCACAAGCAAGCGCCGCTCAACCCTCGACTACGACAAGCGAGGCCCGACGACTCTAGTTAGCCGTTAGGTGAGGTCCACAACCCTCGACGGGTCTTCGCCGAGGGTTGTGGCTTTTGCCCTCGCCGGTCACTGGGAGGTGTGCGAAGCCCTCGTCACATTTCTTTAAAACAAACATAAAGAAAAAATAAAAAAATTATAAAAAATTTAAAAATGACTCGGAAGGTAAATCATTTATGTCCCATTTAAAATCTATTTAAAATTTATTAAGTTGTTGGGTAATCCATTTACCACATATTTAAGCTATTTTAAAACTTAAAGCAACAAATTTATGATAAGTTATAGATTCATTTTGCTACCTCTGACAGGTTAATCCGTCCTCAAGATCAACGAAACAGGGAGACTGAACCTTGATTTTGTCCTTTGCTATTTGAATTATTCAATAACGCGCGTTAATTTTCAAGAATCTCTGGAGATCTCCATGTTTGGCCGATTAAGCAGAGCAGGTGAGACAGGCTGGGGTCCAAGTCAAGCCTTTTGTTCTTGCTTCCTTGTCCATAGGCGGGGAGTGGACGGTGAAAGCAGGTTAATTGTACGTGAAAGCAGACCTGCGATTGCCATAATCCTGAAATTTGCGGATGGATCGTACGCCAAACGACAAGCATTTGGTGACAAAATATCAGATCAACGCGGCGATGACCATAAGAAAGGAGAAATTAGTATCTGATCAAAGCGGTCTAATCCACCTTGGATTGAATCTGATCCCCCATGAATCTTAACAATATCTTCTCGCGTGTAAACTCAATTTAAGTATCATTCTGAGTAAAGATATCTCAATTTGAATCACTCTACACCACAAAGCCCAACGCTAGAAAGTTACCAAATATTGGAGCATATTAAGGGTCCACTAATCTACTATCTAGGGGTGAGTAGTTTCGAATTCCTTACGGGTTCCATATGAAATCCGAAACCTACCCATCAGACATACTTTGAAACTATAACTTATCATGTTATAGGTTATAGGTTCCAGGATTTACCCCGATTCCACATGTGTTTTTAATTGAACTATTGCGGTGAATCATCATGTTTAATGATAACCAGATTCTTCTGCAATCCACCGACCACAACTCTTATTCAGACACACATACGAATATAGAACAGTGACAAAGTAAAAATCTCTATCATAAATATCGCGAAAATGGAAACTTAGAATCGAGGTTCCAGATTACACACTCATCACCTAATGCTATGAAAAATTGCAGGATAGCCCGAAAACATGTACAAAAAAAAAAAAATACAAAAACTTTTTACTGGTTCTAGGATTTATCGGAACAAGTTCTTCCAAATTTTTTGGATTGTGGAACATACCATACAAATCCTAGGACTTGGAACCAGACGGTTTTCCTACCGGTCTAATTTCAAGTTTCGGGTTCTATCCCGAAACCATGCTCACCCTTACTACCATCGGCTGAATACCTTTGCCCGGAGGATTGCCTAACTTCACTTATAAGCTTTATGGACCAACTTAGATATATTAACTACTTTGCACCACATCATTTTTTCGATGTGAGATTTTTTTAACACAACTCATATGTGCATGCTTATATGATTAAGTAATTTAAATCCTCAAATCAAGGGTGGATTAAACTGTTTGTACACTATGACCACAAAAAAAAAAAAGAGTTTGTACACTAGTGGTGCATGCTTTAATTTTCCGAACTTCACATCGTTCGTTACAAAGCGAGAAAAGAAACTGAAATTCCCGAATTAATTTTGCCTGGTGTCATGAAGAACTGCCATTTTTTTTTAAATTTTTTTATCTTTCAAAAGAACTGCCACTTTTGTTGTGGAGCTTACTGATCAACTACATGGATCTAATGGTAGAGTTATAAATTGCTGATCAATTTTTTACGTCGGCTTTCATAGTGTTTCGTAAAATTTTAAAGCTAGTAAATGAATTTGTGATTTGATAATTAAATTATATAGAACTTTGACAAAAACTGAAGTGTGTAAATATATAACGGGAGTGGAAATAACGTGCGATCTAAAAAGATTGGAAATCAAAATCTCTCCTACTGTGTTATTACTTGTTGCAAAGTGCAATAAAAACCCAATATCTGTACATGAGGAAATCATCAAGAGACAACGACTTACGAACCAATTGGCGTATTTTAACTGCTTTTTTTTTTGGTCGAATATTTTGACTGCTTGAAACCATATAATTCTATGATGTAGGAAGTTCATTCTGACACCCTTCGCTCATGCACATAGATAATCTCCAACTCAAGCTTAATGCTCCTCCTATATTAGCTTTATCTAGGGAGTCAATTTTTCATGCCAATATATCTCAATTTGAATCTCTTCCTCGTCGCTATGTGCTGCTGCTTTGCAGTGCAACAACCATTCATCACCAAGTTGGAATAGCTTCTATAGCAAAACACTTGCCGTGGCCTATGGTCTCTGTCCTACCAAACCAACTGTAATGGCAATTTTTGGCTAATGACTGTGTAGATTGAGAAACCTTCTCTGAGAAATTCAATCAAATACGGAACCTAATTTAGCTCAGAATGAATTGTATTTACTAAATTTGAAGTGCACAGATGAATTTCCAACAAGATTAGAACATAAAGGAAATTTGATAAGTGAGAGAAACTCGAATATGCTATGACGAGAACACGATATCAACTTAAAGGTTTACACGATTTGACACATCTCGATCCGTTTTTCAAACTATAATGACACGACCCATGAACCTCTCACCATCTTTTCAGACGAAAGAAGCCTGTTTGTATTTGGTTTCTGTCCATTTCGTTCTTGGCCAAATGAATTCCGACCGCTCCTTGTTGTGGTTACTTTCCAATTTCTTTGGACGAGACTGCCACGGTCATCAGCTAGCAATGATTCCATTTCCAGGCGGGCCCGCCGTCGATGGTGTTGAGATCTTTGTAAGTTAGATGAAAATGGATTCAATCACAATGATAATTATAAATTGATGAATTTTTCACACCGGTCAAAAAGATAAAAAGATAAAATGTTCTTTTGTCAAAAAGGGGGATTATTGGAAAGTAAATCTTATAGACGGCCCAATAAAATAGAGATTTAGAAGATTATTACAAAATCGATATATCAAATAAATAATAGTAACAATGATGTGTTTGTTGGAAGTAAATATAATTTAAAAATAAAAAATAATTTAAAATATTATTAAAAATTTGTCACGTTAGTACCGGTTGGCGTCACGTCGGTATCGACCAACCAAATGAATTGAATTGGCATAATTGCAAAAAAATTTAGGATGAATCGACACAATTGCCATAGGTTTAGAAGTGTTTTGGTAATTTTCCTCAAGAAAGTTGTTGTTGATCATGTACAGTGATAGAAGAAAATCCTTAGTAGGGCTGTTCATTAAAAATTTACGGGAGGGGAACGAGTGAACAACGTAGGAGATTTCATGATATTATTCTGGATAGGAAAATTCATGTGGGGCTCCACGACAGCTCGAGCAATATAAATCATCCACATCTTCGCTTCCCTGTTCCTCCACCGCTCGTCTTCACAACCCTAAGTGAAAAACAGAGGGCCAGTAAGATCTTTGCACTCGAGACGCAGAGGCAGCGAACCACCACCCCGCCACCGCCGATGTTGAGCTTCGACGCCTCACCGCTACTACTCTCCTTCACTCCCTCGCTGACCTCGATCACACTCGTCCTCCTGATCTCCTTCCTCACCCTCAAATGCCTCCGCCTCCTCTTGTCCAGTCCCGACCTCCACCTCCCGCCTTCACCGTGGGGGCTCCCGATCATCGGGAACCTCCACCAGCTCGGCAATTACCCTCACCGCGCGCTCCAAGCCCTGTCGAGATGCTATGGCCCCTTGATGATGCTCCACTTCGGGAGCGTGCCCGTCCTCGTCGTATCATCCGCCAACTGCGCACGTGACATCATGAAGACACACGACATCATTTTCTCCGACCGACCTAGGTATGGTCTAAGCCTGTGAACCCATGTTCATGCATCTTACTTCTCAGCTGGAGTTTTATTTTTTCAGCTTTTATGATTGGAGAAGGTCCCGGTGGACTTCAGATATTGTGGATGTCTCAAGTCAGTGCTATTTCAAAACATTATATTTTTTAATGAAAAATGCTTTTTTGACAGTATTATCGGGAACGTTACAATCTTAACGGTAGATTCACATATTATCACCACGTGTTTTATATAAATACTCATTAATTAAGAGATCGTGTGATCAGAAATAATTGATAGTATTATTAGGTTAGTAGGTTCTTTTTTTTTTATTATTTAAAATGAAAATTTCATGTGTGCTAACTCTTCGACTCAGGTCAACCCTATCCGAGAGGCTTCTGTACCATCGCAAGGATGTGTCGCTGGCGCCGTACGGCGAGTACTGGAGGCAAATGAGGAGTATCTGCGTGCTCCAATTGCTGAGCAACAAGAGGGTCCACTCATTTCGGACGGTCCGAGAAGAGGAGATCTCTCTGTTGATGGACAAGATCGAGCAGCGCCGCTTGGTGGACCTGAGCAGCGTGTTTGCTTCGCTGACGAACGACATCATATGCCGGGTGGCTCTGGGGAGGAAGTACAGTGACGGCATGCAGGGCGAGAAGTTCACGGGACTGTTGGCGGACATGATGGGGTTGCTGGGGGTTTTTAACGTTGGGGACTTCATCCCGAGCCTTGGGTGGATCAACAAGCTGACTGGCCTAGAAGCAAAAGTGAAGCTGGTCGCGAGGGGGTTCGACCAGTTCCTCGATGAGGTGGTGGAGGAGCACCGTAGGAAGATGGAAGAGAAGAGCATCGGCAGCGGCAGAGGTGAAGATCGGAGAGACTTTGTGGACGTTTTGCTGGATATTGAGAAGGATAAGACCGCTGGTTTTGCTCTTGCTGCCGATAGCATCAAAGCACTCATCTTGGTAAAGCTCTCTTTTTAAGTATTCTTAAAGCGCACGAGTCACAATTGTTGTTCTAGCTAGAACTATCACCTAAATGGGGTGAATAGGTGAGTGTAATCAAACTTGATAAGATAATTTAAAACTTCAAGGTTGATAGAAGCGGATTAAGTTAACAGAACCATGCAGTACTTCTACTAGACAGTAAATAGAGGCGAGTAGAGAGTAGTAGACAATGCACAAGAGATTGTAGTGGTTCAATTTTTGGTAAGCTTACGTCCACTTCCCCATTCTAACAGGTTCTTCGTTGGATTTCACTAAGTAATCAAATGAGATATTACAGAAAGATGTGATTGCTTGACTGCAAGCACTTCCAACGGAAACGAGCTCTGCCTCTACCAAGGCTATCCCACTCTACACACTTGACAACTTTGCCTCTACCAAGGCTATCTCACTCTACACACTGCTATCCCACTCTACACCCTTGACTCTGTATTATACCTCTCATAAGATCTCACTTTAAGCATGAGTAGATAATAGAAACAGATGAAGCTCTCTTGAGATATGGATATTGTTCTATTGATCTCTCTTACTTCTCTTCGAACCTGGTGCTCTTTATATACTCCTCGTCTTCCAAGCTTCCCTCGGGACAGAATCACTTCGAGGATCAATCTCCAAAATTAGTCGTTGGTTGATTATTGAATAAAGATCACGAGTGGTTGAGGTGAGAGGAATCGGAAATTTGAGAGGATTTGCTCGCCCATACAATCAAATCCTTAACACCAAAATCAAGTTTCTAACAAAGGAAATTATCTGAGGGTGATTGCTAATCAATCAAGATTCCTCATAATGAGAATATCTTTGTGATTGATGGCCAATCAATTTAACTTAGAAACCCAATTCTTATCGACTGGGCAAATTTAATATGCTAAAATAATCAAGAGTAAAATTGATTAAACAATGAAGATAAATCAAAGATCATGATTCTCGTATCAGTCTATCTCGCCACGAATCCCTGCTTCCACCGGAATATAGACGTTAAGAATAGTAAGTATAAAAGGGATAGATATATATATTTATAGTAAATCCTCAAAGTATAAATCAAAGTCTTTTCTACAAAGCATGGTAGTTTTGTTTCCTTCAAAATCAAATATAATTTCCTGACAACAATTGATTGATCATGAAGTATTCTTGTGCTTGTGCAGGACATATTTGCAGCTGGAACCGATACAACGTACACAGTCCTAGAGTGGGCAATGACTGAGCTCTTGAGACACCCTAGAGCCATGAACAACCTTCAGACCGAGGTCCGCGAAATCACGGGTGGCAAGCCAATAGTAACTGATGAGGACTTGGAGAGAATGCATTACCTACGAGCATTCATCAAAGAGACTCTCCGCCTGCACCCTCCGATCCCGCTCCTCGTCCCGCGACTATCAACCCAGGACGTCAAAATCCAAGGCTACCACATTGCGGCAGGGACCATGGTGATCACGAACGCGTGGACCATCGGGAGGGACCCTGGCACGTGGGACCAGCCGGACGAGTTCAAGCCAGAGAGATTCTTGAACAGCTTGGTGGACTTCAAGGGACAGGATTTCGAGTTGATCCCGTTCGGCGCCGGGAGGAGGGGTTGCCCTGGGATGTCGTTCGCCATGGCGACCAACGAACTTGTCTTGGCAAATCTGGTGCACAAGTTCGATTGGGCACTGCCCGAGGGTCAGAAACCGGAGGATTTGGACATGACCGAATGCACTGGTCTTACCATCCACAGGAAAGTCCATCTCCGTGCTGTTGCCACTCAATTGCCTAGTTAAGACCCATTATCATTACCTTAAATGTATTGTTGTAAAATTGATCCGAGTGCTACAGAATTCACCCCATATGTATTGTCGTAAAATTAATGCAAATGACATGGATCTTGTAATTAAGGCTGCATTTGTTTTACGAAAAAGAAATTTCTGAAAAATATTTCCCTCAATTTTTAGTGTTTGAGGAGTGAAAAATAGATGATCAAAGAAAATATTTTCACACCCCTTTCAAAACTGTGAAAAATGATTTTCACATTTTCCAATTTTTCCCTTTTGGAGCTCATGCCCTCTCCCCTCACGTTGCCCACTTGCCCTGGCGTCCTCTCCTTCATTTCCAGATTTGCTACTGTTCCTCCATCTTCGTCACGCGACCTCTCCTCCTCTCTCTCCAGATCTGCTTCTGTTTCCCATCTTTCTCACGCAACCAAGCCGCTCCTCCTCCCACCGATGCCTCGTGCTTCCCTCCGCGTTGTCACCCTCCCCGAGATTGCCGCTATCATCTCCCTCCTCGGCTTCTTCGGCAAGCTCGACGCCTCGTCAGAGGTCGGCAAGTCACGGAGAACTCCAAGAACTCAAGGCCTCACTTGCGGCAAACTCACCAGATCTGAGCTCAAGCCTCCCATCGTTGCGCCTGTTACTGATGGTGGGTTCCACGAGCTTTTTGCTCCTCTGCAACTCTCTCTCTCTCTCGGTAGTCGGCGCCCAGCGACTCGACCGATCCACGAGCTGGCCTGTGGCTGGTCGCCAGTCGTTGCCGTGGTCGGCGACTGACCAAAGAAGAGGGAAAAAGTAAAAAAAAAAAAGGAAAAAAGTGAAGGAAAACTCCTTACCAAAAAAAAAAAAAATGAAGGAAAACTAAAAATAAAATAATAAAAACCCATTTTTTAGAAAAATAAAATAAAGTAATAAAGGAAAATAAAAAAAATTATGAAAAGGAGTGCATAAAAGGAAAATCCATTCCATATTAAATGGTGGAAAATATTTTCCTATTAATTTTCAATTTTCAGCCAAACATAAAAAAATATCGTCATCTTTTTAGAAAACGACTATTTAGAAAATATTTTTCAGAATCACTACATTTTCTACCAAACAAACAAAGCCCATCAAAACAGGAACGAATAAAATCATTGGAGATATCAATGGGGAACAATATAGGACATGAGATATTTATTGGTAAATATGATGAATGGAACAAATGAAATTAGACTTTGAGGCATGATAACATTCTCTTTAATGATTTATTTGTCTCACAACGTTTGCTAATGGTTTTCGATAAATATCTTTTAGAATACAACAAAGTCTCAAGTGAGAAAAGCATATAATAATTTTGATATTTTCCTAGAATCTCTCAAGGAAAAAAATTGGAGAAAAATGCTGTATTTTTTTTTTTGAGAAAAAATGAAAATAGAAGTCGATGTTCTAAAATGAACGAGAAAAATTCATGAATTTATAAAGAAAATTTTTGAACAGACACAACCTTTCAAGGTTGAGAAGTTATGCTGCGAAAGACAAGACCTTTCAAAAGTTGCATCTCTCCGAGACAATAACTAATAAGTAACCACCAAGTGAGGGAAGACACATCTTCATTTGTTTTAAAAACAAATTACCAATAATCCCCTACTTTATTTGTAAAACAAAATCAAAAAATAAATTTTTTAAAGATGAGATACATCCAAAATTTCCATGAGATTAATAGACATACATGAAGGTCTCTTTCGAGTTAAACTTTCATTTAGTGCAAGTATGTCAAAATTCTATAAAAGCGACAAATAACTGTTGACTTTAAATTTGCCACTTTATGTAATAGAATCGGACATACCGCACATATACTATTCTCTTATTTCAACGAGAAGTTTATATTTACTTAGTACTATTAATGCCTCGTATTTGTACCTGCGTCAAAAGCTTTCTAGAAAGTAACTCTAACTTTCGTAAGAAGCGACACGACTTCTAAGCCTATATAGGTGAAGTATTATCATATGTTTCTGTTACTAATAAACACATTACTAAATCGTATTATACTTCATTAAGAGTAAAACTTTGCCTCCGTTAATGTAACGGACAATACTCACTTCTTATGTCCTAACTAATGTCATATCAAACAATCATTTTCAGTAACTTATTTTTTCCCATTAAACCTTATAAATAATGATATGCTATTATTAGGTCAGATGGTTATTTTAAGCAAAGCGTTCAGCTCCATTTCTTTTGAAGCCACCTTTACCATCTCTCTTCGTAGAGCCTTTATAAAGGGATTGGGTAGATTCTTGCTTGATCTTACGTAGACAATTGTTATAATACCATCTTGAATCAATTATCTCACATGCTCATGCCTTAGGCTAATATGAAAAGAGCATAAGAAATGCCAAAAGTTGTATACGACGCTTACTTTAATGCTTTTAATTTTCAAACGATCACTTAAGTATCAAAATTGGAGAAAAACGATCACTTAAGTGCCAAATTCGAGAAATTGAGGGTAAAGTGATTACATGGCATTTATAATTAAATTTATAATCCGACGTGGCAATTTTTTTAAAAAATTCAGTCCATATGGGCTTCTGGGTGGATTTCCAAAATTAAAAATAGGCTAAAAGATCAAATTAAATTTAAAAATAAGTTAAAAAAAAAAAGAGAGGGGCCTGCACAGTTGATGAGAGCTTACATAGCCCTTGTCGCCCCCCCACTATTATCGGCAATGGTCGGCAAGTAGGAGAATGGTCGGGCTTACATAGCCCTTGTCGCCCCCCCACTATTATCGGCAATGATCGGCAAGTAGGAGAATGGTCGGCGAGCCCCGCCGACCACAAGCGAGGTCCACCACCGGCCGGTGACCCCCGCTCCGGACGATTAAAAATGATTAAGATTGATTTAAATCCTCTCTAGAGGCTTCTGGATTAAAATTTTGCATTCGCATTTCATATAAAATCGTCTTCTTGAGATGCCCATCATTTGTTCGATGAAATGCGTAACTAAGATCCATGACCATTAGCTTGCGTTATTGATCATTTGAGAAGCAAACCTGTCATATTTCAAATGACTTTTGTCCAAAATGCTGATCACTTGATGTACTTGCCTTTACTTAACTGACTCCTCGTTTCTGCCATTCTATGCACTCTAGGTGACTCAGTGGTGATCGGCGGTGGCTTCTGGTGATAAATATGGTTTCAAATTGCTAATAATACAAATGATGGTTTTTTGGGTGAGTTTCTTGTCGGCTCTGTTCCATCTTTTACGGTCTCATCTTGTGCGCATTAGTCCTGCTTGGTGTGGGTTCGCTGAACGTTCAGTGGCCGTCGGAGGCAGTGGGCCGGTGACGTGCTGCTGGTAGACAGCTGTGAAGTTTCGCTTAATGCTTGAGATTGGGGTCCATAAATGACGCTTTCTTTTGATGATTTCAAGTTTTAGTTTTAAAGATTGAAAAGTTCATGTTCTGGGGAGGATAAAGAGAACATAGGTAAGGGAGGTCGGCGATGGTTAGGGAAAATTTCAGCTCATTTTTAAATTTTAAATTTTTATTTTTTAATTTATTGACAAGTTCATGTTCTAGGGAGGATGAAGAGAACAAAGGAAGTGGGGTTGGCCATTGTTTGGGAAAATTTCGACTCACTTTCAATTTTCTTTTCAACTTTTATCTTTCTTTTTTTTTTTAAATTGCTGATTGGACCTCT
Source organism: Rhodamnia argentea (assembly GCF_020921035.1). NCBI lineage: Eukaryota > Viridiplantae > Streptophyta > Magnoliopsida > Myrtales > Myrtaceae > Rhodamnia > Rhodamnia argentea. Next base: position 9,896,626 of record NC_063155.1, read on the forward strand.
GGCGAGTTACATATATTAATTAAAAAAAATGCCACATTGAATTTATGGCCAAGCGGATCGAAGTTAGCACTTAAATGATCGTTTTAAAAAAAAATGTTTTTTAAATGATCATTTTGAATTGTTGGTACTAAAATGAGCGTCGTACATCACTTTTGACATTTTCAATGTATTTATACGGGCTGAGATGTTTAGATTTTTCATTATAAGTGCTACTATAAGCTTTTGTCAAGTAGCCTGATCGTCACAATGAACAAAATAAGAGACATAGGACTAGGCAATAATTTGATGTCTAATGGCAAAGTTCTAATTCACTCACCCTTCTTTCCAATTGTCGCTAAAGCAATGAATTCTGATTCCATTGTTGAGTGAGTTATATATATATATTTCTTGCTCGCCCAGGATACAAATGTGAAGATCCATCTAAAAGAGGAATATTTTTCTCTCACACTAGAAATCCAAATGGGAAGAAGGAACTTCATCCGTCAGATTTCCTCGTATTCTCATAATAATTGGTCTCGTTAGGCAATGGTGTTAGACAAATCTAGCGAATGAAGTTCTTATATTATCAATTAGGCTTATATTGAAATTGAAAATTCAGTCACCGTGAAAAAAATCACGGACAAAGACGTGCGTTGCGCGCATGTGGAATACGGTCATTATAAGAAGCAGACGGCCCTTCAATAATTAGGGTGGCTCCAATGATTAGTCATAATGTTAAATCATGTGTGGAGTTTGAACCTGTGTGCATATTCCTATTTGGATTTAGATTAACTTTTTTTTTGGGTCGAAGAATTAGGTTTAACTTGATGAAGAGGTCTTTCCAAATCCCGTACATCTATAATTGCACAATAAAGGTCTCTGCCGCTAGAGGACAAAATAAGGGACTCGCTTATTTTATGCATATTATTTTTTTTTTTATGTGGAAGAAAGGTAAATCTTGGTAGATAGGAAAGAATGAAGTGGACGTCACTTCTTTCTTGGATATGTTGGCCTCGGTCAAAAGGTTAGGTTTGTGGACCACGTTAAAACGCCACTTTCTGACCTTGTTCTTTAACCGCACAGTAGAAGCCGCGCCGCGAAAAGAACATAGAAAAGAAAAAAAACGTACGTGATGTTTCTTCTAGAAGCTGTACAGAGAGCGAATGCACGAAGAGCTGGAACGCGGTGAGTGATTTGTACAGTGAGCTTATTATATCCAATTATGAGTTATTTTATTTGTAAAACTTTGAATTTGTATATAATTTAAGTACAGAAAATACGAGCGTATTGAGCGATTGTAACTCCGATTCTCCAATTATAGTGAATTGTTCTTTCTAACTCTCCCCGTGAATGTACGTATCGATATTCGAATCGAATCACATAATTTCTAGCGTCTTTTATTGTTTTTCATAATTGTTATGTACTTTTCGCATTGACTTATTTGCAAGATTCTGATTAGTTTCCACGTTATATTATGTTGGCGTGAGCTGTATTTCCTATAAATTAGGGATTTTTTCTTTTTCTTTTCTTTATTATAGTTTTTTCCTAATTTATTGAGATGCTAGGGTTAGCACCTGTATTGTATATAAGAACGATTGTAATGCTGTAAAGTTTTATTCAATGGAGGAAAATATTCTTCTACACTTTGACATGGTATCAGAGCCTAGGGTTTGCTCCTTGTGAGTACTGTACGTTAATTCCCGATTATAAGAAGCACCACCCAAAAAATTTTTTTTTTTTTCTTTTTTTTTTTCGTTTTTTTTTCGGTCGGCCGACTTCGTTTCACCCGATCGCACTCGACATCGGATCCATGGCGGATGAAAACCCTAGAAGAGAAGTGATTCCCCACCAAAATCAAGGGGGAATTCGACCACAGAACGTTTGGAGAATGGAGAATGGACGGATTCGACTCGTAACCAAACTACTCCTCCTCCTCCTCCAAGACCAACACCGCATAATGATTCGGCTTCATCTCGATTGAGATTGGATGGAACCAACTATGGCTTATGGTCTCGGGTTGTCGAGATGTACATCACAGGCAAAGACAAGTTGGGGTATATCAATGGGATCCTTTGCCTACGGATCCTGTTTTTCGGAAGTGGAACCGAGGACTCGACGTGAAAGGATGGCTCATCAACTCCATGGATCCGGCGTTGATTGGCAATTTTATCGATTTCCACCGCTAAAGCGTGTGGGATTCCGTAGCTACCACCTTTTTGATGGCACCGATACTTCCCGGTGTATGATTTAAAGCGCTGGTATCACGACTCAAGCAAGCTGGAGGACCAATCGAAAAATACTACAACGATCTTCAAGGACTTTGGCGTGAAATTGATTTCCGTAGGCCTAATCCTATGGTGTGTCCTGATATTGAGCGCTATAATAATGTTGTTCAAGAGGACGGGGTTTACCTTTTTCGGATGGACTTGATGATCGTCTCGACAAGGTTCGTGCGAGATGTCTTGCAGATGCAGCCTTTCCCCACCGTTGAGCAAGCCTATGCACGCGTCCGTAGGAAGATGTGCGCCAAACCGTGATGCTGACTAATGCCAACGGTTTGCTTACAGCAATGGTCTCACGGGCGTCGAGGAGCGTTGATGGCGGGCGGTTGATGGGTAGAGGTGGGCGCTCGATCGTTGTTAAGGCCAAGTCTCAAGTGTTTGGTGGGTTTCGTGGCAATCCCAAACACACTAGGGACACTTGTTTTAAGCTACATGGATTCCCGGATTGGTGGGATGATTTTCAAGCGAAGAAGAAGAAAAAGTGGAACCAGGCGAGGCATCCTTAATGACTGGGAGTTCGTCTCTTTCCTTAGTTCCGATGGTACCTTCAACTAATTCTTCCACCCTTCCTCCTGAAGGTAATTGTGGTTCTATTTTTCACTACTGTCATGGTGGAAACAATGGGTCGGATTATCGACTCGCGCCATCGATCACATGACACCCGATCCCAATGATCTAGTCAACCATACCTCACCGCGGCGAGACAGGTGTATAATGCTAATGGACATCGCCATCCTGTCACGGGTGGAGTATGGCTCTCATGACATCTCTTTTCTATCTCATACATTACTTGTGCCCTCTTTGTCCAACCGTTTATTGTCTTGGACAAATTCTGATGAATTGAATTGCCGTATTCTTATGTACTCGGATTTTGTTTGTTTGGGACATTCTCACGAAGGAGATTATTGGGCGTGGTACTAAGAAGGAGGGGCTATACATTGTGGATGATCTCAGCTCTATTGTGCTTGTCTGTTAGTAAGGAGAAGGATGTTTGGTTGTGGCACCGTCGGTTAGGGCATCCATCATTTAGATATTTGAAGTATTTGTTTCGAGTTGTTTCATGGTTTATCGAATTCGCTTTTATGTGAAACATGCATTATGGCAAAGAGTCACCGTGTTTCTTTTCCTTTGAGCTCTAATAAAAGTAGCAAGCCTTTTGTTTGGTTCATTCGATGTGTGGGGTGCATCTCCAATTACTACAATATCTCGGAATGAGATGGTTTATAACCTTTGTTGATGATCGCACACGTATGACATGGGCGTATTCGATGAAGCATAAAGATGAGGCTCCTAACATATTCCGCATGTTTCATAAAATGGTTGCCACTCAATTTGGAGCTCGTATTCGATTTTTCGCACGGATAATGGTGGAGAATATATCAATCAACACCTTACCTCTTATTTTAAGGAACATGGTCTCATTCATGAGACCTCTTGCACTCAAACTCTCTCAGAACGGTGTGGCTGAACGAAAAAATCGCCACATTTTAGAGACGGCGAGAGCTCTTAGTCGGCGGTAATGTTCAAAGAATGAGTGGTCACGGCCGTTCACTTGATGAATTGTATGCCCTCTCGTGTGTTGCAATTTCAAACTCCATTACAAGCTCTATCCCGTTGTGTCTCTCCTTCCTTGACAATACCTCCTAAAGTGTTTGGGTGTGTGGCTTTTGTGCATCTTCACAAGAACCAACGCATCAAACTTGACCCGTGTGCGGTGCGGTGTGTATTTATTGGTTACGGAGCTCACCAAAAGGGGTATTGTTGTTATGATCCGACGACCAAGAAGACACATGTTACCATGGACGTGACTTTTGGAGTGAGTCCTATTTTTCTCCACCTCATTGTTCCTTTCGGGGAAAATTATAGTGAAAGGAAAAATTGGTGGGACATTGGTGGAAGGTGTGGAGTCGGGAGGACATGTGGGAGTCGGGTGAGGTGGACAATTAACTAACTCACGAAAGTTCCATCGATGCGGTTTAATGAGCACCTAGGCCATGGTTCGATGGCGGGCAATGAGGGGGAGGGGGGGGCGATGGTAGATGATGAGGGGAGGGTAATCGTTGTTTAGTTGAAAGTGGAGATAGCAGCTTATATCTACACCTAATGAGCAAGATCAACCAGCTTCTTCACAAATTTCCCTTCTTGCACCCGACCACCCTCTTGAGAATGATCCTAGGTAAGCTCTCTTTTCGATCTTGAGGTTTCATGATCCTGATTTGGTTGTTAGATATAAACTTCCCGCGGGCATAAGGGCAAGCCTCCTAGTCGGTACTCACCGGATGTGGAGGAAGAAGGTCTAAATATCCCATTGCCGATTTTGTGTCAACAAGAAGGCGTCGAATTTTGTAAGGCTTTTGTGTCAAATGTATCGCTGTTCAATTCGAATGGGGTGGTAGAGGCCTTGAAGGATCCAAAATGGGTCCAAGCTATGAAGGGGGAGATGGAAGCACTAGAAAAATCAAACTTGGAGGCTTGTAGAGTTGCGGAAGGAAAGAAAGTCGTGGGGTGTAAGTGGGTGTTCACCATTAAACACAAGGCGGATGGTACCATTGAGAGGTACAAGGCTCGATTGGTCGCAAAAGGATACACAGGACTTATGGTGTGGATTATCGGAGACTTTTCTCCGTTGCAAAATTGAATCTTTTTGTCTTGCTGCAACTGATTGGCCATTGTCTTTGATGTGAGAATGCATTTTTCATGGAGATTTGGAGGAGATTTAATGGAGTTCCACTGGATATAGGTGTGTTGATGCCGATGTTGTTTTGTAGAGATCTTTATGGTTTGGGTCACCTCGTGCTGGTTTGGTCGGTTTCCATGAGAAAGTACTTTAGCATTGATCACATTTTTTTTGAAGCAAGCCAAGGTAGGTGTCGATAATATATGTTGATGATATGATCATCACGGAGATTAAGAAATTTCGAGGCTTCAGAGAATTGGAAGAATTTGAGATGAAGGACTTGGGGGTAGTATTTCTTAGGTATTGGGTGTGGTCTGAGGATTTTTTGTCACGGAAAATATTTGATTTGTTGGTAAGTGGGAATGTTGGATTGTAAGCCCGCGATACTCCTATGGTGGATCATAAACTTGGAGAGTATCCGATCAGTGCCGACTAATAAGGAGAGGTATCAAGGTTGTAGGAGATTATTTATTTATCTCCACTCGCCCGGACATTGCTTTGAGTGTTTGAGTCATTTATGCATGTCTAGTGAAGAACATATGAATGCGAATCGTATCCTTCATATTTAAAGTCGGCTCGGAGAGGGATAATGTTTGCAAAGAATGGTCCCTTGGAAGGATATACGGATGTGGATTGGGCGGGAACGACGGATAGAGGTCCACATGGTTATCTCACATTTGTGAGGTAACTTAGTAACGTGGAGGAGCAAAAACAAAAGTTGTAGCCTTATCCGGGATTGGGGAGAAGCAAATGGATTGTGTGGTTATTATGGCTTAAAAGCTGTTGTCCGCTTGGGCGGGATGGTTGTTTTGTGATAATAAGCCGCTTAGCTTCTCTTAACCCGGTTATGATCGACCAAACATGTTGAAGTTGATAGACACTTTGTCAGGAGAACTTGGATGCTAAAATAATTAGTTGCCCTTTGTCAATCAGATCAATTGGCCATGTTTTGACAAGCGTTAGAGCGTTTGGAGCTCACTCATCAGATGGGTTCGACATCTTCTCCCCACTTGAGGGGGTGTTGGCGTGAGCTGTTTTCCTATAAATTGTTTTTTTTTCTTTTTTATTATATTTTTCCTAATTTATTGAATGCTGGTTAGACCTGTATTGTATATAAGAACATTGTAATCTGTAAAGTTTTATTCAATGGAGGAAAATATTCTTCTACACTTTGACATATTACAACATAGAATAGCATGGATTTTACGTCGCAATTAGCATCACTAATCCTAGCCGCATTTACGAAACAAAAAAAAAAAAAAACCAAGCCGCATTCTTTTGTCCTAGGACGGCTTTCAATGCATAAAGAATTTGACCCAGGGACGCCACCCTGCATGTGAATATCTTTGTCCAAGAGAAATGCATCATGAAATCACCAGAGAAGGATATTTTTTTCAAGACTGACACGACTAAAACGAAAAACGTATGGCCAGCAAATCAGTAGATAGTTTCAATGACTTCCATATGCAACACTGTATGGGAATCAAAAAGGAAGTAGAGAATAGCAACATTACATACCTTGCAATGCCTCTCCTCAGGGATATGTTTCTCCCAACATACCTGGTCCTAGCAGCTTTGCTGATAGCTTTCAGGAAGAGTGAGTCTAGGAAAAGAAAGAGTAGCCTCCCACCAGGCCTTCCCAAGTTGCTGATCATTGGCAATCTCCACCAGCTTGGCAAATTGCCGGACATATCTCTGCAGCACTTCGCGAGGAAGTGCGGGCTGCGATAGCCAAAGAGGATTTGAAAACACTTGACCTAGCACTCGCGAACCGCCCTCAAATCTCCGCCAAGCAGTTGTTTTACGACTGCACGGGCATGGCCTTCTCTCCCTATGGCGCTTATTGGAGGCATATAACGATAATCTACGTACTCGAATTGCTCAGTCATTTAGCTCTGTGAGGGAGGAAGAAGTTGCCGTTCAGTTCACCGGGTGGTAGATTCTTGTCAAGGAACCATAAATCTATTTAAACTACTCGTTACATACGAATAACGTTCTTTGCCGGAGTGCTTTTGGGAGGGACTTTTCAGCAGGAGGGGACTATGATGAGCTTGGGTTTCAGAAGATGCTGGAGTAATTTCAGGAGCTGCTTGGGGAATTCAGTATAGGAGATTTCTTTCCTTCTTTGGAATTCATTCACAGCCTGATCGGGATGAAGCCTAGACTTCAACACACTTTTAAGCGCTTTGATAGTCTTTTTGACGAGATACCGAGCGAACATCCGAATGAAAGCAAAGGCCACGAAGGCGCAGAAGGATATCGTGGGTGTTTCTGATTGATATGGAGAAGAACGGTTACAGTAGGCCAAAAATCAAAGCCCTCCTCCTAGTGGTTGAATCAATTGCTAATGACAACTGTTAAAAAGTCCAATCCAAAAGCTTAAACTAATAGGTAAAGAGAAATCACATGAATATAAATAGCATTTTTTTCACGAAATCCAACCTAAAAGCTTAAGCTAATAGGTGGAAGGAGACCATATAAATATAAAGAGCATTTAGAACCCGTTGTCAAGCAATGTGGGACATACTTCAACACAATCATTCTCTTTTTAGGCTCTATTTCTATTCCCCTGATGATTTTTTGAGTAGAGACACACATTTGTCAACAAAACCAAAATTTATATTCCCATAAAAGAAATTCGTTTGATAATAATATAAAATTTCTATGGTTAGGCACCGACGGATGATGGCAAGCGATTGGTGGATGACAATGAGCGGATGGAGACCGACGGATAGCAGTGGGCAAACGGCTACTAGGGACCAGAGACTAACGAATGGCGTTAGGGACATGAGAGAGGTGGATGGAGATCGGTCGCCTGGGACCGAGGACCCGCTGGCAACCAATGGAGAGCGACCAAAGACTCACGTACAGCAACTAGTAGATGGAGATAGGCGAACGACGAATGACGGGTGGCGATTGGTGGATGGAGATCGACTAATGGCCGACGACGGTGGGCAGCCACAGACCGGGGAACGATGACCAACGACGAGCGGACGGTGACTAGCCACCGTCGGTGGGTCACAAGCGATCGGTGCAGGGCAACCGACGACAGGAACGCAAGAGAGAGGGAGACCGCACTTGAGAGATAGAGAGTAAGCAACTAGAAAAATTCTCGGAAATAGAAAAGTAAAAAATTTCTACTTTTTATTTATGTTCCAAAACTATTTTTGGGCTAAAAATTTGTCCCAAAAATAGAAAAATAAAATTTTGTTACCAAACATATTTCTATTCCAAACTTTTTTCCTGAAATAGAAAAATAAAAAAACAGTGAAACAGAACTTTTATCATACGCCGCCCTTATCCTCCCCTGTGGCTTGACATTCCATTTAAGTTCTTCAATAATATATATGATCGAGGATTTGGGCAACACTTTACGGTTATAAGCCCTACTAAACCCAAGGCAAGTCCTGTCTGGCCTAAGGAATTGAATACGGATGTCAAGACAAGCGAGTATTTTTCATGAAACAAAACGGACCTTAATTTATTATGTTTTTCTTAACTATCCATGGATGCTCCGTTGCTCCATGCCCCAAATGCAGATTTTTTTTTTCGTGTAAGTGGCTATAATTGTCTGAAAGAATTAGGTTAAAAAAATTGACTTAATGCCTTTTTGTCTAGGTAAACTTGTTGAGAATCTACCAATTTATTCTTTTATAAAATAACCAACCTTTTTTAAATTTTGCAAATCATCAATTTTGTACCAACTTACCAATTTTTAGTTATATAAACCACAAATTATTTATTTTTTTTATCACTTGCGTCCCGTATTGGTTTGAGTTTCTTTTTGCCAAAGGTGGTTTTCTTTATTACTTTATTATAAATCGACTGATGTGACACGTAAAAAAAAATCCTATTAGGAAACCCCATAATACCGATCTCATTGGCCCTTGGTTGCCCAAATTGATAAATGAGGGCTAAATTAGGGCCCAAAAGCAAATCTTAATGCGTTTGCAAATGTTTTGAATTTATTAACTTCGTATATGAGATTTCTAAGCTAAATTAAAGCAACTTACCAGCTTTTGCCGGATTATATTATCAATTAATTTTGAATTGGCAACTTAGAGTTACTTACCAACGTTTAATTATTTATTTTTTGACTTTGTTCATTGAGTTATGAGTTACTTACGGAACTATATTAGCGTGATTCACCTACTTTTCTTTCATAAATTGCCCCCGAGTATTGGGTGACCAACTCCTAGTTGAGTTTCTTACTGCGTTTATGAATTGGCTTAGTTTTTCAACTTTTCTTACAAACTTTTATTTGCATTTGTTAGTAAGGCCTTGCATTTGCCAACTCTTTGCAGAACTTACTAAACTTAATTTATAATGACTTGCGAACTTTTTTCCAATTAAGTTATCAACTACTTTTGAGCTACCAGTTTTTTTTTTGAGTATTACTTACCAGGTTTATTTCTTCTAATTATCAGCCTTTATTTACCTTTCTTAACTATTCCTTAAACTTACCAACTCTCATATGAAATCACTAACTTTAAGTAAATTGATTTATCGATGTTTCTTCAATTAAGTTATCTACTATTTTTTTGTTACGAAATCTCATTTGAAATAGTCAATGTTTATATGATTTTTTAAAATTTACCAACTTTGCTATTAAATTACTTAGTCAGGAAAAAGAGTTTTGTAAGTCATTAACATAAAGGCTGGCAAGGCATTGGTGAGAAAGGTAAATAGAGGATGATAAACTATAGTAGTCTTTTTTTGTGAGGGATAATAGAAGTTAATAATTCTAAAAATAGGTAAATAAACGTTGGTGATTTACTCAAATCAGGGTTAGTAAAGCACAATCAGTTGATAATCTAATCGTAAAAAAAGTTGGTAAGTAGGACAAATAAAAGTGCTAGTTAGAAATTAATAAAGTCCATCAAGGTCACCATCTTTTCTCACCAAATAAATCCAAGATATTTATAGAAATCGTCAAATCATGTTTAATCAAAGGACTCGCAGATTCCTCAAAAGGCACACAAATAACAATTCTGATCAACCCCCGTTGAAAGGTTGTCATTACCTACTTTTCCCCAGGTGGGCCATAAATTTAGAGGTATTGTCATCAGACTAGGCGTCGACTCTCTCGAGTCCATATCTTGAGTGACGTTGGATTTCATTTTCATGATTAACAATCTAAACAATTAACTAGGAATAGTCACTAGCCTATTCGGATTGGCTAGAAACCAATCGAGACACGGTAGTATTATCTCGATTCCTACGCAATAAGAGATTCTAGGATTTGGAACTTGTTTAAGCTAATTATCTAATTAGTGCCATTTCGATACTTAACCAGTTGATTGTTTTCCAAGGTGATCATGTATTTTGATTATCATTTAAAGCCTACGTGTATCAAGCCATTGCTAAAGGATCGTGCATTCTATTTATTTATCTTTTTTCATTTTCATGCAAATTCTAGTCTAATCCTAACCTAGCTCTAGGAAAGTGATTAATACACAATGCATCGAAATACAGTGCGGTAAATAAATGTACAAGTATTGAAATAGCTAAGTACAAACTGGGAATAAAAACAACCAAATACAACATGTATTTAATTACAATCCTAAATATCAACCCCCGAGACATGATCGGGTGTATAAAATCAAACCAAATTGGACATTGGTCGATCGCCATCGCCAGACAAACGCCTAAAAAACAACAATTAGGCTAAAAAGACAATAAAAAGCATTTTCCAAACATTTTCCAATTTTTGTTATTTTTTGTTTGATTTTCTGGATTTTTAATACTTTTAACTCTTTTTTTTAATTTCGGGGCTCAGGTCGGGTTCCCGAGCCCAAACTGGGTCAAGCCTATGGGCTTGGCCCAGGTCAGGCGAGGGAGCCCTTTGCCGGTAGTCCGCGGCCCAGACAGCGGCAACCAAGGGAACCCAGCCGGGCCATCTCTTCCTCTGTTGGCCCAGTTCCCACGAGAGGCCCATAAGGCGCTCGGCCCAAGGAAGCCTCCGCAGCACCTCCAACCCATTGTTCTAGCTGGCCCAGACGATCTCAAGGCCCACTCATGCGCTCAGCCTGGCCTCCTCACTCCTTGAAACTAAGTCGGACCGTATGATGGCGTGCTCAGGCCCGGTCCGACCAGTTCATTCAAACGCGAGTCTACTCCCGTGCGCATTATCGGACCTATTCTCGGCGTAGGACGCTCGGCGGACTTCAACCGCCTTGCTTATGAGCTCCAGCCAGTCTCGACGCCTCACCACAACAACTGAGGGACCACCCATCGCCGACCGAAGGCTCGGCCGAGGCACCAAAACCATCCGCTTCTCTGCCATGATGCGCCGAGACCACCGTTTCGTCCGACATGCATAAATAGCACAAGGGAAATAATACAGGAAGCTCATACAAACATATCGAACCCAAAGCAAGTCACGAGGAGGACCAAAAGGCCACGACGCAATGTTGACACATGATTTTTAATTTTTCTTTTATTTTGAAAAATTATTTAAAAATAGTGAAAATTTTGTAAAATTTGCAAAATCAACTTTGGAAACCAATTTTGAACAAAAAATATTTTTCGTAATTTTAAATATTTTTTCGAATTTATTTAATTATAAAATACCCAAAAAAATCATAAAAATACCATTCATGGTCTGAAAAATACGAAAAAATAATCAATATTTTCGTTTTAATTTACTCTTCACGCTGGTCACTTTAAATTTCAAAAATTCTACTTGGGTCACAATGTTCCTTCACAAATGTTAACGCGAATCAACCATAAAAATTCCTCTTCGAGTCTTTTAATTTTCAATTTTCACTTTTCATAAGCTATGACATTGGTATCTAGAGCCTTGAAGTGAAATAGTGTCAATTTTCCCTCCAATTGATCAATTTTGACTCAAAGGGCTTAATTGCATATTTTTCTTGCAATTTAGTCCCCGATTTCACAAATCTTGAAATTAAATTTTATACGGGCACACCCATGAAAATCAAACACCTTTGCCCTATATTTTTCATCATCATGGATCTAACGCTGACCTTATTTTGAATTGATTCGATCGTTTAGGCCTTGAAAAGTGCCAAAATCATTGTCGGATCCTAAATCGATTTTCGGGTTTTCATTAAATTTCAAGCCAAAAATTCATGAAAATGCCCATTTCACAAGGAAATCATGATGGGAAACTCAATTTTAACCTCAATTTTACAAAAAAATGCCCGATTTAGGCTCGGATTTGATTAAAAATTCGAAATCGGATCTTCCGGATCGGAGCCGACCCGACGCGGCAGATCCGGGTCTGCAACACCGAATGCCAGATAGCTTCACGCGCGCGTACAGGGCAGAAAAAAAAAGTGGTTAGATTCTTGAGGGGTTCTTGGGATTTGTGAATCGGTTACGGTCACTAAAAAACAAAAAAGGAAAAGAACAAAGAAGGAAAAGGGGGTTTTAGAAGACAGAGGAAGGTCTTCATTGGCAGAGAGGAGGGAAGGGTTTTTCTCTGTAACTTTGTTCGTCCGCCATTGTCAAGCAAGGCCACGAACTTCGAGCTCGATTCGCGATTGACCCAGGCGACACCAGACCACGACATTGAACCCATTAGCTCCATCTCGTCTTTGGGAACATCCTGAACCCAGCGACGTCCGTTTCCAGTGTCCCAAAAAAAAGGAGGAGGTATACTCCATCGTCGAAGCTCTCGGAGGTCAGTGAATGGTGGACCTCCATTTCTCAACGTTTCTTCGTCATTTTTAGTTCAATCTTGTTCTGAGCATCTACTGAGCACATATATACCTTGCTTTTTTGTTTTCGATGCATGGAAACCTCGAGTTGGCCCCAGACCCTTCCAAAACTACCAGGAGCTCGTAAGCTCATTTTCAATGTCATTCGAAGCGATAGGATCACAAGGTAAGTATCCCTGGACTCCAAGGATGCTCGTCGTAGCTTTGGTATCGTGTAAATCGCGTGCTCGTTCGTCGCCGCAACTAGACTTGTTCTTGCCTTTTCATATAGTTTTCACCGTTGGATCGTGCTCATTTTTGGATAGCTGACGTAGGGACGATTTCAACGATACCTAAATTGCCCAAATTGGACGAGATCTCATTGTTGATTGTCGCCTGAAAACCCTTAGCCGTCCATTGGTCTTCTTCAACCTTGAGAAGTTTGACACGCCTTTTGACCAGTCAATGGTTAACGTGGCATTGACGTGGTGCCTCTTGACGGCCACGTTCAGCTGTGCTATTTTAAACAATTTTTTTAATAAAAAAAACAAAAATAAAACCCTAGATCTGGCTGCAGCGATCATGCCACGTGTCAAGATTGGGATTTTTTTTCAAAAAATAAAAAAAATGATTATTTCGAATAATAAAAAATTGATCTGATGGCTATCGTTGTCCCATGTGGCGCCATGAGAGCCGTCAAATCGGTTGTTTTTAAATCAGATTATTAAATCAAGTTCGGACGCATCAGGGGAGGCCACGTGGCACATCTTGGAGCATCCAATGGGGGAATTTTTGATAATTAGAAAAATAAATAAAAAATTGAAAATTTTTGCAAAAACTCCAAAACTACATTGTTTAGTACCGGTTTGACCCATACAGTCTGGGCCGGGCACCCGTGAGGCGCGGGCCGGGTTGACCCAGTCCGGAAAATTATTTAAATAAACAAAATTCGGATAATAATAAAAAATCAGAAAATTAGAAAATTTATTAAAAATGGAAAAAACCGTTAAAAAAATCCAAAAAAAAAAATAATTCATAAAATTCCTAAAAAAATTTAAAAAATAGGAAATTAAGACAATCAACTAGCATGACTTATTTTGGGTGTTTTGATCCCCGAACTTTCGAAAAAATGATGATTTAGCCCTTCTTACGAATCGTCTTTGAAAAAATTTAGAAAAATTCCTAAAAATAGAAAATGGCCACGATCAACTGGCCATGGACTATTTTGGGTAATTTGACTCCCAAACCTTCAAAAAATGACAATTTTTCCCTTATGACAAATCATCTCCAAATTTTCCAAAATTGCCCCCGGCCCTTAATTGCATATTCTCTAAGCCTTTAGGGCTATACTAGGAGGCCCTTGATTGGAATTGATATGCTTTATTCATGCACTTGATTGTGAATTTACCTTTTTGACTGTGATCGATAGGATTAGTCTTCCAATTTGTATGAAAATCCCCGATCCAACTCACCTCACCCGAAAATTGCATCCGCATGAAATCTTAATTAGGAAAATCACTCGCGTTAGGTACCGAAAGGGCGTTGGTAATGACATCGACGTAACCAAGTCTCCAAACCCAAATCTCCGGGTTCCGTGAACCGAACGATATCTCCCAATCGTTTAGTGAGGTTTTCGGTCCACCTTCTAAGAAGGACCGGTGGCGACTCCAAATGCACGCACATGTTGTACATGCCACTCGACCACACTAAGGTCGAACACGATCGACTCTTATTGCCGAATCTCCTTAAAAAACATCTAACTCCCGCCACGATTTGGTATGGGCTTGGGGGCCCGCGCCGAGAAAAGCCCGAAGCCTCCTCATCCCGAGGTCAAAAGCCCGATCGATAATCCATTAGCCCTCGAAGAGTATTCTCCCTACAACGGGAACCTAAAAAAAAAAAGGGGTCGCGACACGCAACAATGGACATTTCGTCGAGCAAGTAAGATACTGAGGCTTAGAGGAATACCAAGACTCAACCGAGGCCAACCATTCATACCGAGACTACAAGGACACCACCCGGGGACCTCAAAGCAAGCATGTTATTGTACAAACCGGTTGGAGACTCGCTGGACCCGAGGAATTAGAGGTCTTGGCCTAATGAACCCCTGTTGCCAAAACAGGGTACTCAAAAAGCCTAAGGAAAAACCTACACGGTCGGGGCTCGGTCGGTGGCAAATGACGGCAAATCAACACCGCAAGCGGTAGCAACAAGTCACCTACACTTGCATGATCGATATCCCTCTCCCTTCTCACAATTTCTCTCAATTCTCTATATGCTCTCTCTCAGCTCTTCCTTCCCTATTGAGCAATGCCCCCCCTTTCTCTTTCCCTCTTCTTAGCCTTTAATAACCCCCCCCCCTTAAAATATCTAGCAAGCAAATAGATATTTTAAGGAGTGAGCGATTCCAAGTTCCAGGTAGGTTTCACCTAGAACCTATAACCTACCCGCTAGTATAAGTTCCTCATTTTTCGTAACCTAGAACCTACCATTTATATCTTGAAACCTATCCCGTCACAGGTTCCAGGGTTTAGTTCCAAGGTACTTGGGAACCCGCCAATTTTACTAAGAACACTTAAGAAAAGTAGTTCCAACATCCATATAATCATTTTTAATCGGAGAGAGAGATTAGCAGTTGATAAAAAAGAGCCAATGCATTATCGAAGTGCAAGATTGTGAATTAAGACCATCAACTTTCAAAGCTAAGAATCCTTACACAATATAGAAAACACATAACTTTGTGTCATTTTACCATGTGCCATCACATGATTCGACAACACGAAAACAAGTAAAGTGGGACACGCAGCCTCGGAATATTCATCCTTGACCATAGCATAATTTAGAGTAATCCACTCCAGCTTTTTGTGGAGCACGTAAGGTTCATTGCTCTATAATCATTAGCTGTAAACTAAATGCATTCCAAGTTGTTTCTTCTTATTTAAAAAGAAGCTCACACTCAACAAAATATCAACCGACATATACAGGCAAGAGAAGTAACAAAAGGCTGATTCTTTTAATCATTTATTGGTTCACTATTAGCTTTTGCTGAATCCGAAGCCCTCCAAACTTTCATGAATATTAGGATGAGATTGTGTTGTGTGGTCTATTGGAACCAAATTAGACCTCGAGGCTCTTCTTTTGGATATTGTCATCTTCGATTTAAGTACAGAGTGATGGAGTTACGGTCTAATAATCTTATCAACAGGATTTGTTCGAAATTTCCATTCATGAACCTAATTGCTAAGAGCAACAAAATCATTCCATCAAGGTTTGGGTTGCCTAAGAGTCATTAAACATAAACCAATATGCTCAAGCAATCTATCAAATGGAGACCAAAATGAACCCCAAGTCAATTGCTCTCGATCAAGAAGCCCACGCATCTCAAGCAACAAAATGCACAACCTCTCAACGAATCTTGTTAAGTTTTCAACAGACAAAGCAAAAGGAGGTGTCGAAAAGCGAGCAAAATCGAGGAGAATTGAACTAGTTGTACGAGTACCCGAGCTTGAGCAACTCAAATCTAGACAACTTGGTCGTCGTCGAGCAAGAGGAAGTTGGGTATGCCGTTGGAGATGTGGGTACTAAGGACGAGGCGATGGAACGCGAGGGAAGGGTCGTCATCGAAGGGCAGGGGAGGGAGTGGAGCCCAAAGGACGATGAGGGATGGCCACTCAAGGGCGTGGGAGATCGCCGCTCTCACTTGTGCCTTCCCAAAGCCGTCGAGCGTGCTTCTGCTGCGTTGAGGTTTCAGAGGGAGAGGTGAGAAGAATAGAAGAAATTTAGAAAGTAGAAACAGAAAGTTAGGGTTTAAAAATGCCGGTTTTGGTTCGATTTTGGTTAGATTTTGTAGAGAACAGAGAACCGGAGCCAAAACCGAAACCGAAACCGAAACCGAAACCGAAACCCAAACCGAAACCGAAATCCAAACCGAAACCGGCGGTTCCTCAAAATGCGGAATCGAGAATCGGACCCTATTTCACTAGAACCTAAAATTGAACCGGAACCACGGGTTCGGTTCTCCGATTCCCGATTCTATTTTGGAACCATGCTCACCCTTATTTTGCATAGTCCGGTTTCGTGGATTAAATGAAAGTTCATAAAAGGTAAGAGAAGTTTTGGTGACATACAAGGAAAAAAGATGGTAACTTCAAAAATAAATGTTATCTGACTCAAATAAGAGTGGGGAATATAGAACTAATTGATAACTTAATTGAAAAAAATGTAGTAATCATTGCAATTAAGGTATTAATTTCAAAAAAGCAGTTGGTAAATATAAGGTATAGCTAAGATATGCAAATAAAAGCAGTAACTCAATAGAAAAGTTGGATAGAATTAAGAAAACATAATTGGTAACTTAATTGGAAAAAAATTGGTAATTCACACAACTAAAGGTTGCAATTTTTATGTAATAATTGGTTAGAAAAGTACATAAAATCTGGTGAACACTAGAAAAGGTTTTATGTCCAAATGTAAGTGAAGTTGTTAGTATGAAAAAGCCAAATAAACATTGCTAACTAACTCGAAAAGAGTTGGTAAAGGCAAATTAATTGGTAACTCAATGAAGAAAAAATGGTGTTCGGCGTAATCAACGTTGATAGTTTATAATCGGAATTGGTGAATTTAACGGGTAAAGGCAAATTAATTGGTAACTCAATGAAGAAAAATTGGTATTTGACGTAATCAATGTTGATAGTTTATAATCGGAATTGGTGAATTTAACGGGTTAGTAAGATAAATAAAAGTAGAAAATACTGATGAGCAATTCAAATAAGAGTTTGTAAGCCAAAACTAATTGATAACCTAATGCGAGGAAAGTTGAGAAGTCACATAAATAAAGGTTATTAAGTTTACATAAGAGTTTGATAAATTCATGATTTTTTTTAAAGAAACACAAATAAAAATTGGCAAATGACAACAAAAGACGAAAAAGAAAATCAAATAATCATTGGTAAGTAACTTGAATAGAGTCGGTAATCCAAAACTAGTCGATACCATAATCAGAAAAAAAAAGTTGGTAAATCATTCATATAAAAAGATAGATAAGTTTATATAAGAATTGATAACTTAAAGGCGTGGACAAAAAAAAAAAAGCCAAAATAAAATGTATTAAAAGACAAGAAAAGTTGATAATTTGCTAACTATAAAAAAGAGTTGGTAATTTATAAAAGTATCTGTAAATGATCCATAAACTGCCGAAAAGTACAAAAACCAATAAGGTTTTTTTTATCAACATATGTAATAAAAAAAAATTTCCATGTCCATATCCAGAACAGATTCAGTTCATACTAACCATTCAACCTAAAAGAAGACATCATGTGGCTGGAGGAGTCCCGTGAAAAAATCTCTTGTCTACTATATGGCATATAGGGGCCATAGGGCCTCTATGGCTGCGGCTGGTGGGCGATTGAACCCGACAAACTCCATCAACTTTTTCACACTAGTGCTGGCGGCTACTCCCCTCGCAGCAGATAAGGCGCAAATAGCCTTGGACTTCGCCTTATATTCCGACTAATGTAAATTTCCTCAATCTTTTCTACGACTCCTTTTCACGCCGCGCACGAAGATCTTTCCATTGATAGAGGCAAGTGGCTTCCTCATTGAACGAAGTCTTAAATGTAAAAGCTACTACCGTTGACTTCCTGCACGTATTAGGCATCATGTCGATCCGAGTCATGGCGATAGCAGCCGGAAAAGAGGACTTTAACCACAGAAAAGGAAAATTGAAATCTCGCAAGTAATTGATGAGCGATCGCCCGCATGTCCACGTCCAGCACCGACTATCGTCTGCTGTGAAGGCTTAGTGGGTTCCCGAACTTTGTCGCACGTACACCTTCTGATTCAGATCAACTTTAGTTCCCATGTCCAAATCAGAAACTCCTACAAAAAGAACCAAACACAGAGGGAACTAACTAAATAGGGGAATCATGTCAAGTGAACTGATCACACAGTATCTTTATCCCTTTCTGATATCGTTCACCATCTTCATCTTACTCCTCTTCAAATGGTGGCTCCCACCTTCCGCCGCCAAAAAGCACTACCGCCCACCACCTTCACCGCCGAAGCTTCCCATCCTCGGAAACCTCCACCAACTCGGCTGGCACCCTCACTCCTCCCTTGCGAACTTGTCGCGAAAACATGGCCCTCTCATGGTCCTCCGCCTCGGCCGCGTCCCGGCGCTTGTCGTCTCGTCGGTGGACGCCGCCCGCGCGATCCTGAAGACCCACGATGTCGTCTTCTCCGACCGGCCGAAGTCCAGCATCTTCAGAAAGCTTCTCTATGACCAGAAGGACGTGGCGATGGCGCCGTATGGCGAGTACTGGAGGCAGACGAAGAGCGTGTTCGTATTGCACCTCCTGAGCAACAAGAGGGTCCAGTCGTTTCGCACAGTCCGGGAGGAAGAGGTGGCCAACCTGATTGGCGACATCAAGGGCTCGCTCTCTTCCGTGTCGCCGGCTAACGTGAACTTGAGCGAGACGTTCGCGGCGCTCACCAACAATGTGGTGTGTAGAGTGGCTTTGGGGAGGAAGTACGGTGGGAAGAGGTTCAAGGAGATGCTGATGGAGTTTGTGGAGTTGTTGGGGGTTTTCAACTTTGGGGATTATATTCCGTGGCTTGCATGGGTGGATCGACTGAGTGGTTTGGACGTGAAGATGGACAAGGTGGCTAAAGAATTTGATGATTTCTTGGATGAAGTTGTTGAAGAGCATGTGGAGAAGAGAAAGAGATGTGATGGAGGAGCCGAAATAGTAGAAGACAAAGCTGATTTTGTGGACATCTTGCTTTCTATCCAAAAGGAGAGCACCATCGGTATTTCCATTGATCGAGTTTGCATGAAGGCTCTTATCTTGGTACGCAAAATTTTTGCCTGGCCCTTTTGTTCCGATAGAAATTTGGAGTCAGAAAATTAGATTGTCTGCGGAAGCATGATTTGGATATGGGTAATAATTTGTGTTTTGATGTGGGTAAGTGTATTTGTGTATGGTTTAGTTGATGTAGATGAATGGACTGAGGAGTATATTTTAAGGAATATAGCGAGGTTTCATGGAACAAGAATAGTTTGATTAGTTGATAGAATTGGTATTACAATAGTTGGAGGAGTTGGTGAAGGAGCTACATGATATGGAGTTTGTTTTCATGCTCCTCACTCTCAACATGAATGAACTTTAAGCCTATTTATAGTGAACTCCACCGTCACAGTTAATTACACTATATAGATTAGACTTATCTAAAAATATCTATTCAATAAATATCTTGTCCATGCTATATCTTTCTGGACTTCACTAGCAAATGCCTATCCTAGAAGTCTCTAGAGATTGAATCACAAATCACTCTCCCTTGATCCAATTAAACGATATTTCTGCTTGCTTTGAATCGTCTCAAATTTGGCTAGAATTTCTTGTTAGAGTTTGTGTTCCATGCCTTTTTTGCGATCTTAACTCCAAGAATCCTTCCATCCTTTTGTAGTTGATTTGCCAAAACACTTGCATCTTTCTTCGACTCTGCATTCCTTTTTCCTGACGATGTCTCATATGTTTTGGGCAATCAAAATGCTCCTAGTTGCGGTTGGTCCCATTGAAAGCAGAGATGGATAGTTTTTTATGAGGAGATGTTGGCCCTTTTTATTTTTATTTTAAATTCTGGCTTGGGCTCGGGCTCTGGCTGCCATAGGCTCTGGCTCCGACTCCAGCTCTCGCTCTCGCTTTTGCTCTGGCTTTGTGGGCTCTCATTCTGGCTTTAGCTTTGATTTTAGTTGAGGACGGTGAGGACAAACGCCCATAATTCGAATGAAACTGATACCAATTATAGGAATTTGGAGCTTTGATACGATGTTGAAAATTAGATTGTTGGCATAAGCATCGTTTAGATATCGGATGTAGTTTGTGCTTTGATATTTGTAAGTGTGTGTATGGTCTAGTTCATGAAGAGAAATGGACAAAAATAGTATACTTTAAGGAATATAGCAAGACAAATATAGCTTGATTAATTGGAGAATTAATATTACCATAGTTGGAGGAGGTGTTGGTGAAGGAGCTACATAATATGGTGTTTATTTTCATGCTCCTCACTCTCAACATGAATGAGCATTAAGCCTATCTATAGAAGACTCCATTGCCATAGTCAATTACAGTAGATACATCTAGTTCTAGACCTATATATAAATATCTATTCAGAAAATATCTTGTCTAGTGTAAATATTTCTAGACTTCACTAGCAAATCACAAATTCCAACAGTTCCATTACAGACATTTTGTCTAGGCAAGTTTTTCAATTTGTTAGTTTAGTACATGTCTCGTGCAAACAGACGATGTAATGCCTCTTTTAGTCGATCAGCATGCAACGTCCATGGATCTTGTTTGTGGGGAATGAGACATGCAAAATCCTTAGAAAGAACATAAGCTCAAAAGACAATTTGCACTTAAATTAACTTATAAAAATGGTTTTCGAATAACCCTAGACTACTACATGTTGGTACTGATCATGTAGAGTCAGGTTGAAGTGAACGGAGCCTTGTATAGTCTAGATCCAATCACTCACATTCTCTGATCGAGCGACTCCTTTCGGTCAAGGAACACTATTTTGGGACACTTCGGATTGATGGGCCAATTATAATTGCAGGATGCATTTGCAGCGGGAACAGACACTACATACACTGTCCTGGAGTGGGGGATGACCGAGCTTTTGAGGCATCCGAATGCAATGCGACGAGCACAAGACGAACTCAGAAGGGTTGCCGGTGACAAGTCCAGCATAACCGAGGACGACCTGGACCAGATGTGCTACTTGAAGGCCGTGATCAAGGAAACACTCCGACTGCATCCTCCAATCCCTCTACTAATTCCCCGAGAGTCGACCCAAGACACTAAAGTGAATGGCTATGACGTTGCGGCAGGGACGCGAGTAATTGTTAATGCTTGGGCCATCGCGAGAGACCCTTCCTTGTGGGACTCGCCGGAGGAGTTCCATCCCAAGAGGTTCTTGAACTTGTCCATCGATTTCAAGGGACATGATTTTGAGCTCATTCCATTTGGAGCGGGCCGGAGGGGCTGCCCGGGAATCGCATTTGCCATTGCTGTGGATGAACTTGTTTTGGCCAATCTCCTGCACAAGTTCGATTGGGGATTGCCTGATGGTGTGGAGGAGCTGGACATGACCGAGTCCACTGGGCTAACCATTCACAAGAAGTTCCCTCTCATTGCTTCTGCTGCAATAGCCACTCCATAATGCTCCCGAAGGATTTTACTTCTTGTTGCATCTAAATAAGGTTATTTCCTCACAGAAACATTCACAATTCGCCTAGTTAGGCAATGTTGTTAGGCAGATCTGGCGGATGAAGTCCCTTCTTCCCGTTTTCCAAATATTTCTGGCAATGCATAGTTATTATACGGTCTGATGGTTGGGATACACTCTTTTTATGAAGTATCAATTAAGCCTATATTCATAGTTCAGTTACGGCGAAAAAGGCGATGCGTGCTCATGAGGAAAACGGTCATTTTCCAAAGCAGACCATCCAAATCAGGGATGAATTCAAAGACATCAGAGATGAACATCATGAACCGATGTGCGAGCTTCGGTACTGGAGGAAGGTGGTGCGCTCTTTGCGAACGGGAAACAGGACAGGCCAACACATGTCTGAGCAAAAAAGCACCAGATTTCATTTCGGCCTTGGAGATCAACCCGAGAGTCAATTCAGTCAATCCGAATTTTTGGGTGGAATTTGAATTACAAAATCAAACAGTCTCTTAACTTTTTTATTCTTGATGTCTAAATTCTTGAAGTAACCAAGGAAAATTAGTGTATAATGACTTTTCGTAATGGATGGGGTAATCAAGAAGGAAGGGCAAAGCAGCTTAATTTCCTAAACCTCTAAGCCGACAAGAAGGTGCCAATTTGGAAAGTCCTAGAACAGTTTAGTCTACACGCTTAGGAATGAAGTGTACTTAATGAAAAAGGAAAGAGCTGGCAACTACCTATCCACGTCGGCAACAAAGATATGCAATAGGCAAGAGCAAGGGAAATAAGTCAAAGGAAGGTGAAGGAAAGACAAAAAAGGAAAACTCCAAGTTAAGAAAATGAGCTGGAAGTTGTAGGCAACATTATCTAGCCTGCTTGTAGTGAAAGGTGGTTATATTTTTTTTCTTTAAATCTAGGCGGTGGACCAGGCCTATAAATAGGCTGTTTTTTTTTTTTTTGTTATCTCTGTAATAGGAGTGAAAAACTAGAAACTTAGTCAGAGCTCCTCCATTTGTACGTGTACTACACAACTACACTATAAAATAATCTATTCCTTGTGCCTTTGTTGTTCCCTTGCCGCTCTTTCATCATAAATCCTAGACACACTTGCACGCATGCTTCCGCAAAATCCAACAGTGGTATCAGAGCCTAGTTCACGATAGTTGATTTTGGAAGATTGAAAGAGCTAGTAAATCAGACGAGAGCTTATGGAGATGAAATCACTTATCGGAGGTTGTTGAAAAAATATTGGTGACTCACTAGAAAATACAATTCTATTGTCACCACTATAGAATCATCTAAGGATTTGAAAACCCTATCAATAAGTGAGTTAATCGGCTAATAGGCTCTCTAGAAGCACATGAAAAAAGATTACAAGGGCAGGATGAAGACACAGTTGAAAGTACCTTTTAGTAAAAAAATAAACATACGGTCTCATACTTCTAAAAATAGTGGAAGGAGCTCATGGAAAAATAGAAGAGGAGGAGAAACATCTACAACGGGAAATTGTCCACCTTGTAGCTTTTGCAAGAAAACTAATCATCTTGAGAAAGATTGTTGGTTTCAAGATAAACCACAGTGCCGCTCTTGTAAAAGATATGGCCACATAGAAAATTTTTGTCGCCCTAAAACAAATTATCAAGCAAATTATGTTGAAGAAAATGGAAAAGAAAAGGTAGAAGAAAAGACAGATCATTTATTCTATGTAGGCCAAGTGGCAAATGATGAGAGGAATGATCCATGGTATATTGAAAGTGGGTGTCGCAATCATATGACGGGAGATGAATCAATATTCACCGATATTGACACATTGACACATCGATGAAAACACAAGTGAGATTGGGCAACCGTGTTGGTTGATGTGAAAGGAAAAGGAACTATAGCCGTTGAACTAAGAAAGGCCCAAAGTATATTCATGAAGTATATCCGGTTCCTACTCTTGCCCAAAATCTACTCAGTGTAGGCCAAATGATTCAGAGTGGGTATTATCTATACTTTAAAGGAGATAGCTTCACTATCTATGATAAACATAAGAATCATATTATTGCTTCCATGAAAATGGAGAATAAGAATTTTACTATTTGATGGAAATATGTCAAAGATATAGCTATGAAAGTTCAACCTTATAATTCATGGCTATGGCATTGGAGATTTGGCCACTTCAACTTTTACGGGTTAAAAATTCTCCATCAGAAAAATATGATGAGAGAATTTCCACCCATTACAAAAATTCCAGACGTTTGTGAAAGTTGTTTTCTTGGAAAACAGCAAAGGTAGTCCCTCCCGTTTAGAAGTGCATTGAGAGCAAAAAAACCCTTGGAGCTAGTTCATACTGATGTATGTGGTCCAATGAGGACAATGACACCTAGCCAAAACAAACGTTTCATTTTCTTCATTGATGACTATACTAGAATGATGTGGCAATTTTCAATTTTTTAAAAAATTTATTTCCTTCTTATTTTTTATGTCTTTTTTTTTCCTTTTTTATTTTTTTTATTTTCTTCTTCTTCCTCTAGTAGATCGTTGAGGCGAAGGCTGGTAAGGGCAACCTCTCTCCTCACCTAGTGACAGCAAGGCCAGCCATGCTCATCGGGCGATTGGTTGGGGGAAGATGGAGAAGAAAAGAAAATGAAAAGAAAGAAAACAAAAAAAGATAAATATTATTAAAAATTGCCATATCAAAAAGAAAGTTAGTTGGACAAACTTAATTGAAACAAATGCAAAAAGGTTAGAATAGAATTGACACAATTACAATAAGTAAGAGAGAGAATCCTCTACAGAGATGGAGACACCATAGGATTATAGTGAGAGAGGAGACAGATGAAAATTCTGGATGTGTCCAAAAGATATGAACGGGTGGTATCTAAGGAAGGTGCCAATACACTTTGTAAACTAGTTGCAGAGGAAAACAATGCCCTCAGCTACTTTTCTTATCCCACAACATTTATAAAAGCATGAGCATGGGATTTCAAATCAACATTTCGAATGGCTGACCAAAGTTACGTGGACGGCTATCGTTTTAATTTTTTTTTGCTAAAGTCGGAAGGAGACCTATGGTTTGGAATGTTAGGTTTTGTTGGAATTTGGGATCCAATTTTTAGAATAGTGCAGCATGCAAAAATATCTGTTGAATACTGGAAAAATTGTCCAAAAAATTCTGAATACATTACACTTTTGCCAATTCAATCCTGAATCTTTTTACTTTTTACCAATTGAGTCCATCCGACCAATTATGGGATGGTGGCCTCGACCTCTACCAGCCACTAGTAGAGGGCTGCGAGCCCTCGTCCGCCGCTAATGAGGTCGCTGCCCTCACACTTGATTGGCACTTCGCTCCCCGCGGTGAAGGCTTGCGAGCCTAGTGTAAGGGTCGCAAGCCCGTGCTAGGCTTCACTAGGTAGCCGGCGTCCTCCACTGGCCCTTCACAATAAAAAAAAAAGATAGAAAATAAATTTAAAGAAAATAAGAAAAGTTCCCATCAACACCGACAATGCCATATAGGAAGGCCGGCATCCGTGCCAACAATTTGCTGTTAGAATTGAGTGATTGGACTAATAGGGATGAAAAAATTTAATATTTTTTTTGACTTTTTTTAATTTTTTTAACTTTTTTCTTTACTTTAAGCCTCGCCAGTGGCCGGCGAGGGCCTGACGACCCTTGTCGGCAACAATAAAGGAAAGTAAAGAAGAAAAGAAAGTAAATAAATATAAATTCAAAAAAAATTTAAAAATTATTTACATCAACACCGATTGTGCTATGTATGACGACCGAAGTTCACATCAGCATTTTCGGCCAAAATTGACCGAATGGACTCAATTGATAAAATGTGAAAATATTTAGGACTGAATAGGCAAGATTAAAATGTATATGACTAAATTGGCAATTGTGTAATGGGTTTAAGATCTTTTGGACAAATTTTCCTCATTATAAGTCTATAGGAGGGTAAAAAGGATATCAAAACATTAAACAAAAAAAAAAAAAAAAAAAAACCTTATCAGCCAGTTGTCCTTTTGATTTCCTCAATCCCTTTGGCTGCGTTGGGTTATATAGATTTCTAGTCAAGATAGTACCGATTTTGTCATATCACATCTAATGTATGGTGAATTACAAATTTAAATTCAAATAAGCAGAGGCAAAACGCGATCGAGATCAATTTTGTTTTACTGAAATATCATAATATTTTACAAATTATTCAGTGATAAGTTCATATGAGTGAGTTATTGTTGAGCAAAGGTTTGTGTCATCTGAATTTGGGCACGACAATGATCGGGTAGACCCCGTAGAACTAGGGGTCTTCATTTGGAGTCTAATCCTTTGAGAATGACCTGCTGGCCTTACTTGTTGAGTAGTTAAATGAGTAAACAAGTGCTGAATAATTGAATTTTTTAGTCTCTTTTCACAAGTTGAAGATGCACTCATACAAATCATCCAAGAGAGTTACCTTACAAGTCGATGATCAACTTTGAGTTCTGTATAATATGTCGAGATCTCTTTCGAATATTAAAAAGGTTTGAGTGTTAACAAAAGGGGGAGTGATCTCATATCACGCTAAGTAATTGATTGAGAAATGAGGTCATGGAGGTACATGACTTTGTGGTCCAAGAACCCAGCATGGCGCCACCAAAGTGAAAAAGAAAAAATTGTACAAACATGGCTGATATTGACTCCAATGAGAAAAAAAAATTTCCAGTAACTCAGTGACATATATAACCACTATGTAGGAATCAAATAGGAAGAAGAGAAAAGCAATATCGCATACTTAGCAATGCCTCTCCTTCAGGATCTGTTTCTCCCAACATGCTTGGTCCTAGCAGCTTTGCTGGTAGTTTTCGGAAGGAGCAAGTCAGGCAAAAGAAAGTGTAACCTCCCACCGAGCCCTCCCAAGTTACCGATCATTGGCAATCTCCACCAGCTGGGCAAGTCACCGCACATATCTCTCCATCGCCTTGCGAGGAAGTACGGGCCCATCATGTCCTTGCAACTTGGCGAAGTCCCAACCATAGTCGTTTCCTCGGCTGCGATGGCCAAGGAGGTGATGAAGACCCATGACCTAGCGCTTGCGAACCGGCCCCAGACCTTCTCCGCCAAGCACTTGTTATACGACTGCACGGACATGGCCTTCTCTCCCTATGGCGCTTATTGGAGGTACATAAGAAAAATTGGCATACTCGAATTGTTTAGCGTGAGAAGGGTTCAGTCATTTATTCATGTCAGGGAGGAAGAAGTTGCTCGTTTAGCTCACCGGGTGGCAAAGTCTTGTCCGGGCACCATAAATCTATCTAAACTACTCATGTTATACACGAATAACGTTCTTTGCCAGAGTGCTTTTGGGAGGGACTTTTCAGCAGGAGGGGACTATGATAAGCATGGGTTTCAAAAGATGCTGGAGGAGTTTCAGGAGCTGCTTGGGGGATTCAACATAGGAGATTTCTTTCCTTCCTTGGAATTCATCAATAGCCTGACCGGGATGAAATCTAGACTTCAACACACTTTTAAGTGCTTCGATCGTTTTTTTGATGAGATATTGAGCGAACATTCGAACGAAAGCAAAGCCACGGAGGCACATCATGATATTGTGGATGTTTTGATCGATATCGAGAAGAATGGTTACGGTGATATGCCCCTTACAAGGCCCAACATCAAAGCTCTCCTCCTGGTGGGTGAATCATTCTCCCCTCTAGCTTGATATTCCATTTAAATTCTTCAATAGTAGACCTGATCGTGGGTTTGAGCAAGACTTTACAGTGAGTATAGAAAAAGAGTTTGCATAACAAAGCATATTTGACTTGCTTGAAATGATCTCTAATAGGTGGCCCATGCATCTTGCAGGATTTTTTTGCAGGAGGAACGGATACAACATTCATAACTCTTGACTGGGCAATGACAGAGCTTGTCATGAAGCCAAAAGCTATGGAAAGAGCGCAAGCAGAACTGCGAAGCGTGGTTGGAGGGAGAAATTCCGTGCAAGAGGCAGACCTACCTCAGTTGCCATACTTGAAGGCTATCATCAAGGAGGTGTTTCGACTGCATCCCCCTGCTCCAATGTTAGTCCCAAGAGAATCTATGGAGGACATAACCATCGACGGATACTGCATTCCGGCAAAAACTCGTTTCTTCATTAATGCTTGGTCGATAGGGCGTGATCCGCAGTCCTGGGTCGATCCTGAAAAATTTCTACCAGAGAGGTTTCTGGATAGCACCATCGACTTCAAGGGACAAGACTTCGAGCTGATACCATTTGGCACGGGCCGAAGAAGCTGCCCAGCTATTGCATTTGGAAATGCCAGTATTGAGATTGCTTTAGCTCAGCTTCTTCACAGTTTTGACTGGCAACTTCCTCCTGGTGTCCAACCAAAAGATTTGGATATGGATGAAGCTTTTGGCATCACAATGCATAGGATCGAAAACCTCGTCGTCGTCGCCAAACCCCGCTTCTCCTAGACAACGGTGAACAACAGACAAGCCAACTGAAAATCTCCTCTTCAACTTGGAAACATTATCCCTAGGCTTTTGCTTGTTATAGAAGCCTAGAAAGAAGAAGCTAGAGATGTTTTTAAGTGTCGTCTATGTTTTATAAATAGAGTCTCCATGTAATTTTTCATCTAAGTTGAGTAAGTAAACATATATGGTTGCTTCTACGTGTCTTTCTATGTTCTATAAAATAGAGTCTCCATGTAACTTTTCATCTAAGTTAAGTGAATAAACATGTATGGTCGCACAACCCCCCCTTCTCTCCCCCTCTCTCTCTCTCTCTCTCTCTCTCTCTCTCTCTCTCTCTCCTTTTTTTTTGTGGGTCATACTCTCTCTCCTTCAAATGGTTACTTCTTTATATTACTCCATCTACGCAAGCATTATGTGGTTCTGCATTGGTGGTACAATTTGTTTATGCCCAACAATGAAGGGAACGGATCCCCGATTACGTACGCAGTGGAATTACTCTGAATTAACAATCCCTAGAATCATCTTCGAATCACTGATCGGAGAAGCATATCACAAAACGGACATTCCTTGGGTTTTCACAGATTAAATATCCACAATGCAGCGAGAGAATCCGTCGTCTACCGATTTCGCATTCATAACACAAACGAGAAAGCGTTGTGTTTTTTTGTCTTCTCTATTCTCTGTTGTTGGAACTGATAGAGAGAAACAATATAAAAACACGTAAAGACACCGTTTCAAAGATGCATTATCAACAATTGGCGTGGGGTGTGGTTGTCTACATGGGTGGACCACTGTATACCCCATGGACCCCAACAAACAACAACAACAAAAATCAGTCGGGGTGGACATTGAGTCATGCATGTTGCAAAAATCAACACAAGGGCACACATGAGCAATGAGAAAATTACAAAAAAAAATCCTAAATCTATTGCAATTATGTCAATTAAGTCTTAAAACTTTTTTATTTTGCTAATTTAGCCTTAAACTTTTTACATTTGTGCCAATTTTATCCATCTGACCAACTTTAGCCCATCGATACTAACGTGGACTCCGGCCGACCATGATGTGGCAATTTTCAATATATTTTTTTTCAAAAAATTATTTCCTTCTTATTTGTTTTATTTTCTTTTATTCTCTTCTCCTTCTTCTTCTAGTAGATTGCCGAGACAAGGGCCGATGAGGGCGACATCTGCCCTCACCTAGCGATGGCGAGGCCAGCCTCGCCCATCGGCAATTGGTTGGGAGAAGAAGGATAAAAAAAAAAGTAAAATGAAAGAAAACAAGAAAAGAAAAATAAAAAATAAATATTATTAGAAATTGCCACGTCAGCGGAGGCCTTCGAAAGTTGGCCGGATGGACTGAACTGAAATAAATTCAAAAGACTTATAACTAAATTGGTATAATTACAATAAGTTTAGGATTTTTTTATAATCCTCCCACGAACAACGTCAATAGCAAGAGAGAGAATCTTTGATAGAGACGGAGGCACCACAGGATTCTAGTGAGTGAGAAGGAGACAGAAGAAAAATCCTCGACGTGTCCAAAAGATATGAACGGGTGGTATCTGAGGAAGGTACTGGTACACTTTGAATGCTAGTTGCAGAGGAAAACAAGTCCCTCAGCTACTGTCTTAAAGTTCTCTTGTTTTTTTCTAGCTAATGTCAAAAGGGAGACCTATGGTGTGGAACGTTAAGTTTTGTTGGAATTTGGGAGCCAATTTCTAGAATAGTGCAGCATGCAGAAATATCTGTTGAATATTGGAAAAATTATCCAAAAAATTCTTAACACATTGCAATTTCCCAATTCAATCCTAAATCTTTTTACTTTTTGTTCATTGAATCAATTAGGTCAATCATGACCGAAAATTATTGATGCGAACGCCAACGTTTTATGTAACACAGCCGACATCGACGTGAATAATTTTTAATAATATTTAATATTTTATAGAATTTTTTTCCTTTTTTTTTTCTTTTCTTGGTTTTTTTTTTCTCAGTGGGGGTGAGGCCATGACGCTCTTGTTGGCCACTGGCAAGGGCCATGATTGCCTCACTCGACACTTCGCCGACCGCAGGCGAGGCCATCGCACCCGCAGACAAGGTTGGCGTCACCTAGATCATCGCGATCGACCGCTAGCTAGGCAACTTGGCCTAGATCCAGGCAAGGCATCGCAGCCCTCGCCAATCGCCAAGGAAAAAAAACCAAGAAAATAAAAACAAAGGAAAAATAAAATAATAAAATAATAAAATTTTGAAAAAATATTAAATAATATCAAAAGTTGTCAACATCAGGCCCCACTGTCCACGTCATTAATTTCCAACCAAAAGTGGCTACATGAATTTAATTGGCAAAAAGTGAAAAGGTTTAAAACTCAATTGGCAAACTTAAAAAGTTTAAGACTGAATTAGCAAAAATGCAATAAATTTAAGACTTTTTGGATAATTTTTCGGTTGAACACTAGAGAGCTCTAGTTGTATCCTGCAAAAAATCTAGCCTTGGGAGGTAGGTAAGGTTTGTGGTTCTAGCTTAGTTTGTTATAGTTAGGAATTGCGGTAAAAATCCTCTAAGGGGGGT
This sequence comes from Rhodamnia argentea, assembly GCF_020921035.1. NCBI lineage: Eukaryota > Viridiplantae > Streptophyta > Magnoliopsida > Myrtales > Myrtaceae > Rhodamnia > Rhodamnia argentea. Next base: position 9,927,471 of record NC_063155.1, read on the forward strand.
GATGCGCTCCATAAATAGATATTAGATTGAATTGATAGTGGAGGGGAGTGGGGAGCTGAGAATAGAATACATCTCTTGTAATGCTCCTCCACCACTCCTCCATCACTTGTACAACTATTTTGTCAAACTAAACAAACTATCCTTGTCCCATGAAACCTTGAACTTAGATACCTTGTCCCCTTGTCATTCCTCTGCCAAATGTATCCCACACACACACACACACTTGCACATCAAACCACAAACTAACCGTGGTATCAAAATCGTGCCTCCGCATTCCAGCATTGGTATCAGAGATCCAAAAATCAACAGGTCTCCAGGCACCCTTTTCGCATTTTGCATAAATGGGTTAAGTGGAAATTCAACCTACTTTCATCAGTAGCTGCTGCCAAATTCTCCAGAAAAACTAAAGAGCTTCACAAACTTCCTTTCAAAGTACTGCAGAATACCATGTAAAAAGGGGACTGTATCACAAGATTGAGTTCATACCACTCCAGAGAAGCAACATAAGAATAATCTTGCAGAAATAGGTTATCTGTTTGGTTTCCATCACACGACGCATCAAGAAAAGTCTTTTAAGGGACCTAATTATTTGGCAGATCTCTATCAAAACGGAACTTACTAAGCCATGACAGTTCCATGAACCATGAGATTTTTCAAAGGCATGGGGCTTCCGACAATTGTCCTGACCGTGGGGTTACGTATTGATCTAGAAAAAGAGGACCACAAACCAGTTTTCGATGCAACAGGCCAACGATTCTGGGACCACAAAAGGAGTGATTGCTAGGCAGTTTGGCAGCTTGGGTCGCAACAGCATTTGTATTTCTCGCTATTTTCATCCCTATACTGGTAGTATTCTATCATAACCCTTCCCAAGATAATTATCCCGAGGCAATGCTAAGAGGGTAAGATGAATGAACACACGTCAAGTTGCAACTAGGGTTGATGTCTTGAACCAGGACAAATGCATCACATAAGTACAAAAAGGGTGACATCTGCTAACTTGACTTATATTTGAATAAAACGAAATAATTCTCAGCAGACTCAGAAGGTTTCTACAAGTCTCATGTATAAGAAGACAGAATGTATGCAGATCAAACACAACGACAGTTCCAACATCACTTACAGTGCAAATTTCTGGTGAAATGGCAATGGCTCTCCTTCAGCATCTGTTTCTCTCAACCTTGGTGATAGCGGCTGTGATTGCATTTCTATTGAAGAACAAGCTTAGGAAAAGAAAGTACAACCTCCCACCAAGCCCTCCCAAGTTACCGATCCTCGGCAATCTCCATCAGCTAGGGAAATTGCCACACATATCCCTCCACCACCTTGCGAGAACATACGGCCCGATCCTCTTCTTACAGCTCGGTGAAATCCCAACTGTAGTTGTTTCCTCAGCTAGAATGGCGAAGGAGGTAATGAAAACCCACGACCTTGCACTTTCGAGCCGTCCTCAGATCTTCTCCGCCAAACACTTGTTCTATGGCTGCACTGACATGGTCTTCTCCGCCTACGGTGCTTATTGGAGGCATATAAGAAAAATTTGCATACTTGAACTGCTTAGTGCAAAACAGGTTCAGTCATACAGTCATGTCAGGGAAGAAGAAGTTGTTCGTTTAGTTGACCGGATTACAGAGTCTAATCCAGGCACCACAAACCTAACTAAACTGCTCGGGTTATATGCAAATGATGTTCTATGTAGGGTAGCTTTTGGGAGAGATTTTTCGGGAGGAGGGGACTACGACAGGCTTGGGTTTCAAAAGATGCTGGAGGAGTACCAGGAGTTGCTCGGAGGATTCAGCATAGGAGATTTCTTTCCTTCCATGGAATTCATCCACAGCCTTACCGGGGTGAAGTCCAGACTTCAGCACACTTTTCAGCGCTTTGATAATCTGTTCGACGAGATGCTGAGAGAGCATCAAAAAGAAAATAAAGCTACGAAGTTGCACAAGTATCTTGTGGATGTTCTACTTGATATACAGAAGGACGGTTATGGTGAAATGCCTCTCACCAGAGACAATGTTAAAGCCATCATCCTGGTTTGTGAATCATTCTTCCCTTTGGTTTCGGTATTTTATCATATCAATAGACTTGTACAGCCAAGCAGATCCCTCAGCACGAAGAATCCTCTCATATGTAGCACATGGGTTTTGCAGGATATGTTTGCAGCAGGAACTGATACAACATTCATAACCCTTGATTGGGGAATGACAGAGCTCGTCATCAATCGAAAAGCCATGGAAAGAGCACAAGCCGAAGTACGAAGCGTCGTTGGAGAGAGAAAATACGTGCAAGAAACTGACCTACCTCAACTGCAATACTTGAAGGCTGTCATTAAGGAGATATTCCGGTTGCACCCTCCTGCTCCAGTGTTAGTCCCCAGAGAATCCATGGAGGACATAACTATTGATGGGTACTCCATCCCAGCAAAAACCCGTTTCTTCGTCAATGCTTGGTCAATTGGGCGGGACCCACAATCCTGGGTCGACCCAGAATCATTTCTACCAGAGAGATTCCTTAATGAAAATAGCAACATCGACTTCAAAGGGCAGGATTTTGAGCTGATACCCTTCGGTGCAGGTAGAAGGAGCTGCCCGGCTATTGCATTTGGAACTGCCAGTGTCGAGCTTGCTTTAGCTCAACTTCTTCACAGTTTCGATTGGGAGCTTCCTCATGGGACCCAGCCTAAGGATTTGGACATGACTGAAGTTTTTGGCATCACAATGCACAGAATTGCCAACCTCATGGTTGTAGCCAAACCCCGCTTCTCCTAGACGACAGCAGAAATGAGCAAACAAGCTGGCTTAAAATCTTCTCTCTGACTTTGTAATCAATTACTTTTTGCTTGTTATAGAAGCCTGAGAAGAGAGAAACAGCTGGATGCTATCTGTGATCTATATAGTTAAGAATAAGGCATGTACTTGGTCTGCAATTATATAATCTCGAGAATTTTAAGTCAAGGACAAGCTAGCTTCTGAAATCAGCACATACATACTCACACATATGCCTCCATATGCACATACATACACCCACATTCAAATATGAAGCTATAACCGGGCTCTATTATGATATCCAGTCTGAAGATTTATGTTACGGCATCAAAGTGCAACCAGGCATGCTTTGGCATCAAAATGCAGAGTATTACAAAACTTATTCTTGACCCTTTCTCCAGAACACGTAAACCAATGAGCAGGCTAGACATCAAACCCATATAGCAGGTCTAGCCTGTCAAGTGGGTTGTAAAGAATGGGTTCTATGAGCATATGCCTCACTTAGAACAAATGTTGTCCCAAGTAAAAGACTGCTTATGCGATTATATGCCAAATAAAAGCTCTCTTAGCTATTTGAGATACTGTTATG